>NW_026652279.1:117769042-117886381 GCF_009828535.3 Hylobates moloch
GATATAGTTTTGTTCGTTGTGCACTGCATTATTTAGGAGGCACCTTTAACATTATAGACAGAATCATAGGTAAGTTGATATAAGGATATAAAAAAGGCAAAGGAAAAGTGATAGGTGGTAATATCAAAGGAGTGTTTGCCTCTGTGAGTTGAGTAATTCATGGAGTTGGAGCATTAGCGGGCATGATCAAGAAAGTAAGTGGTGGTTGAAGAGTGATATGACTAAAATTGACTTGACGCAGGAATTTTATTGATGTTAATAACAGGGTCTCACGTATGACCAGGGGAGTGACTGTAGCAGAATGGATAATAATATCATTAAAGGAAAGAAAGAGAGGAGAAAGAAGGAGAATAAGAAAGAAAGGGCAAAGAAAGAAAAGAAGAAAAGCCAGAAAATTCAAACATTCAATTAGAGCCCGGCCCAGTGGCTCATGCCTGTAATCCCAACACATTGGGAGGCTGAGGCAGGCAGATCATCTGAGGTCAGGAGTTTGAGACCAGCCTGGCCAACGTGGTGAATGCTGTCTACAAAAATACAAAAAATTAACCAGGCATAATGACGGATGCCTGTAATCCAGGCTACTCAGAAGGCTGAGGCAGGAGAATCACTTGAACCTGGGTGGCAGAGGTTGTAGTGAGCAGATTGTGCCACTGTACTCCAGCCTAGGCAACAGGGTGAGACTCCACCACACACACACACACACAAAAATTAGATATTAAAAATTAGCAAGAATTATGAAGAAGTACTATGGAGAATGATGATGAGCCAGGAATAAAATTGCTTATCAATAAAGGAAAGTGACCCAGTTTACATTTGATGAGCCTTGGAGAAAGCTGTACCATATTTTAGTACATTGGACACATATTGCAATTTATTTAATGATCTACTGGTAAAAAGAATGTATACCTGACATTTATTATGTGACTTTCAGTCTCTCTTGATGGGAAGAGAATATTTCCTCATCCATATGTCCAGTTTAGCCCTGTGACTTGCTTTGGCCAATGAGAAGTGAATAAAAGTTATTATTGCTTCCAAAGCTGTAGGTTATTTCTGCTCTTGTGTTTATCCCTCTTAATGAGAGAATGGTACCTTAGATAAGGGCTATTTTTTCAATGTTCATTTAGAAAAATAATGTTCAGGAAACCAGGACTAAAAGATACATGAATAAATCTTATGAATGATATATCGTGAACTCAAGAGTTAGCATCAAATTTAATGCTGATTAATTTTCTCTTAAGATAGGGAAAAAAGAAAGCGTGTTCATTTTGCTATTTCTATTTTGTTGGAAGTGCTACCTAGTGAATTATTTTAAAAAATAAATAAGAATTGCAAAGGAAGAAACTGATCTGTGAATTAATAATTCATAAACAGGATAATTATATACATAGAAGTTTCAATGTAATCTAGAAACATACTATAAAAACTACATTTAGTAAGATCATCATCTACAAGCTCAATTAATAAAAATAAATTATGTTTCTATGTATTTTTTAAAAATGAAAAATCACCATGGGAGTAATATTGATAGGATAAGGGCAAAACATACTTTCTGATATAAATGTTCTGTAATATAATTCATATGATAGTACCATAGGTGGATGCATTTGACAAAACTCATTAATATTTTACACTTTAAAAAAACCTTGTTTTACTGTATAATATGCCTAAGTTGTTTGTAAAAGAAAAATGTTTTAAATTAAATGAATAGTGAAATTAAAAGTTTATATCAAATAAAATGAGTTTTGCATTAAAACAAGTAGGAAATAGATTGGACATTAATGATCTCATTTATAGTACCAGAGAAAAAAATAAAATATTTTGGATTAAACTCAAAAATGATATCCCAGAATTCGATGGTGATTATTTTTAAGTTATTTCTAATCAGACTAAAAGAGGGGTAATCCAAAATATATACCACACTCGTGTGGCACATATGGGCATGTGCACACAGACACACACATACACACACACACGCCTCTATAAGACTATCCAATCCATCCAACAACATTTATTTTAGAACTTGGCAAGAAATTACCTAAACTCATCTTCCTGAAGAAGTAAATATGTTAGTATAGACCACCAGAAAATTAAAAAAAAAATAATGATACCAGAGGATATCTATGTATTATAAGATGTTATTAAACTATTACAAGTAGTTTAAAACATTCACAACTATTACAATAACTTACAGGGTGATATCATTAGATATTGCTTAAATATTTGTGAAATGTGATGAGCTGACTAATGCTCCACAAAAGATGACCAAGTCCTAATCGCTTGCATTTGTGAAGATATTGAGGTGGAGAGATTTTTTTTCCGGATTTTCTGAGTGCATCGCATGTGATCACAAAAGGTCTTTATAAGAGGGAGATAGGAGATTAAAGTGATGCTCATATTCCATGTAGTGATAGAAGCAAGAGGTAAGAGAGAAGCAAGGAAGGACCAGGAGTCAAGAAATAGGCTGGAAAAGGGAGAAAGTGCTCCCCTGAAGCCTCCAGAAGAAATGCAATTTGGGCACAATCTTGATTTCAGATGTCTGAACTCCAGAAGTGTAAAAGAAAAATGCTTTTTTGTTTTATGGAAAAGTGTGTGGTAACTTGCACTGCTTGCCAAGTTAAAAAAAAAAAAAAGGAATTCAGGATTCATAGGGCATAATGAGAAAAAGCAAAGTATGATAAACACATAAATGGAGAGATTATTAAGGGCCAGATAACATCAGGATTTGAAGACTGTGTAGTAAGATATTTGAATTTATTTTAAATAGCATGCGAACTCACCGAAGAGTATTTTCTAAAGGAAGAAGAAAGATAGGCTTATTCATATTTTATAAATTATTATACCTGATATGTGATCAGCTGTGTATGAAGTGTAGTGAACTATGGATGGAATTTGGGAGTCTGTTGCAGCACTCTAATGAAGAGAAGACATAAGCTGATATAAGACTCTGCTGAAGATGAAAAATAAATTTGTGCACGTGAAAAATTTGACAGGCTTTGCTGATGGATTAGATGTGGGACTGAGGGAATGGACCAAAAATAATATGTCTCTCCTGAAAATCTTGTCTTCTTTCTTTATAAAACTATGTGAGGAATTCGGTTTGTTGTAATTATATTTTTGCCGTCAATTAAAATCAGAAAAAATTTATTTTGTTTCTTATTTTTATTTTAATCATTGGATTATTTTGTTATTGGTATATACTTTAACTGGAATTTCTTCATGTATTTTGCCCCTTCACTGGTTCATTTACAAAAATATTTAATAAACAAATATTATTGATTGGCTATAAATTTCTTCATGTACTTTCCCCTTCACTGGTTCATTTACAAAAATATTTAATAAACAAATATTATTAATTGGCTATAGTTCTCCAGACAATATAATGTAAATACAAGTCTTGGTTCTTATTTAACAGAATAATTCACTTTTCATTGAATAATTTTTGGGATCAATAAAGCTTCACGTTGATTATAAAGTCAAAATATTTTAACTTATTGGTAGCATCTGTAAGATATATGAAAACTATATCCAGATTTCATAACATAAGATTTCCTTGGCTGGGAGCTGTGGCTCACACCTGTAATCCCAACATTTTGGGAGGCCAAGGCAGGTGGTTCACCTGAGGTCAGGAGTTTGAGACCAGCCTGGCCAACATAGTGAAACCCTATCTCTATTAAAAATACAAAAATTAGCCAGGTGTAGTGGGGCATGTCTATAATCCAAGTTACTCAGTAGGCTGAGGATAGAGAATCATTTGAACCTGGGAGGCAGAGGTTGCATTGAGCCAAGACAGTGCTACTGCACTCCAGCCTAGGAGATAGAGTCAGACTCCTTCTCAAACAAACAAAAAAAAGAGATTTCCTGTTTCTTAATATAATTATTTACTAGAAGTTTCCTAAGTTTTCTGCTATTTTTTAAAACTAATCATTTGATTATTTAGAATGGCATTATAAATCTGAAAAATTGGGAATGTTCCATGTAAATCAATAACAATTTAACCTTTAAATAATACATCTGAAATCATGTAAACATATCATCAAAACATTTTTGGACATGACATGTCTGCTATATTTCTGTAACTTTTGATCTTTATGACCTTGTAGTCACAAAAATTTTCTCTCAAGTATTCTAACATCTGTGTTGATTTCAGCAGCACTATGCTGAAGAATTTTTATCAGTATTTTCCATTATTTTTAGGAAGGCTAACCTTTCTAACAGCTTCAATACCTGTAAAGTTAAATGAAGCCACAATTTACAAATTAAAATTTGTTAATGTAGGCTATTCATGAAAGTTCCTAATTCATATTTGTGCTCTGCTTCATTTTGTATGGGGAAAAATTAAGCTGAAGGTAAAGTCTAGTTAAAATAATTACCAAAATTACATTAAAATAATTTTAAATGGGTACAGACTAATTAGTTCATTAAAATCATTAACATGTCAGTAAGTTAAACACAAATCTGACATTTACTTCCAACAAAATTTTGAAAAAAATTGACTGGAAATTCTGAAGTAACTATATTCAGAAAATAACAAACTGAAAAACGATTGGAATTCAAAAGTCCTGCCTTTCTCTATTACTAGTGGGTCTGTCAATGAGAAGTCACAAATAGAGACTGAATAAGGCAATGTATGCTTGACTCTCCCACATGAACTTTCAGGATTGTGTTTTATGTTTTTGTGGAAACACTATCACTTCATAAAACGTTTATTTTCCTTTCCAGAGGCTAAGATAGTAAACTTCAATTGACAATAGTAGAAGGAGGGAAGGAAAGAGGGAAGGAAGGAAGGAGAGAAGAAGGGAGGGAGGGAGGAGAGAAGGAAGGAAGGAAGGAAGGAAGGAAGGAAGGAAGGAAGGAAGGAAGAAGGAAGGAAGGAAGGAAGGAAGGAAGGAAGGAAGGAAGGAAGGAAGGAAGCAAGGAAGGAAGGCAGGAAGGAAGGCAGGCAGGCAGGCTAACAAGTTAAAAACCACTGAAAGTAGTATTCTTACGGCAGTAAATAAACATATCATAACTTTTATATGTGAACATACTGAATGTCAAGAACTTAAAGGCCTGAAATTGTACCCCACTTACGTGTTAACAAGTTAGCCTTTCATAGTTTCATGGATACTAGCTGGAGATACAGTGCTCCTGGGTCAGAAATGAAAGACTTTATTACACACAGCACAGCTGACTGTGTGAACTTCGTATTGCTACCAGTTACTCACATCTCTAGTTGCTCACTCTTAAGTCTTGTGGGAATGATGCAGATGCAGGCCCAAGTGAATTCTATGCATGTGAAGCTTTTGATTCACAGTTTAGAAATTCCAAGTTTAGTAAACTCCAATCTTTTGTAATGGACTTTAAGCAAATATGTCCAACTTTTGCCACAGAGGGGACATTATCCTTATTACAGTATAAAGCAAATGAATCCATTCTGTGCTCCAGATGAAGACGTTATCATTATCTTTCATGATTATTTGCTATGCAAGCACATATTCTTTAAAAGACAGTCAAGAACAGAAGCTTTCATCACGATATCTTCTTACAGGATTTGCAGAAATATGTGTCCATGGAGAATTTCCTCAATTAGCACTACTTAATAAATGGACATATACTGGCCATTAAATACATATATGTGACACAGGATTTGGAGAGATTGTTTACGTAGTGACACTGTTTCAAAAGATGTGTGTAAAATCTTAGCTTCTATTAGTCTTATGGAATTAAGCAAATTATTTAACCTTTGAAACCTATTTTCTTCACATTTAAAATAGTATGTCCTCTACATCCCTAATAGAAATATAAAAATCTACTCTGATAATGTAATTGAAAAAGTTGTATAAACTTTAAAATATGGTACAGTTTTTAGTCATCATATTAATTAATTAGGGCTGATATAATTTTATGTTTTTATTTTTTAAATATTTGCTATACTAACATTTAAATTTCTTGTATTTTATAAAAATAATTTTGGATGTTAAACTTCTGTAATTGTTGCTTATATGATTATGTATTAGTCCACTTTCACACTGCCAATAAAGACATACCCGAGATCGGGCTATTTACAAAAGAAAGAGGTTTAATGCATTCACAGTTCATCATGGCTGGGAAGGCCTGACCATCATGGCAGAAGTTGAAAGGAACATCTCACATGGTGGCAGACAACTGAAAAGCACTTGTGCAGGGAAACTGCCTTTTTTTTTTTTTTTTTTTTGAGGCGGAGTCTCGCTCTGTCACCCAGGCTGGAGTGCGGTGGTGTATTCTCGGCTCACTGCAAGCTCCACCTCCCGGGTTCACACCATTCTCCTGCCTGAGCCTCCCGAGTAGCTGGGACCACAGGTGCCCGCCACCACGCCTGGCTAATTTTTTGTATTTTTAGTAGAGATGAGGTTTCACCATATTAGCCACATTGGTCTTGATCTCCTGACTTCGTGAGCCGCCCGCCTCGGCCTCCCAGAGTACTGGGGCATGAGCCACTGCGCCTGGCCTGGAAACTGCCATTTTTAAAACCATCAGATCACTGGGCGCTGCGGCTCACACCTGTAATCCTAGCACTTTGGGAGGCTAAGGTGATTGGATTACCTGAGGTCAGGAGTTTGAGACCAGCCTGGCCAACATGGTGAAACCCTGTCTCTACTAAAAATACAAAAATTAGGGATAACACTGCCCTAGCAAAGGTTATGCCTGCCCCTGCAGCAAACGTCTGAATGGACACCCAGGCGTTTCCATACATCTTCTGAAATCTAGGCAAAAGTTGCCAAACCTCAATTCTTGACTTCCATGCACCCACAGGCTCAGCACCATGTGGAAGCTGCCAGGGCTTGGGGATTCTACCCTCTGAATGAACAGTCCAATCTGTACCTTGGCCCCTTTTAGCCATGGCTGGAGCAGCCGTAATACAGGGTATCTAGTCCCTAGAATGCCCGACGGGGCCCTGGGCCTGGCCCATGAAACTATCTTTTTCTCCTAGATCTCTGAGTCTGTGATGGGAGGGGCTGCCAAGAAGACCTCTGACATGCCCTGGAGACATTTTCCCCATTGTCTTGGGGATTAACATTCGTCTGCTCATTACTTATGCAGATTTCTGCAGCTGGTTTAAATTACTCCTCAGAAAATGGTATTTTCTTTTCTATTGCATTGTCAAGCTGCAAATTTTCCCAAATTTTATGCTCTGTTTCCCTTTCAAAACTGAATGCCTTTAACAGCACCCAAATCACCTCTTGAATGCTTTGCTGCTTAGAAATTTCTCCCACCAGATACCCTAAATCATCTCTCTCAAGTTCAAGTTCCACAAATCTCTAGGGCAGGGGCAAAATGCCTCCAGTCTTTTTGCTAAAACAGCAAGAATCACCTTTATTCTGGCTCCCAACAAGTTCCTCATCTCCATCTGAGACCACTTCACCCTGGATGTCATTGTTCATATCATTATCAGCATTTTGGTCAAAGCCATTCAACAAGACTCTAGGGAGTTCCAAACTTTCCCACATTTTCCCATCTTCTTCTGAGCCCTCCAAACTGTTTCAACCTCTGTCTGTTACTCAGTTCCAAAGTCGATTCCACATTTTTTGGGTATCCTTTCAGCAGTGCCCCACTCTACTGGTACCAATTTACTGTATTAGTCTGTTTTTACATTGCTGATAAAGACATACTAGAGGCCAGGCGTGGTGGCTCACACCTGTAATCCTGGCACTCTAGGAAGGCAAGGCAGGTGGATCACCTGAGGTCAGGAGTTTGAGACCAGCCTGACCAACATGGAGAAACCCCCTCTCTACTAAAAATACAAAATTAGCCAGGCATGATGGTGCATGCCTGTAATCCCAGCTGCTCAGAGACTGAGGCAGGGGAATAACTTGAACCCAGGAGGCGGAGGTTATGGTGAGCTGAGATCACACCATTGCACTCCACACTGGGCAACAAGAGTGAAACTCCATTAAAAAAAAAAAAAAAAAAAAAGACATACTTGATACTGAGCAATTTACAAAAGAAAGAGGTTAATGCACTCACAGTTCCACATGGCTAGGGAGGCCTCACAATCGTGGTGGAATGTGAAAGGCACATCTCACATGGCAGCAGATAAGAGAATAGGAGGGCTTGTGCAGGGAAACACCCATTTTCAAAACCCTCAGATCTTGTGAGAGTTATTCACTATCGCAAGAGCAGCATGAGAAAGACCCTTCCCCATGATTCAATTACCTCCCACCAGGTCCCTCCCACAACATGTGGGAATTCAAGATGAGATTTCAGTGGGAATACAGCCAAGCCATCTCAGATTATTTATAATAAAATATTCTATATTTATTCCTGGTTACAAGTACATTTAAAAATATTAAACTATTAATATTAAACTATTAATCTCAGAATAGTCTTTCAATGTTATTAACCAACACTGCTGCTCCAATATACAAAAATTTAACTGTCAGAAATTGGTTTTCATGAACACATATATCTATGCTCTATTTAATTATATATATTATCTAATTTTACTGAGGTAAAATTTGAATTTCAGGTAGATGTTTTATTATCAGGAGAAACCTGATTTCTAACAATTTCCTTTCAGAAAAGAAATCCTACCAAATTAATAAAAATCTAAGGTCTGGATTCATTTGAAAGGGTAGATCTACTTGTAGTTCTAATTTATTTCTCCCAACATTTCATCTCTAATAATTTAAGCCTATAAGAATGTTGTAAGCATAGTGTGGAATCATAAACCAAATATACTTCCTGTAGCTTCATCAGTCATCATGATTTTGTCCCAATTCCTCTACACACATGCATCGTTTTCTAGTTCATTGTGGACATAATGCTTCATTCCTATCTCCTATGAAAAATGGCATTCTATTACATCATAACAATGATCATATATGTAGTACAATCAGCCAATACAACATTTATATAATATTGTAATCAACAGTCCACATTCAGATATCCTCAATGGTCCCATTAATATATTTTATGTTTCTTTTTTTATTGTCTGTGTTTATTTTTTCCAATATTGCATGCACAATAGATTATGCTCTTTTTTTTTTTCTCTAAGTTGGCATCTTTCTTGAAGAAATGATTTTGCAATATACCTTTGGATTTAAAGTCATCACAATTCACTGAATTTTTTCAGCACTGTTTTCTTTAGTCTCTGGGTGTATTTTTTTATCCTCTGCCAAAAGTTGGATACAAGGTATAAACTTTCAGTTATAAGATGAACAAGTTTTGGGGATTTAATATACAGCATGATGACTATTGTTAATAATACTGTATTTTATACTAAAATTTGCAGAGAGAGTGATCTTAAATGTTCTTACCACATACACACAAAAGGTAGCTACATGAAGTCATAGATGTGTTAATTATCTTTATGGAGTAATCATTTCACATTGTATACATATCTCAAATCATCACATTATATACTTAAATATATACAATTTCATTTTTTATTTATATCACAATAAAGATAAAAAAATATGTTTATACACAATAGTGGTTAGTATTGACTCAATTAGTTTTTTTTTTAAGAACACTCCCTCCCACTAAAGGGTAACCAGACTAGGTAAGTTTCACATATTATTTTATACTTTATACAAGTGGAATAATACAGTACATACTCCTTTATGTTTGGCTGCTTTTGCTCAGCATTAACTCTCTAAAATTCATCCATCCTTTTGCTAATTCTCTTATTCCCTTGCTTTATGCATTTCGTTGTGTGAATACACCACACATTATTTACCCATTCTACTACTTGTGGGTGTTTGAATAATTTTAAATTTGTTCCACTATAAATACTTATAATCTAATCATCCCACTACCTGACATTTTGGTGACTATATAAAGAAAAAACTAGAAGCATGACAGCTTGAACATAGAATATGTCAAGGTTTTATTGTAATAGGAAAACCCAGAAATAGTTTCTAACATGACTATAACAAGTTACCCTTCCTCCAGCAGTGTATGAGTTGCGGTTGTTTCCTATCCTTACCACGTATGACATTTTCAATATTTCAATTTTAGCCATGCTGCTAGGTTATTAGTTGTAACACATTGCAGTTGTATTTTTAACTTATTTATAATTTTGAGCACTGTTTATATTTTACTAACAATAAAACAGTGTTCCTGTCGTATTGTCTCAATTTTTGTATATATATATATGTTGTATATATATATATATCACCTCTTCACAGAAAACTACAAAACATCACTAATGAAGACCTAAAAAACATTAAGACCAATATATTCATATCTTGAAGAACTTGGTATTGTGTGTTAATTCTTTGCAAATTAATCTTATTCTAAAAATGTATGTATGTATATATATATGTATGTATTTTTGTGGTTTTTTTGAGACAGAGTCTTGCTCTGTTGCCCAGGCTGCAGTGCAGTGGCACAATCTCGGCTCACTGCAACCTCCACCTCCTAGGTTCAATATATTATCCTGCCTCAGCCTCCCAAGTAGCTGAGATTACGGGCACATGCCACCACTCCTGGCTAATTTTTTATTTTTAGTAGAGACAGGGTTTCACGATATTGGCCAGGCTGGTCTCAAGCTCCTGACCTTGTGATCCACCCACCTCAGTCTCCCAAAGTGCTAGGATTATAAGCATGAGCCACTGCACCTGGCCATATTTTTATTATTTTTCTAACCATTTGTTAAATTTAATTATATTATGAAAGCAATATTTTTAATTTTAATGTCCATAATCTATTAACTTTTATTATATTGCTGGTTTTATTGGTTAATATACTATTTTTACAATTTTTGTCCCTATGGACATCTCTTTCTTTTCAATGTTTTTACTGTGGTTGTAATGAACACAATTATCATAATTCATGCTAATAAATATTTTCAAAATTTTGAAAAACATCTAAACACTTTAAAAAATAAAAATATGAAATAATTATATTTCTAAATATTTAATACAAAGTAACAGAGTAAAATATTTGGACATATAACATTAAAAAGCAATAAAGTATAGAAAAGACAACATACAGATTGAGAGGAAATATTTGCAAGCCATAGACCTGATAAGGGATTATGTCCAAAATACATAAGGAACTCAAATAACTCTCTTTACAAAAACAAATCTGGATAAAAAAATGGGCAAAGGATCTGAATAGACATTTCTCAGAAAAAGACATATAATGACCAACAGATATTTGAAAAAAAATTCAATGTATCTAATCGCTAAGGAAATGCAAATCAAAACTACAAGATTTCATCTCCCACCTATCAATGGCTATCATCAAAAAGACAAAAATTACCCAGTGTTAAAAAGGATAGAGAAAAGGGAGCCGTTGTATACTGTTGGTGGCAATTTAAATTAATACAGCCATTATGGTAGACTGTATTAAGGTTCCACAGAAAATGGAAAATTGGAATTATTATATAATCCAGCAATGCCACCTTTTGATATTTATTCAAGAGATTTGAAATCCGTATGTTAATGAGATGTCTGCACTTCCATATTTATCGCAGTACTATTTACAATAGCCAAGTTATAGAATCAAGTCAAGTGTGCATCAACAGATGAATGGATAAAGAAAATGTGTCATATATACACAGAAGAATACTATTCAGTCTTAGAAAGGAAAGGAAATTATGTCATTTGTGACAAGGTGCGTACGCATGGATAACACTATGTTAAGTGAAATATGTCAGGCACAAAACAGCAAATTCCACATGTTCTCGCTTATATGTGTAATCTAAAAAAATTGAATTTATTAATGAAGAAAATAGAATGGCAGTTACCAGAAGCTGAGGATGTGGGGTAAATTATGAGATGGTAGTCAAAGTTTACAGCACCTCAATTAGACTATAGGAATAAGGTTTGTTTATTTGAGATCTACTGTGCAGCATGGTATATATGGTTAATAGTAGTGTATTGTACATTTCAAGATTGCTAAGAGTAACTTTCAAATGTTCCCACCACAAAAAAAGACAAGTATTTGTGGTGATGGATATATTAATTATCTGTATTTAATTATTTCGTATTGTATTCATGAATCATAACATCTTTTGTACCCCATAATTTGTCAATTTACAATAAGAAATTTTTAAACACCTTCAAATTGAGTAAACATAGGCATGAAATATCTATTTATATACAGCTAGTAAAACTGGGAATTTTGGAGAATCAGCAAATTTTAATCGTTTTATTTATGAATAAAAAGGTAATTTAAAGAGAATAAGAAAATAATTTCCTATTGTAATCAGATTTAGCCAATTCCCTTTAACATGATTTATAATTTCATTTCCAAAACTCATATATTTTAGAAATGTAATTCTTTGCAAATCAATTATATTTATATTATAAATCATCACTTAGTTGGATAACTTCCACATTACTTAAGGAATACAACTTCTTTGGTGAACTAGAGTTACCTGAGGATATTTAAATACAATAAAATATATTGTGTTATCTGTGAAGATATTCATTTGGAAATAAAATACCAGTCCATTTTTCTGTGGAATCCTTTCTATCTCTGTTTCACACCCACACATACCCACCCACACCCATACACAAGTCCTTTAGCCCCACCCAGGCAAGAAATAAAGGGTTTTTTTTTGTTTTGTTTGAGACAGTTGACTCTGTTACCAGGCTGGAGTGCAGGTGTGCGATTTTGGCTCACTGCAACCTCTGCCTCCTGGGTTACAGCGATTTTTGTGCCTCAGCCTCTCAAATAGCTGGGGTTACAGGTGCTTGCCACCATCCAGGCTAATTTTTTGTATTTTTAGTAAAGACAGGGTTTAACCGTGTTGCCCAAGCTGGTCTCAAACTCCTGGCCTCAAGTGATCCGCCAGTCTGCCTCTGCTTCCCAAAGTTCTAGGATTACATGTGTGAAACTCTGCACTTGGCGTGTTTTTTTGTTGTTGTTTTTTGTTTTTTGAGTTTTTTTGGTTTAACTTCTATTTTAGGTTTTGGGGTACCTGTGAAGTTTTGCTATAAAGGTAAACACCTGTCACAGGGGTTTGTGGTACATATTATTACATCACCCAGGTATTAAGCCCAGTACCCAATAGTTACCTTCTCTGCTCCTCTCCTTTCTCCCTCCCTACCCACTGAAGTCGATCCTAGTGTCTGTTTCCTTCTTTGTATTCATAAGTTGAAAATTTTTCTAGTCTTAAAGGAAAGTTTGTATTATATTCATATTTCTTCACTAAAATTTTCTTATACTGCTTTAGCCATGCTACCTTCTGATATACATGCCTAAACAATTAATACACTTTATTTTTAGAACTATTTAGTATTTGAAAGAAAAAAAATGCAAGAATAGTGCAGCAGATTGCCATGTATCCTATGCTGTTTTTCCAGCTATTACAGTCTTATATTAGTATGGTTTATTTTTTACAATTGAGGAATTAATGTTTATATATTATAGGCCATATTCTATATTTTTTGTTGATAATTCCAGTCCTTTTTTCTGTTCTAAAATTCCATGTAAGATACCATTTTGACTTTAGTTTTCATTTATTCCTAGGCTCCTCATGGTAGTGAGAGTTTTTCAGACTTCCTCTTCTTCTTCTTTTTTTTTTTTTGACCTTGACAGTTTTAAAGAAGATTGGTCAAGTATTTTGCAGAGTGTCCCCCTACTGGAATTTGTCTAATTATTTATTTATTTAGTAATTAGATTTGGTTGATGTGTTTTTGGGAGGAAGACCACAGTGGAAAGTACATTCTCGTCATAGTATAAGGTACATGCTATTGATATGATTTATCACTGTGGATGTAAACCTTGGTCAACTAGCTGAAGTACTGTTATTCAGTAGACTTTTATATTAAATTTTCTCTTTTCATACTGTGCTTTTTGGAAAAATTGTGCTCTTTAGAATTCTTTTGCATAAGTGATTTTTCCCTTCTTCCCTTATTATTTTTTCAGTCATTTATTTGTGTTGATATGAATACTTGAATACATACTTTATAGTTTGGTATATAACCCAATACTACTTTACTTACTTTACTTGTTTTATTGCTCAACTGGTTTCATCTTTGGCCACTGAGCTCTTTTATTTGGCTACTGTATTGTTTTGACATACTCCCTTTACAGTAGCTTTAATTTTTCCTGTAGTATTTTGTTTGTTTGTTTAACTTTCTATCACTGCAGTGTTACAATTTTTCAGTATGGTTCCTTTAATTGAAGAATAGTATAGAAATCAACATCTGGGCTCTGAGTGTGCTCTTTGCTACTGGTTCATTCTTGACAATCTTATATGGATATATACATATATGCGTGTCTACTTCCTTGTATATATACAAATATGTATAAGTAATTCTATATATAGCCATCTGTATCTATATTAAGCAAAATGCCATTTTTCAGATATAGATGATTTTAGCCTTGATGATCTGTAAATTATTTGTCATTTGCACATCTTCTTTGGTTGATGTCTTTTCGGATATTTGGCCCATTTTGAATGGGTTGTTTGCTTTCTAATTTTTTAATTGAAGTTCTTTGTTTGAACACACATCCTTTATCAGATCTTGTACATAATTTATTAGAATAATATCTATGTTTTTCATTTTCTTGTAATATTATAAATGGTTTTGTGATTTCAAATTTCAAGTTCTAATTGTCCATTACTGATACGTAGGATAATTTGGTTTTGTAAAATAACCAATGTCCGTGATACACACTTCCACTAGTATTAAGTATTTTCTGTCCATTGTTTGGGGTATTCTATATGGGCAATTGTGTGATTTAGAAACAGGCACAGTACTATTTTTCTCTTTGATATATGCATACTCCTTATTTCCTTTTCTTGTCTTAGTGCACTATGTAGAATTTCCAATATGAGCTTGAACAGGAATGGTAAGAGAAAATATTCTTGCCTTGTTCATGACCTTAGGGGAACATCTCTGGTTCCTCAGCATTAACTATGTTAGCTATAGAATGTCTGTCTGTAGGTGTGCTTTATCAAGTTTAAGAACTTTTCCTACATTCCTAGTTTGCTGAGCATTGTTTTTGAAAAAATTATTCAGTTTCATGAAATGCTTTCTATGAATCAATGTGACCATAAATGTTTCTTCTTTATCTAGTTTATGAGTTAGATTGTATTGATTTTTTTTTTTTGGCCATGTGAAATCAGTTTTGCGCATTTGTAATAAATCTCCCTTAGTCATGGTGAATAATTAGTGTTATACATCGTTAGACAGAATTATCTCACATTTTGTTTAAGTGTTTTTTTGTTCTTGTGTTTGTGTTTGCTTATTGCTTTGGCATCCATGGCTATAAGAGAAGAAATATTGGTTGTATATTTTTTGTAATGTTTCTATCTGGTTTTGGTAGTAGGGTAATGCTAGCCTAATAGAGTGATTTAGGAATTGTTTTTTCACTTCTATTTTCTGGGAGATATTGTGCAGAATTGCTATAATTTTTTTTTAATATGCTGTTTGAACAAAATAAGGATTTGTTTTTATCCTAACTATATTTATCCCTATAGCAATGTTCACCAGCTGGACTCCTTGCCAAAATAAGCCAGATTATATTAAGAAAAAAATTAAGCTATTTTATCCTTTATCATTTACATTTTTAAACACATTTATTGACTCCATACAAAATTAAATATCTACATACTGTTAAATTTAATTAACATAGTAACTACATTTTCCTGTTTCATTAAAATATTCTCAATGCCTAGCTCAATAAATAGTACACACTCAGTAAACAGTCATTGCCTGATCATGCCTCTACACACACACAAAGGCATTTGGCAAAAATGTTTCGACAACTAAAAAATCAAGTTGCTGACTTAGTATAAAGAATAATCTTATATCTTTTTAATGCTTAATGAAAACAGTAAGAAATCACTACTTGTAGCCAGATAAGGTATGGTGAAATATCTTATACCAATTTGCCTCCTACAAATTAGCTAGCTAAAACAATAGTGGAACTGAATTTTCACCATATCTGTGACATATAAATAGCCATACACTTTAAAATAATGTCCTATAATATGAACTGCGTTGTTGAAAATGATAGGTGGACATTGGCATATTAACACTATAAAAAGGGCACCAGTTTTTAAATTGTTAAAATTCTCATTGTCATACAGCTAGATAATCACTATATGTCAATGTCACATTTAACACACTAATGAGAGAACCAAAAGAATGGCAGGGCTTATTAAAATTTAACATGAGAAACTGAGACTTACATAATGCTGAAATAAGATTGCTAGTTTCAAGAACTGTGAAAAGTGTGAGAAGTTTATACTACTTTCAGGCTTGACACAGTTTCATGAATACTTGTAGAACGCACGAGATACCTGAGTCAGAGACAGAGGACAGTTAATCAGAGCAATATAAATAATCAGAGTACAGCATTTTTGTTTTTGTTTTTACTTTCGCTCAGTTCCATGATCTCTAATACCTACAGGGTATTGGAATATGTCAAAAAAATTGTACTAGACAGATTAAACAGACAAGGTAGACTTTATTTAAGACTATTGCATTAGCAGTAGAAAAAGTCATTTTCAAGCAAATCGCCATCTAGAAGCCAAAGGGCTTCTTCTGTGCATTCCTCCTTGTGAAGCTGAAAGAACCACTTCACACAATCCCTAGAAAAGATATTAGGAAAAGTAGCAAGATTATAACGATAAAGGAAACAGACTGACCCCAACTTCACTGAAAAAAGAAAAGTTTTAAAGCACTACAGTGAGTTAGTAGAAAAGTAATGGAGAACATTATCAGAGAGGTGTTCAATGTGATTAAGCCATCTTGTTTGTTAATTTGTGCTTATCTGAGTTTGGCTCCTACCCTTCTACAGAGACGAGGCTACTATCTTTCCTAATGATTATATTTAAAACGGATGGCTATGACTTTCTTATAAGACGTTCCTCACCAGGCACAGTGGCTCACACCTGTAATCCCAGCACGTTGGGAGGCTGAGGCAGGCAGATCACTTGTGGTCAGGAGTTCGAGACCAGCCTCACCAACATTGTGAAATTCCCGTCTCTACTAAAAATACAAAAAATAGCGTGGTGTGGTGATGTGTGCCTGTAATCCCAGCCACTCGGGAGGATGAGGCAGGAGAATCTCTTGAACACAGGAGGCGGAGGTTGCAGTGAGCTGAGATCACGCAACTGCACTCCAGCTTGGAAGGCAGAGCAAGACTCCATTTGAAAAAAAAAAAAAAAAGACATTCCTAGGCAAAACTAGCAAGAGGCAGGGGCGGGGGTAAGGGGAGGGGTGGGGGTGGGAGGGGGAAAGGGAGGGATGGGAGGGACGGGTGGGGGGGGGATGGTGAGGGGTGCCAGACCAGCTCAGTCAGGGAGACCCTAACTCAGCAGTGCTAGAGGAATTAAAGCCACACACACAGAAATATAGAGGTGTGAAGTGGGAAACCAGGGGTCTCACAGCCTTCAGAGCTGAGAGCCCCAACAGAGATTTACCCACATATTTATTAACAGCAAGCCAGTCATTAGCATTGTTTCCATAGATATTAAATTAACTAAAATATCCTTTATGGGAAACGAAGGGATGGGCCAAATTAAAGGAATAGGTTGGGCTAGTTAACTGCAGCAGGAGCATGTCCTTAAGGCACAGATCCTTCATGCTATTGTCTGTGGCTTAAGAATGCCTTTAAGCAGTTTTCCGCCCTGGGTGGGCCAGGTGTTCCTTGCCCTCATTCCAGTGAACCCACAGCCTTCCAGCGTGGGCGTTATGGCCATCATGAATACGTCACAGTGCTGCAGAGATTTTGTTTATGGCCAGCTTTGGGGCCAGTTTAGGGCCAGATTTTGGGGGGCTTGTTTCCAACAGAGTGGGGGATGGGGAGGTTGGGGGGGGGAGATTTACATCTCAAAGAAGACAAAAAATAATTTATAACTACACATTTTCTAATATAAATTTTCTAAAAATAAGTGAGGCCAGGGGTGTAAAGTCAGGAAGAAACCAGTGGAAAATTTAATCAAGCTAAGGAGAACCTGAAGGCAGTCTTGGTTCCATGACACCTTTATAAAGAGGAATGCATGTTTCTGAATTTGGTTATATCAAATTCTTTGATAAAAGTCAGTAGTCATGACTCATCTTTACTCCTGAGGGAGACACTTTATTGTCTAATTCTATTTACTATACAAATCTCTGGAAAAGATAGTCTGGTACAAAGGGTACCTTCCTCTCAAAATGTGCAGAAGTGTAAAAGACCCATGGATTATAGTCTCCCAATCCTAATTTAGATATAAATTGTGGAAGGAAAATAAATCTCAGGATCCCCAAATTACTAAGCCAAAGGAAAAAGTCAGTCTGGAAACCGTGTCAGGCAAACCTACGTTCCATTTTCTTCCTAAATAAAATAGTTACAAAGAAAAAGAAGAAGAGATGAATACCTCCCTCACAATTTGCCCTCTAGGAAAGTCCTTGTGGGCCCGAAGATCTTTACTCTAAAATGATTCTGTTGAATTTCACCCTGACAATGTAAATTGATGGCATATCTTCACAGGTGCAGGACAAAGGAAAGACAGAGCTCTAAGTCATCCTTCTGCTCACCTGAGACAAATTGTTATCTGATTGCTTCTTCTTATGCAAAAATGCAGATACCTCTACCTCTCTCTAACTTATAAATTGCATATTCAGTGAAAGGCTGATCAAAGACTCAAAATAGTGCAACTGTTTGTCTCTTATCTACCTACACCTTTAAAAAATTTCTTCCTCTTTCCCCAATATCCACCCTTTTCCCTTTAAATATTGAAGCCCTCAAAATCATCTTTAGAAAATGTACAGACCTGCCTCTACCTTCTCGAAAGGTGCATGGTTATTTGTTTTTTGTTTGTTTTGTTGTTTTTGTTTGTTTGTTTAGAGACGGAGTCTTGCTCTGTCACCAGACAGGAGTGCAGTGGTGCAATCACGGCTCACTGCAACCTCAGCATCCTGAGTTCAAGCGATTCTTGTGCCTCAGCCTCCTGAGTAGCTGGGATTACAGGCACACCACCACACCTAGGTAATTTTTGTATTTTTAGTAGAGACGGGGTTTCACCATGTTGACCAGGATGGTCTCCATCTCCTGACCTCATGATCCACCCACCTTGGCCTCTCAAAGGGCTGGGATTACAGGCATGAGCCACCACTCGAGATGAAAGGTGCATATTTTTAACCTTATTTTCTAAATTGACTGAGACCTATCTGAGATACTTTTTGGTTCACAAAACCTTGTTAATGTGTTATGGATAACAAAAATCTAACATTTTGTTATCTTCTATGTTGGAAAGAAAAAATGAGCACACCTCATAAGCTATCTTAAATTAACTTTTATCTTTAAATAGTTTAAAACACAGGACTCATAATAACTAAATACTGAAAATTGATGTATTTCTTTAGAGTCAGGTGACATTTTGAGAGGCTTATTAGAAAATGAGGCAGCATGACAAAAATATCACATATTCACGTTTCTGACTTTTTACCCCAAGAATTGATATCTATCCTGAATGGTCAAACCTGTGATTTAAAATAATCTCTGAACACTATTTCTAGTCACAAATAGAGTAGGTTTACTGTGTTTGTGCTAAGATCATTTGAAAGATTTCTAGCTTACCTTTTCCTACCCATTTTTACAGATAATGGAAATTTGACATAGATTCAAATGATAGCCTACAGCTTGTAAATCAAAACAACAATAATAATAATAATAATTGAGGCAAGTCTCAATTGATTTTGAGGTTTATTTTGCCAAGGTTGAGATTGTGCTGGGGGGAGGGGAGTGGGATGGGGTGGAGGAACAAACAGAAATCACATCTGTGATCCATACTTTTCCCAAAGAGAGTTTTGGGCAGTTCAATATTTAAAAGAAAAACAGTAAGCAGGAGGGGAAGGAAGAAAGAAAAAAACTGGGGGAAGGTAGGCAATGAGGCAAGTGGTTACATTCTTGTAAGGCTTTGATTAGTGCTCAGTGAATTCATATTTTACATGTGAAAGGAAAGGGTAGAGGAATAATCAATTATGCATTTGCTTCATGCTCAGTAAATCTGCATTTTACATAAGATAAAGAAAACATGGAGGAAGGAGTGAAATATGATTTCTAGTTTTGTCTTTGTCCCGTTCCTAAGAAGATAAGCTGTTAATTTATATTGTCAGGTTGAAATTCAACAGTACTCTGTTTTAGGGTTAGTTCACAGGAGGAAACTGTATTCTAAAAAATGTGGGGGCCCACAAGGAATTTTCTGATGAGCAATTTG
Organism: Hylobates moloch; assembly: GCF_009828535.3. Taxonomy (NCBI): domain Eukaryota; kingdom Metazoa; phylum Chordata; class Mammalia; order Primates; family Hylobatidae; genus Hylobates; species Hylobates moloch. Next base: position 117,789,174 of record NW_026652279.1, read on the forward strand.
TGAGGGAAGTGACCTGGAGAGATATGTGACCTTCTATCATTGTAGCTATCTGTTTGGGAAAAAGAAGGCAGTTTTTTGTTTTGCTTTGTTTTGTTTTTTCATAACTCACTTCTCACGCTCAACTTTTCTTTTGGTATAGTAAGTTTGAGGGTCCCAAGACTTTGTTTTTCTTCCACAATGTAAAATCAAAATTACCATCAATATTTGTATAGTTAATACTAATTCAGTAGTAGGTAGTCTGTGAATTTATGACAGTATATGTGTATATTATATTCTATTCGACTAATTTATTTACATAGCTTCAAAAGTTGTATTAGCTAACATTTTGTCTTAGTCTGTTTTCTACTGCTACAACAGAATACCTGAGATGGGGTAATATACAAATAATAGAAATTTAGTTTACTCGTTTCTGGAGACTGGGAAGTCTAGGAGCATAGTATGGACATCTAAGAAAGGTCATCTCATAGTAGGAGGGCATAAGGCATAAGTGAGCGCACAAGATGAGAGAAATCAGGCCAAGCTCATCTTTTTTGTCAGGAGCTCACTGTTAGTGTAACTAACCCACTCCACAAGAACAGCATTAAACCATTCTTAAAGCTTCCACTTCCCAATACCATTACGTTGATAATTAAATTTCAACATGAGTTTTGAAGGGAACAGTCAAACCATAGCACATTTTTGCTGCATTGTCAATACATTTAAAAGCACAGGGTATAAGTTTAGATGGTTAACTTATGTCTTGGGCCTTTACAAAGCTGGGATTAAAGTCATTTACCTGGTCTAAGGCTAGCATTCCACAAGCACTAGAAAAGCATAACATTAATTACATCAGAAGATTTTGTAAGCATCTTTTTCACAAAAGAAGTATAATAATTGTAACTGAATAGTGGACTGTATCAGAGAAGTATATTTAAATTAGCATTACTGGAATATATATATATATGTATGTAAATTATGGTTATTCACTTGCATGATGGTGGAAATGAAGGTTTTTCTTTCCTTTTGAGACAGGGTTTCACTCCCATCACCCAGGCTGGAGAGCAATGGTGTGATCCCAGCTCACTGCAACCTCTACCTCTAGGGCTCAAGCGATCTGACCACTTCAGACTTATTTTCATGACAATATACTTATTTACATATGTTTAATCTGACTTAAATCTTTATATATGTTATTGGTCATTGCTTGGAAATGTTGGCAGATAAAATGAGTAAAATTATTTCTATATTCTGAGTCATTTTTTCACATTCACTGAATGTTTTCTTATAGTCTATGTTAATATTTCTCATATTTCACAAGTCTTGAGAAATATGATTAAACACAATATCATCTGAAGAGGGTTTTACTCTAGTTTTTACACTGCATCTGCTAAATTAAGATGAAAGACAAGAAATATTTTTCTTAAATGCTCATCAGAAAATAAAGTATTTAAAGTAATATAAGATTATTTCTTGAGTCCTTGCTTTTTATGTGACAAGGAAAAGAACATGGTCATACCCAAAAGGGTGGTGGCCATGTGAAGCCCACTTGCTACACATACCGTGCCTGCTGTATACCAGAGGATATGGCCATTCAGTCGCTCAACACATAGAAATGACAAATACTCAAAGTGATGGACATCTCAAATATTCTGACTTGATCATTACACATTCAGTGCAAATAAAAATATCATATTTTACATAAATACGCAACATTGTATGTATCAACAAAAAATAGTAGCATGGAAAAATATTTGTTATTTGAAATATAGTAGAGACCACGGCCTTCAATTCCCCAAGGTCAGTGTCTTTGTTGCCTGTGTGCTCCCCAAGCTGTGACACGATATTATTGTATAAGTTATGCCATTTATAGCAAGGTTGTTTTGTGAAGGGCCTGTATGTGCAAACCAATCCCCAAATGCAGAAGGATTTGAGTAATCAAAGAATGAAGTAGATAAATCAAGTTAGTCAGCAAAAGGCAATTTATTGAGGAAGTTAGGGACAGAAGCATTGTCTTCAGCAGCTGCAAGACAGGTAGATCTCTGCACTGTTACCCCCCAGACCCAGGGCTTATATATCATAGGGAAAGGGTATCATGCTTCAGAAGGAATGTATAGCACAATTGAAGTTTACCCTTCAGAGAAGGGCAAGAATGAAATATGCTTTATAGGCTATAACTTGCCTAAGGGCAGGATTGATGTTAAGTACATGTTTATAACATAAATGTTGTTTTGATCTAAGTGCTCTTCCACAAGGGACAGTAAAATAAGTATAAATCTTAGAGACATTCCTGCAACTGGAGTTAATCAGAAGTCAACATGAATTACCATCCAAGATGGAGTTGCTTTAGCCTCAACAGTAGTCAGTAACCATTCTTGTGAAGCCAGGAAAGAACCAACACGTCTTGCCTTAAGTTAGACCTGTGGGTGCTACCTCATAACCTCTACCAAAGCCCATGTAAGAAGCTGAGTCTTTAAAGACTGAGGAAAAGCTAAGCTCCAGAAAAAAAACAGAGGAAATTATATATTATACAAACCAACAACCTTAAATAATTACAAATAATTTTATATAATCAATTAAATGTATAATCAGTTCAAAATCCATTAGACCTTTTGCTACAAGTCTGCTTTTACAAAGTCATCTCTTCCGGGAAAATAGTCCTTAAGTTCTTGACTCAGTTGCCTACTTCAGTAATATGGTTGTTGTTCATTGTGGTGATATTAGCGTAAACCAGCTATCTATTCCTTACGATATCAGTAAACAAGGGCATTTGGTTTACTTCTTTTATATTTATTAATCACATATTAAAACGCATTATGTAAAGGAACAATAATAATAATAATAACTGAGGCAAGTCTCAATTAATTTTGAGGTTTATTTTGCCAAGGTTGAAATTGTGCTGGGGGGAGGGGAGTGGGATGGGGTGGAGGAACAAACAGAAATCACATCTGTGATCCATACTTTTCCCAAAGAGAGTTTTGAGCAGTTCAATATTTAAAAGAAAAAGAGTAAGCAGGAGGAGAAGGAAGAAAGAAAAAAATGGGGGAAGGTAGTTGCTACCTTAGTATTTATATTTTCTTTCTTATCTATGATTAAAGATCAATCTATTTAAAATAACTTGTTTCTGTAGAATGCATGAATGACAGATTTGGAATGATTAGGTAATTTCTGAGAGTTTCTTCCAAATCTGTTCACAGTTACATATTATTGCAATTATAAACACAGCATTGTAATTGGCTAATTAATCTTCTTTGTGAAAGGGGTAAAGTCTTTTCTTCTTTACAGATAACAGACAACTACCAGCAATTTCAATCCACATAAAAATAAACGTATGTGCGAAACTTATTTTAAAGAGAAAGAACCCTGAAAATGTATAGTTGCCCAATTTGTCTTATATAAATTGTTACCATTTTTCACATTCATCAGAAATAATTTATTTCTCATTCACTGGATTTTGCTACTTGCAAACCAAAGAATTCCTTATATTAACAGTAAACAATAAACATGGTCATAAAACTAGCAATCTTTTTTTTTTTTTTTTTTAGACGGAGTCTCGCTCTGTCGCCCAGGCTGGAGTGCAGTGGCGCAATCTCAGCTCACTGCAAGCTCCGCCCCCTGGGTTCACGCCATTCTCCTGCCTCAGCCTCTCCGAGTAGCTGGGAATACAGGCGTCCGCCACCACGCCCGGCTAATTTTTTTTTGTATTTTTAGTAGAGACGGGGTTTCACCGTGGTCTCGATCTCCTGACCTCGTGATCCGCCCGCCTTGGCCTCCCAAAGTGGTGGGATTACAAGCGTGAGCCACCGCGCCCGACCAGCAATTTTATTATTCTACTTCAGCTGGGTTGTTTTGCCTAAAAATCCTACTCTTGGAGATATCTGGCAACATTTGGAGACATATTTGGTTGCCACAGCTAGAACAACTTGAGTGCAGGGTTAGAGTATTACTGACATTTTGTGAGTAGAGGCCAGGGATATGACAAAATATTTATATTGCACAAGATAGTCCCTAAAATAAAGAATTATACAGCCCAGAATATCAATAGTGCCAAGGAAAGGTTAAGAAGTCCTGCCCTACTTCATGTTTTTAAAGCTACTACAGACTATTGGACAGAAAAGCTGTTTTGTTTTTGTTTTTCACACTCAGAGACTTCATATTAGATGCCTGGCACCTAATTGAAAGATGGATGTGGTGCTGCAGATTTTCACTCTCAAAGACTGTATTCAGATCTTATCACTTCCCATCTGAAACACATGTAAGAAACATGTTTCTCAGTTGTTGATTTTTCAAATGCAAACAGACCTTAACCAGATCAAATAAACAGGTGAATAATGATCAGATTTTGATATTGGAGATTCTGAAAATGAACTTATATATTTCTGGGTCTCAACAAAAACTATTCTATAGGTTATAGCAGTTTTGGTACAGGAAAATTAAGATAAGAAAAAAAATCTTAATTTTTTTTCTGTTTTAGTGGACTGCAACTAAGCAAGCCCATCTAGAACATTACTACTTACAGTCAGCTTAACAGGCTAAAGAAATGTATCATTCTTCAGCATCTACAAAAGATAGAACAGTAAGGATCCCAAAAGATAAAATCTTTCATACTAACTCATTATAAGGTTTAGCCCCATTCATTATTTTATAGGGTATTGATACATATTAAAAAAAAATAGAGGAGAGAGAGAGAAATATAATGAAAAGGTAAGAAATACTCAAGATTCAAAAAAAACCAAAAAATTTTAAAAAACAAAAAGACTATATGTATCGCAGAAGCACAGTTTAAGCATATAGGTTTAATGAGAGATAATGATAAGCATTCATTTAGGTGAGTTTGCTCTGGAATGTGATGGTGATGGCAAGAAACTGACACATTTTTATACAAGTTTTTCAGTATTTTTTCTTAAAATATTGTGCTACTTAATTATTTTTGCATATTGATGAGTTATATGCTGCATAAATTCATGTAAATAAGACATATACATTGTTAAACAAAATTCATAACTTTCTGATTATTTTCTGGATCATCTTAGCATTATTTGTACTACAAATGGCCCATGAGTATAAAAATTAATACTTGTAATACTTTGTTATATTTCTGTAATGCTTTGTTATATTTCCCTTGTAAAGAAAGATCAAATTAAGACTGTCCCTATCTATATTTAAGAATAAGAAACTAGGGGAAGCAGCAGAGCAAGATGGATAAATAAAGCCTTTACCACTCGTTCTCTGCACAGGAACACCAAATTAAACAACTGATCACCCAAAAAAGTACCTTTATAAGAACCAAAAATCAGATGAGTAATCACAGGGTCTTAAATTCACATCACTGAAAGAGGCACTAAAGAGAGCAGGAAAGACAGTCTTAAATTGCTAATGCCCCTCCTCCCCCACCCTGTAGAAGCAGTCGTGAGGCGTGAAAAAAATTTTTTCCACTTGTAGGAAGGAGATCACAATGATTGTGGGACTCTGCATTAATACTCAGTCCTGCCCTGTCACAGTGGAAAGCAACACTGAGCAGAACTCAGTCAACACCCACAGAGGGAGCTTTTAGACCAGCCCTAGCCAGAGGGGGTTCACTCATCCCATCAGTAGGAATCTGAGTTCTGGCAAGCATCACTACAGTGGGCTAAAGGGCTCTGGGTTCCTAAGTGAACTTGAAGGGCAGTAGAGGCTACAGGAGTGCAAATTCTGGGCAGGTTCCGGTGCTGTGCTGGGCTCAGAGACAGCGTACTTGGAGAGCATGAGATGTAGTGAGACACCAGCTGGAACAGCTAAGAGAGTGCATGTGCCAACCCTCCCCAACTCCAGGCAGCACTGCTTGCAGAACGGAGAGACTCCTTCAGCTTTAGGAGAGGAGAGAGAAGAATAAAGAGGACCTTGTCCTGACATTTGGATACCAGCTCAGCCACAGTAGGATAGGGCACTAGGCAGAGTCCTGAGACTCCCATTTCCTGCCGTTGCTCCTAGATGACATTTCTGGACACACCCTGTGCCAGATGGGAATGTGTTGCCTTGAAGGGAAGAGGCCAGTCCTGGCAGAATTCATTATCTGCTGACTAAACAGCCCTTGGGCCCTGAATAATCAGCAGTGGTAGCCAGGCGGTACTTGCAGTGGGCCTTGGGTGAGACTCAGAGATATTCTGGCTTTAGGTGTGACCCAGCACATTCCCAGCTATAATGAGAAGACTCCTTCTGCTTGAGAAAAGGTTACGGAAGAGTAAAGTTTTTTTTTTTTTTTTTTTTCTTGCAGCTTAGGTACCAGCTCAGCCACAGTGGAGTAGAGCACCACGTGGACTCTTGGAGTCCCTAATTCCAGACTGTGGCTCTTGGATGGCTGGATGGCATCTCTGGACCTTCCTTGGTCCAGAGAAAAGCCCACTGCCTTGAACAGAGACTATTAGGCATGGCAGAATTCACCACAACTGTCTGAAGAGGCTTTGTCCTTGAGTGAACATTGGCGGCAGACAGACAGTACTCATGGAACTAGAGTAGTGGTAAGCATAGGGAAGAGACTCTTCTGTTTGTGGAAAGAGGAGAGAAGAATGGGAAAAAACTTTTTCTTGAGGGGTGTGTGCCATCTCAGCCACAGTAGATTAGAGCACAAGGGAGATTCCTAAGGTTTCCAACTCTAGGCCCTGGCTCCCAGATGGTATCTATAGATCCTGCCAGGGCCTGGGGGGAATGTGCCATGCTGAAGAGAAGCACACAAGCCTTGTTGGCTTTGCTACTGGCTGATTGTAGAGTGCTAGAGCTTTAAGGAAACATGGGTGATAGCTAGGTGGTGGTTATCAGGAGCCTTGGTCAAGGTAGCCCACTCCACTGAAAAGTGAGTCACAGGCCAGGCAGCATTCACCACATGCTGACTGAGGAGCCCTTGGGCTCTAAGGAAACATCAGCAGTGGTCTCGTAGTACTCCCCATGAGCCTGAGATGGTTGTGGCCATGGGATGAGGTTCCTCTTCCTCTGGAAAGGGAGGGAAGAGTGGGAAGAACTGTGTCTTCTGGTTTGAGTGCCAGTTCAGCCACAGTGCAATAGAACACCACGTAGACTTCTGAGGTTTTTGACTCTAGTCCTTGGCTCCAGGATGGGACTCCTGGATCCACCTGGGGCTTGGTGGAAATTACCACCCTGAAGGGAAGGACATAGGTCTGACTGGCTTTGCCACCTGCTGATTGTAGAGCCCTAGGGCTTTGAGCAAACATAGGTAGTAGCCAGGGAGTGGTTATAGCAGGTTTTGAGTGAGACTTAGTGCTGTGCTGGCTTCATGTCTAACCCAGAACAGTCCTAGGGGTGGTGGCTTCAGTGGTGCTTGTGTCACTCCACCCCCAGCTCCAGGTGGCTTAAAACAGAGAAAGAGAAAACCTGTTTGGAAGAAAGTAAAGGAGGATAATAAGAGTCTCTACCTGGTAACCCAGAGAATTATTTCAGGTATGTTTCAAGACTATGAAGGCAGTGTGCTGTGAGTCTGAAGGAACCACAGTATTCCTGGGCTTGGGGTCCTCTAATAAACAGATGCAGGTCAGATCACAACACCTAGGTCCTTTTGAATATCTGGAAACCCTTCCCCTAAAGAATGGGTAAAATCAAGCCCAGACTGCACAGATTATAATAAATACCCAATTATTCAGTGCCCAGATATCAAAGAACATCTACAAGTATCAAGATGATTGAGGAAACCATGACCTCACCAGATAAACTAAATAAGTCACCAGGGACCAATTTTGGAGAAACAGAGATATATGAGCTTTCAGAAAGAGAATTCAAAATAGCTGTTTTTAAAAAACTCAAATAGGCCAGGCACGGTGGTTCATGCCTCTAATCCCAGCACTTTGGGAGGCTGAGGCAGGGGAATCACGAGGTCAAGAGATCAAGACCATCCTGGCCAACATGGTGAAACTCCGTCTCTACTAAAAATACAAAAATTAGCTGGACGTTGTGGCGCATGACTGTAATTCCAGCTACTCAGGAGGCTGAGGCAGGAGAATCACTTAAACCAGGGAGTCAGAGGTTGCAGTGAGCCGAGATCGTGCCACAGCACTCCAGCCTGGCAACAGAGTGAGATTCCATAAAAAAACAAAAACAAAACAAAAAAAATCTCAGATAAATTTAAGATAAGACAGAGAAGAAATTCAGAATTCTATCAGTTATATTTAACAACGAGATTAAAATAATTAAAAAGAGTCAAGCAGAAATTCTGGAGTTGAAAAATGCAATTGCCATTGTGAGGACTATATCAGCCTTTTAATAGCAGAATTGATCAAGTAGAAAAAAGAATTAGTGAGCTTGAAGACAGGTTATTTAAAAATACACTGTCAGAGGAGACAAAATAATAATAAGAAAGAAGTACATGTACAGGATCTAGAAAATAGCCTCAAAAGAGTAAATCTCAGAGTTATTGGACTTAGGAGGTAGAGAAAGAGATGGCATAGAAAGTCTACTCAAAAAAATAATAACACAGGACTTCCAAAGCCTAAAGAAAGGTATCAATATCCAAGTACAAGAACATTATAGGACACCAAGAAGATTTAACCCAAAGAAGACCACATTAAGGCATCTAAAAATCAAATTCCCTGAGGTGAAGGATAAAAAAAGGAAAGAAACAACATGCAATGGATCTTCAATATGTTTGGCAGCAGACTTTATAGTGGAAACCTTACAGCCAGGAGAGAGTGGCATGACATATTTAAAGTGCTGAATGAAAAAAAACTTCTACCCCAGAATTACATATATGGTGAAATTATCCTGCAAACATGAAGGAGAAATAAAAACTTCTACCAAAAAAAAAAAAAACAAAAAACAAAAAACAAAACCTAAGAATTTCAGCAACACCAGATCTGTCCTATAAGAAATGTTACAGGGAGTACTTCAACTAGAAAGAAAAGGACTTTAATGAGCAACAAGAAATTATCTGAAGGTACAAAATTAACTGGTAACAGTAAGTATAGAGAAATACACAGAATATTATAACACTGTAATTGTGGTATGTAAACTGCTCTTATCTGAAGTAAAAAGACTAAACAATGAACCAATTCAAAATAATATCTACAGCAAGTTTACAAGATATAGACAGTATAAGAAGATATAAATAGTAAAAAACCAAACTAAAAAGCATGAGGATGAGATAAAGGCATAGAGTCTTTATTAGTTTTCTTTCTTTTTGTTTGTTTGTTTGTTTATGCAAGCAGTGTTAAGATATAATCAGCTTAAAATAATGGGTTAGAATATAGTATTTGCAAACTTAATGGGAATCTAACCAAAAAAAAACAGATTGACACGCTCACGTTCAAAAGGAAGAAACTACATCATATCACCAGAGAAAATCACCTTCACTAAAGGAAGGCAGAAGAGAAAGATAGAAGGGAGACAAGATCACAGAACCACAAGAAAACAAATATGAAATTGGCAGGAATAAGTTTCTACTTATCAATAACAACGTTGAATGTAAAGAGACCAAATTCTCCAATCAATAGACATAGAGTAGCTGCACTGATGAAAAAGCAAACCCATTGATTTGTTGCCTACTAGAAACACACTTTACTCAAAAGGACACAAGTAGACTGAAAATCAAGAAATAGAGATTCCATGCCAATGAAAGCCAAAAGAGAGCAGTACTCACTATTGGAATATCAGAAAAAAATAGGTTTCAAGACAAAAACTATAAGAAGAGACAACAAAGGCCACTATATAATGATAAAGAGGTCAATTCAGCAAGAGGGTATACAATTTTAAATATATATACACCCATCACTGGAGCATCCAAATATATAAAGTAAATAATAATAAAGCTAAAGAGAAATACTGCAATACAATTAAAGCTGTAAACTTCAACACCCCAAGTTCACTATTAGACAGATCTTCCAGACAAAAATTCAACAAGGAAATATCAGACTCAATTTGCACTATAGATCAAATGGCTCTAAGAGATATTTACAGAACATTTTCTTTAATGGCTCAAGAATACACATTCTTTCTGTTAGAACATGAATCATTCTCAAAAATAGATCATATATTAGGTCACAAATCAAGTCTCAAAACATTCAAAATAATTTAAATAATATCAAGCATCTTCTCTGACCACAATGGAATAAAACTGGAACTCAATGACAAGAGGAATTTTGGAAACCAAACAAATACATGGCCATTATGTAATATGCTCCTGTAAGACCAGTGAATCAATGAAGAAATTAAGACGGAAGTTGAAAAATTTCTTAAAACAAATGGTAATGGAAACAAAACATACCCAAACCTATGGGGTATGTCAAAAGCAGTAATAACAGGGAATTTTACAGCTCTAAGTGCCTATATCAAAAAAGAAGAAAAACTTGAAATAAACAATTTAACAATGCACCACAAAGAACTAGAAAATCAAGAGAAAACCAAGCCCAATATTAATAGAAGAAAAAAGCAATAAAGATCAGAGCAGAAATAAATAAAATTGAAGTGAAGAAAATACAAAACATCAATGAAACAAAAAGTCAGTTTTTTGAAAAGTTAAACAAAATAGACAAACCTTTAGACAGACTAAATAAGAAAAAAAGAGAGGAGATCCAAATGAATAAAATCATGTTGAAAAAGGAGACATTACAACCGATACCACAGATATTCAAAGGATCATAAGTGGCTACCATGAGCAATTATATGCCAATAAATTGGAAAATCTAAAAGAAATGCGCAAATTCCTAGACACATAAAACCTACTAAGATTGAACCATGAAGAAATCCAAAATCTTTTTTTTTTTTTTTTTTTTTTTCCGAGACGGAGTCTCGCTCTGTCGCCCAGGCTGGAGTGCAGTGGTGCATTCTCGGCTCACTGCAAGCTCCACCTCCCGGGTTCACGCCATTCTCCTGCCTCAGCCTCTCCGAGTAGCTGGGACTACAGGCGCCCGCCACCACGCCCGGCTAATTTTTAGTATTTTTAGTAGAGACAGGGTTTCACCGTGGTCTCGATCTCCTGACCTCGTGATCCGCCCGCCTCGGCCTCCCAAAGTGCTGGGATTACAAGCGTGAGCCACCGCGCCCGGCCGAAATCCAAAATCTTAACAGACAAATAGTAAGTAATGAGATTAAAGCCATAATAAAATATCTCTCAGTAAAGAAAAGCTAGCAACAGATGACTTCATTGCTGAATTCTACCAAACATTAAAAAAGAACGAATACCAATCTTACTCAAAATCATTCTAAAAAATACAGGAGAGAATATCTCCAAACTCATTCATTGAGGCCAATTACCAAATTAGACAAAGACACAACAACAACAAAAAAGAAAACTACAAGTCAATATCCCTGACAAATATTGATGTAAAAATCCTCAACAAAAAATTAGTAAACCAAATTGAACAATAACATTAAAAATATCATTCATCATGAGCAAGTGAGATTTATCCCTGGGATGCAAGGATGATTTAACTTGGCAAATTAATTAATGCAATACCTCATAGCAACAGAATGAAGGACAAGAACCATATAACCATTTCAATTGATGCTGCAGTAGCATTTGATAAAATTCAACATCTCTTCATGGTAAAAACGCTTAAAAAACTGAGTAGAAGGAACATACTTTAACATAAAAGCCATACATTACAGGCTTATAGCTAGTATCATACTGGATGGAGAAAAACTAAAAAATCTTTCCTCTAAGATCTGCAACACAACAAAAATGCCCTCTTTCACCACTGTTATTTCACATATTGCTTGAAGTCTTAGCTAGTGCAATCAGAGAAAAAAAAGATAAAGGTCAGCTAAATTGGAAAAGAAGAAGTCAAATTATTCTTGTTTGCAGATTATATAATCTCATATTTCAAAAAACCTAAAGTCCACCAAAAAAATTAAAACTAATATATTCAGTAAAGTTGCAGGATGGAAACTTAACATACAAAAATCAGTAACATTTCTATGTGCCAACAGTGAACAATCTGAAAATAAAATTTAAATAAGTAACCCCATTTATGATAGCCACAAATAAATACCTAGAAATAACAGCAAAATAAGTGAAAAATCTCTATAATGAAAACTATAAAACACTGATGAATGAAATTAATGACACAAAATAATTGACAAATATTCTATGCTTATGAATTGGAAGAAGCATTTTTAAAATGTCCATACTACACAAAGCAATCTACAAATTAAATTCAATCCCTATCAAAATACCAATGACATTCTTCACAGAAGTAGAAAAACAATCCAAAAATATATTTGTAACCACAAAAGAATACACAAAGCTACCCTAAGCAAAGACAACAAAACTGAAGGAATCATATTACCTCACTTCAAGTTATAACATGGAGCTATAGTAACCAAAATGTTATGGAAGTGGCATAAAAACAGACACTTAGACCAATGAAACAGAATACAGAACCTGGAAACCAATCCACACATCTACAGTGAACTCATTTTTAGCAAAGTTGCCAAGAACATAGAAGACAGTCTCTTCAATAAATAGTGTGGAGAAAACGGAATATCCATACACAGAAGAATGAAACTAGACCCCTATCTCTCACCAAATACATTCAAATCAAAATGTATTAAATACTTAAATCTAAGATCTCATATTATAAAACTACTAAAAGGAAACATTGGAAAAACTCTGCAGGACATTGAGTAATACCTCATAAGCAGAGGCAAACAAAGCAAAAATGGACAAATGGGATCACATCAAGTTAAAAAGCTTCTACACAGCAAATAAAATAATCAACAAAAAATGAAGAGACAACCCAGAGAATGGAAGAAAATATTTCTGTCAGGGAATTCATAACCAGAATATATAAGGAACTCAAATTACTCTATAGGAAATAGTCTAATTATCCAATTTAAAAATAGGAAAAAGAATTGAATAGACATTTCTCAAAAAAAAGACAGTTCACAAAGAGAAACATGAAAAGGTGTTCAAGATTATTGATCATCAGAGAAATGCAAATCAAACTATAATGATATATTATCTCACCCCAGTTAAAATGACTTATATCCAAAAGACAGGCAATAATAATAAATGCTGGCAGGATGTGGAGAAAAGAGAACCCTTGTACACAGTTGGTGGGAATGTAAATTAGTGCAACCACTATAGAGAACAGTTTGGAAATTCATCAGAAAACCAAAAATTGAGCTACTATATGATTCAGCAATCCTACTGCTGAGTATATACCCAAAAGAAAGAAATTCAGTATATTGAAGAGATATCTGCACCTCCTATGTTTGTGGTGGCACTGTTTCCAATAGCTAAGATTTAGAAGCAACGTAAGTGTCTATCAATATATGAATGGATAAAGAAAATGTACTTATGCACAGTAGAGTACTATTCAACTATTAAAAAATGAGATTCAGTAATTGCAACACGGATGGAACTGAGGGTCATTCTTTTAAGTGAAATAAGCAAGGCACAGTAAGACAAACATCACATTTTCTCATTTATTTGTGAGATCAAAATATCAAAACAATTGAAACCATGGAAATAGAGAGTAGAAGTATGGTTACCAGAGTCTGGGAAGGGTTGTGGGCCTTGGGGGTAAGGTAGGGATGGTTAACAAGTACAAAAAAATATGGGTAGAAAGAATGAATAAGGCTTAGTATTTGATAGCACAACAGGGTAACTACAATCAATAATAATTTAATTGCATATTTTAAAATAAATAAAAGAGTATTAGTGCATCATTTGTAACATAAAGGACACATGCTTAAGGGAATGGAAACCCCATTTTCCATGATGTGATTAGTACATACCACATGCCCTTATAAAAACATCTCATGTACTCCATAAATATATAAACCTATTCTGTACCTACAAAAGTCTTAAATAAAAAATTATATAAAACTGTTAGAACCGATAAATTCAGTAAAGTTGCAGGATACAAAGTCAACATACAATAACAAACCAATAGCATTTCTATATGCCAAAAGTGTACAGTCTGAAAAAGATATTGGGAAAAAATTCCATTTGCAATAGCTATAAATAAAATTAAATAGATAGGAATTAACTTAACCAAAGAAGTGAAACATCTCTGTAACGAATCATTAAAACACAGATGAAAGATATTGAAGAGGACACCAAAAAATAGAAAGGTATTCCATGTTCATAGATTAGAGAATCAATATTGTTGAAATGTCCATGCTACCTAAGGAAACGTACAGATTCAATGTAACAAGTATTTTGATACGTAAATTAGTAAAACTGCTGGGGAGAACAGTTTGGAGTTTTCTCAAACAGCTAAAAATAGTGCTTCCATATGAACAGATTCAATGCAGTATTCATCAAAATACCAAGGCATTCTTCACAGAAATAGAAAAAGCAATCCTAAGGTTTATATAGATTCTCTATCATATATACCAATAGTGTTCTTCTCAGAAACAGAAAAAAAAATCTAAAGTTAATATGGAACTACAAAAGAGCCAGAATATCCAAAGATATCCTAAGCAAAAAGAATAAAACTGGAAAAATAATCACATTGCCTGACTTCAAATTATACTACAGAGCTATAGTAACCAAAACAGCATGGTACTGGTACAAGGTACAAGGATGAATGAAACAGAATTAAAAATCCAGAAACAAACCACACATCCAGAGTGAACTCATTTTTGATAATGGTGCCAAGAACATACACTGGCAAATGAAATTTCTTCTCAGTATGTGGTACTTGAAAAACTAGATATCCAGATGCAGAAGAGAGAAACTAGTTGCCTATCTCTCACCATATAAAAATATCAAAATGGATTAAAGACTTGAATCTAAGATCTCATGCTATGAAACTTCTAAAAGAAAACATTAGGAAAACTCTCCAAGACATTGGACTGAGCAAAGATTTATTGAATAATACTCCACAAGCATGGGCAACCAAAGCAAAAATGGACAAATAAGATCATATCAAGTTTAAAATCTTCTCCACAGCAAACAGTCAATAAAGTGAAGGGACGACCCACAGAATGGAAGAAAATATTTGCAAACTAACCATCTGACAAGGTATTAATAACCAGAATATATGAGGAGCTCAAACAACTTCATAGGAAAAAAAACCTAATAATTCAATCAAAAATGAGCAAATGATGTGAATAGATATTTCTCAAAATAATGCTTACAAATGGCAAACAAGTATATTGAAAAGGTGCTCCAGATTATTGGTCATCAGGGAAATGCAAATCAGAACTACAATGAGATATACTGTCACCCCTGTTAGAATGTCTTTTATGCCAAAGCCAAGCAATAATGAATCCTAGTCAATATGTGGAGAAAAGGGAACCCTGGTGCACTGTTAGCAGGAATGTAAATTAGTAAAACTGCTTTGGAAAACAGTTTAGAGGTTTCTCAATCAATTAAAAATAGAGCTCCCATGCTACCACAGGACCATCAATCCCACTGCTAGGGATATACCCAAAAGAAAGGAAATCTGTATATAAAAGAGATGTCTGCACTCAAATGTTTAATACAGCACCATTCGAATACAATCACCAAGATTTGGCAACAATCTAAGAGTCTATTAACAGATGAATGGAAAAAGAAAATGTAGTACCTATGTACAATGGAGTAATACTTAGCCATTGAAAAATATTAGACCTTATCATTTGCAATAACATGGATGTATCTGGATGTCATTATGTTAAGTGAAATAAATCAGGCACAGAAAGACAAACTTCATATGCTCTCATTTATTTGTAGGAGCTAAAAATTAAAACAATTGAATTCATTGTGGTAGAGAACAGAATGATGGTTACCAGAGGCTGGGAAAGGTAGTGGTGAGGGAATGAGGATGAGTACAAAAATATATTTAGATAGAATAAGATCTAGCACTGGGCTGGGCGCGGTGGCTCACACCTATAATCCCAGCACTTTGGGAGGCTGAGGCAGGCGGATCATGAGGTCAGGAAATCGAGACCATCCTGGCTAACATGGTGAAACCCCGCCTCTACTAAAAAATACAAAAAATTAGCCAGACGTGGTGGCGGGTGCCTGTAGTTCCAGCTACTCGGGAGGCTGAGGCAGGAGAATGGCGTGAACCCAGGAGGCGGAGCTTGCAGTCAGCCAAGATGGTGCCACTGCACTACAGCCTGGGCAACAGAGCAAGACTCCGTCTAAAAAAAAAAAAATGAAGATCCAGCACTGGACAGCACAACAGGTGACTACAGTCAACAATAATTTATTGTACATCTAAAAATAACTAAAAGGGTATAATCGGATTGTTGGTAACACAATGGAAGTATAAATGCTTGATATGATGGATGCTCCATTTACCCTGATGTGATTATTATGCATTGTATGCCTGTATCAAAATATCATATGTACCCGCTAAATATATACACCTATTATATAAGCACAAAAATTATAAATTTTAAAATAGATAGTAGCCTAACTGTATGTTAAATTTGGTGCAGACAGGAATAAGTAAACTTATTCTAGAAATATTGACTTGTGAAATTCTTTAACTGGTAAAATTTATAACTCATATTAAAGTATCCCTTATGCTGAGGTGTTACATATAAATTAGAATATTTTGTAATCTGCACAGATTATCTCCTGTTAATAGAAAATACAGTTCAAATAAGTTTATTTTACATAATCAAAGATATACATACTCATTACCATTAAAAATCTTTTAGTTAAGCTGAACTCCTTCTACTCAGAATAGCACAATATCTCATTTTCTATTCTGTTGAGCAGATCTTGGATTTAGAAATTAAATTTTAAAGTGTGACTAATGCATCAGAGTCCCAATTCTGCCTGTGTCTCAGACACACTTATCATCAGTGTGCTTCAGATTTTTTATATCTAAATATAGCTTTAAATACATTATTATCTGCAGAAACACTTATTTTTACTTAGTAGTAATTATTGAAAAATAAAGATAAATAATAATGCTTTTCTGACTATTGATCTTAAAATTATTTTTGTGGGCACTATTGTAAGGAATTCTTTCATGATATACAGTTAATGTGATGATTTTAAACAGAGAAAAATATTTCACATCATTCTTTCCATCTTTTCACAAACAAGAGACAGCTAAACTGAAGAGAAATGTCTTTGTTGTTGTTGTTCACATGCTTTCCTTCAGGTTCTTAGGAATGTCACCTAACTTTTAGTGTTCAGTGTCATACCATCCCTGGAACTCACTGAGCCTGGCAGCCTTGGCAAGAATCCTTGACAGCTTGTCAAGCCCAAGGCAAATGCATGTAATCTTCCCTCCCAGTAATTAATAATTAATTAATGTTCATTAATCTTTAATGAATGGTAGTTTTGAATAATCTAGTCTGGAAAAAAAAGAAAAACAAAGAAATTTTTATTGCAAAAGGAACTTTTGCTCAGGACTTTATCAAGTGAAATTAATCCTGGGGCTAATTTTGAAAGTCAATGAAATAAAGCACATAACCATGCACAAAACCAGTGACACTATAGTCACAGGATCTCTAAAGAGTTTCTCTTCAGATCAGCTGTAAACTCTTCCTGAGGTCTAAATCACAAAGCACACTCACCTTCCAAAACAACATTTTGATTCCTAGAATGGCAAGTTTTCTCTTAAGAATCTAAGTGGCTTTCTGAAACACTGACTTGCACTTGCTGTTATCTACTCTGTCAGAGATAATTTTTCTGGGCAGTAGAAGTCTGGTGAAAAAAAAAAGAAGAAGAAAAAAAGGCTGATGAAATCACTTTTAAAAATATGAATCATTAGATATTATTTGTGTTCAGCTTTGTTCTACAGGTATTCACAGTGTTGCCAGTTGTAATGACAATGTGCTGAGTACTTACTTGATGGGGGAAAAACTGTAATCACTTTGTCTTGACATTTGAAGAAATGGTGAAAAGAAGAAAAATGTGTCCCTTAGAACTATTGAAACTAATGGCATTCCCCAGTGTTGGGGAAATAATGCTCCTGCTTATATAGAAATCATTTCAGAATTTCTCAATGCTGGAAGAAGACAATCCTTTTACAATCACTGTGCAAATGACAGAAGAGGTAACTAAGCTTATCATACAGATATGAATATGCATCAAGGCTTGTAGATACAAATATACAGTTATTCCTATCTTCTCTAGCTAACATCATACACAATGTTATATTGGAAGACATAATTCCCTCAGTAATATTGTACTGAACAGAAGGATTAAATCCTTCAGGCTCCTCCTACCGTCTACCTTGCAAATCTTAGCCTATTCTGTTTTGCATTGTAATGCTGACTTTTCCACCTTTGTCAAACGTTTTTTTGGTTGATCTCCACCTTCAAAACCCCTACTCTCTGCAAATCTTTCAAATTCTTGTATCTTAAAAATTCACATCAAAATGAAATTATTATTCATAGGTGAATTTAAGCATAGAAATTTCCTCTTTTCATTTCATTTATCCTCTTTTCATTTTCATTCATTTCCTCTTTTCAAATAATAAATATAAAATAATGTAAAAATGTGTCATTTTATCCTATCTAATATATTGCCTTTAATTTTCTAAAGAAGGTCTTTTTATTGTAATGTGTATGTGTGTTGCTTCTTTGGGCAAATCTTGTGTGGTATAGGGACAAATAATAGATTAGAGTTGAACGAGATTGGTTGTGGTAGTTTTTATGCTGTGATCTCTGTAGATACTTTCTATATTAATGAATGGAAACCATTTAATCTTTCTAAATGTCATATCAACTTATGAGATAACAGTAACTCAATAAAATATAAATAATGAAATAGTATAATGTATATTAAAGCACTTGTAGTTTGAGAGGCAAAACAGAAATTTTCATTGTACACTTCTCGTACGTCATTGCTTTACGTTGTTTTAAAACTCACCATTAAATTTCCATGAAGTTAGATAAATCATATAAAACATACATTAACTCTAAAATTTAATTTTAATAAATCATGGATATGAACAAGGAAGCCAGGTGGCTGATTAAAAATTTGCCAATTTTTGTCAAAGGTGATAGAAGCATACTAATAGCGTTTCAAGTCCTGTTTATATTTTGTATTATTATTAAAGCTAAATAACATTTGTAAATGTTTATTAGCTGTAAATACTTAGGGAAACTGGTGTTTGGTTAAATTAATATAACATATCTATATTACAGACTAGTATGTGAATATTCTAAACTTATTGTAAGATTATAAGCATACATTGCTTGAAAAAGATGTTACCAAATAATTTTATGACTAAATGTAGACTAGGAAACAACGTTTTCAATATAAATATGTTGTTGTAAATTGCATATATATAAAATACACTAAAAATTGTCATATGAGCGTGATGACAATAATAGTAATTTCATGTTTTTATTTTGCATTTGTACTTATGATTTTTTCACAATGCATAGTTAAATATTTATAATGACAAAAATGTTAGAAATCAATGGCACATGGAAACATTTAGAGCAAAATATCGATAGAAATTATTTCTCTTTATTAGGAGTTCTGATATTCTAATATAATCATTATTAACAACTTTTCTGATGTTTTTAAATTAGAAAAATTAATAAAAACATTTAAAATACAGCTTTTGAGTCTAAAAGATGTAAATAACTGGGAGATTATGTGAATTCACTTGTAAAAAAATTGAAAGCTTTGGAGTGAGAACTGAAAACACAAGCATAGTTCTAACCAATTTGTATTTGCATATACACTGAACAAAATATATTAGACATTAATCAATAAGCCATACAAATAGCAATCAAGGCACTAAAGAAATAACAAATCTTTGTAAATAAAGGCATTTAAGAAGACAATTCTACTTGTATTGCCTTTTCTTGTGTGCTCATTATTTCTTATTTGAAATTACAAGCTTTTCAGAGAGACATATTGGTCTAATACTTCCATCTTCCATCATGCCTGTCTCATTGCTTTGTATCTGTAAGATAGTCAATTACACTATAATTAGTTATTCTTTTATAATTTCCTTTTTAAAAATTCTTATATACTTAATCAGACACTTTTACATAAATATAATTAAAATAGAAGATTATTCAAGTTTGCCTCTTAGGTCACAATCTAAGAAAGAAATAATAAACAGACCCAGGGATCCTTTATTCTAAGATCCTGAATTACTATTTTTTTCTAACCATGAAAAAATAATCGTGCATTCTCATCTCTCATAGTAAAATAAAATATTTGTCTTTTGTTTGTAACAAAAATAAAACATATAATTTTCTGTGCCAAACAACTCCTTACATGTTTAATTATTTTTATACATATTGTAATATTTGATCCTTATATAATCATTGTCAGCTAGACAGGACAGGTGCTACTGGCTCTTTTTTTTATGAGAAAACTAAAAGAGATTATATGATTGTGGTATAAGTGCTTATCTCTTCACTTATAAGAAATTTGTAGTTATTACAGACTTACACACTCTTCTTTCAACATGCAGTAGCTTGTGGATATCACTTGTGCCACTGTTAACAGATATTTATATTTTATTACTCTCTCAAAATTAATTATAGATATTTTATATGATAAATTGAATACTATTACAACATTGAACCTTGTATGACTATTTGAATTGAGAGGCTTGTTGTCAATGCTAGAAATGAAATACATGAATCATTTTGTAGGATAAATTAAATCCTAAAACCTCATCAAATTTTATAATGTAAATTGAGCTGAGGGATTAAAATGGAACTGTAAAAATTATAATCAAAATAATATTTTACCTATTCATTTATTTCTATATGCATTCTTATAAATCATAATTACAAGTATACTTTTTAGGAACTTGGTCCATTGAACAAAGTAATAGGTAATATTGATATGCAGAGAACAATAATGAGTATTATTAACTACTTCCACAACAGATAGATCACTGTTTAGAAGTTGGGGAATAAGATTAAGAAACACAAGGAAAATAATAATTTAAAAAATTCAGAGTTTTGTATCCTCTATTTACAGCATTGTTAAACCAAATAAATGTCTTTCCTTTGTTAAATTGGAAAATAAAATCAAGAGAGCACAAAGCTTTAAAACAAATATTGCAAAATAAAGACAGAAAAGTAAAAGAAAGATGTCATAACATGACTAAATTTCTTGAGGAACTTTAAATATAATATTCCTCATATTTTTTTATTGTATATACTAGAATTTATCTTAAATTGAGCTGGCCTAATAAGTCTGACCTTAAAATTATATCCCTAAGCCATCCATATACAATTCTGTTAATTTTTTTTTCTTTTCATGTGATCACATTGGTTTTGTGTAAAACATTAAAATATGACATAAAGTATCTATTTCTACTTTTATTGGAGATATTATAATTTAAATATTGATGGAGGTGTGCTGCGCTGTGTTACACCTGGGGGCCTCACAGGGACAGAAGCTCTGGGAGGCTGGAGGTAGGACAGGTAAGGAGTTCTCCCAGCAGCCCCAACTCTGGGGACATCCTCACCTCCCCCATATGTAACCATGTGCCTGGCACTGCTCCTATCTCACCTTTTGTCTCCTGCTAACAACACTATGAGCCTGGCAGTCTCCTTCTGCAGGTAGATAAACATTTGCACAGGGCATTATACTGAATCCACATCCAAAGGGCACTGTTCCCAAGGGCATGTCCTAAGAGTCAGCATAACAGTCATTGCACTGAAAATAGCTTTCACCCTCACCTGAACTAAAGGCTCAGGATCATGTGTGATCTTAGTCCTTGCAATTTAAAATAAAGACAAACCCACTTGATCATGGTGTATAAGCTTTTTGATGTGCTGCTGGATTCGGTTTGCCAGTATTTTATTGAGGATTTTTGCATCAATGTTCATCAAGGATATTGGTCTGAAATTCCTTTTTTTGGTTATGTCTCTCCCAGGCTTTGGTATAAGGATGATGCTGGCTTCATAAAATGAGTTAGGGAGGATTCCCTCTTTTTCTATCAATTGGAATAGTTTCAGAAGGAATGGTACCAGTTCCTCCTTGTACCTCTGGTAGAATTCGGCTGTGAATCCATCAGGTCCTGGACTCTTTTTGGTTGGTAAGCTATTGATTATTGCCACAATTTCAGAGCCTGTTATTGGTCTATTCAGAGATTCAAATTCTTCCTGGTTTAGTCTTGGGAGGGTGTATTTGTCGAGGAATTTATCCATTTCTTCTAGATTTTCTAGTTTATTTGCATAGAGGTGTTTGTAGTATTCTCTGATGGTAGATTGTATTTCTGTGGGATCGGTGGTGATATCCCCTTTTTCATTTTTTATTGCATCTATTTGATTCTTCTCTCTTTTCTTCTTTATTAGTCTTGCTAGCGGTCTATCATTTTGTTGATCTTTTCAAAAAACCAGCTCCTGGATTCATTAATTTTTTGAAGGGTTTTTTGTGTCTCTATTTCCTTCAGTTCTGCTCTAATTTTAGTTATTTCTAGCCTTCTGCTAGCTTTTGAATATGTTTGCTCTTGCTTTTCTAGTTCTTTTAATTGTGATGTTAGGGTGTCAATTTTGGATCTTTCCTGCTTTCTGTTGTGGGCATTTAATGCTACAAATTTCCCTCTACACACTGCTTTGAATGTGTCCCAGAGATTCTGGTATGTTGTGTCTTTGTTCTCATTGGTTTCAAAGAACATCTTTATTTCTGCCTTCACTTCATTATGTACCCAATAGTCATTCAGGAGCAGGTTGTTCAGTTTCCATGTAGTTGAGTGGTTTTGAGTGAGTTTCTTAATCCTGAGTTCTAGTTTGATTGCACTGTGGTCTGAGAGACAGTTTGTAATAATTTCTGTTCTTTTACATTTGCTGAGGAGAGCTTTACTTCCAACTATGTGGTCAATTTTGGAATAGGTGTGGTGTGGTGCTGAAAAAAATGTATATTCGATCAATGGAACAGAACAGGGCCCTCAGAAATGATGCCGCATATCTACAACTATCTGATCTTTGACAAACCTGACAAAAACAAGAAATGGGGAAAGGATTCCCTATTTAATAACTGGTGCTGGGAAAACTGGCTAGCCATATGTAGAAAGCTGAAACTGGATCCCTTCCTTACACCTTATACAAAAATTAATTCAAGATGGATTAAAGACTTACATGCTAGACCTAAAACCATTAAAATCCTACAAGAAAACCTAGGCAATACCATTCAGGACATAGGCGTGGGCAAAGACTTCATGTCTAAAACACCAAAAGCAATGGCAACAAAAGCCAAAATTGACAAATGGGATCTAATTAAACTAAAGAGCTTCTGCACAGCAAAAGAAACTACCATTAGAGTGAACAGGCAACCTACAGAATGGGAGAAAATTTTTGCAACCTACTCATCTGACAAAGGGCTAATATCCAGAATCTACGATGAACTCAAACAAATTTACAGGAAAAAAACAAACAACCCCATCAAAAAGTGGGCAAAGGACATGAACAGACACTTCTCAAAAGAAGACATTTATGCAGCCAAAAAACACATGAAAAAATGCTCATCATCACTGGCCATCAGAGAAATGCAAATCAAAACCACAATGAGATACCATCTCACACCAGTTAGAATGGCCATCATTAAAAAGTCCGGAAACAACAGGTGCTGGAGAGGATGTGGAGAAATAGGAACACTTTTACACTGTTGGTGGGACTGTAAACTAGTTCAACCATTGTGGAAGTCAGTGTGGCGATTCCTCAGGGATCTAGAACTAGAAATACCATTTGACCCAGCCATCCCATTACTGGGTATATACCCAAAGGACTATAAATCATGCTGCTATAAAGACACATGCACACGTATGTTTATTGCAGCACTATTCACAATAGCAAAGACTTGGAACCAACCAAATGTCCAACAACGATAGACTGGATTAAGAAAATGTGGCACATATACACCATGGAATACTATGCAGCCATAAAAAATGATGAGTTCATGTCCTTTGTAGGGACATGGATGAAACTGGAAAACATCATTCTCAGTAAACTATCACAGGGACAAAAAACCAAACACTGCATGTTCTCACTCATAGGTGGGAATTGAAAAATGAGAACTCATGGACACAGGAAGGGGAACATCACACTCCGGGGACTGTAGTGGGGTGGGGGGAGAGGGGGAGGGACAGCATTAGGAGATATACCTAATGCTAAATGACGAGTTAATGGGTGCAGCAAAACAACATGGCACATGGATACATATGTAACAAACCTGCACATTGTGCACATGTACCCTAAAACCTAAAGTATAATAATAAAAAGTAAATAAATAAATAAATAAATAAAAACAAATAAAATAAAATAAAATAAAATAAAGACAATGACAGCGGCCAGAGAGAAAGCAGATTGGTTTCTTCCTGGAAAAGGCCTCCATCTGAACTGCACCTACCGAGACTGCAGCTCAAAGGTAGTGCATCATCAGGTCAGTGAGCGACTGACTGATCTCCAGTCGCAAAGTCTCAAAATGAGGTCCTGCAACAGGTTCAGGAGGTCCTGTAGCGACAAGCTTCAAAGCATTGGTCTCTGATGCAAAGTCAACTTGACCTGAAAAAAGTGATAAATTCAATATGGCTGCTCTTGAATGAAAATAGATCCCTGATCTGAAAATGTATTCCTTTTTTCCTAGTTCAACTTTTAAATAAAAATGAGTGGACCAATATGTCCTTAGACAATAAGTGAATCAATGTGTCTTGATAGGAAAACTAAATTTTAAAATTATTTTTGCATTAGAACTCATGTAGTTACAATAGTTATAATATTTTGACTCTATTTTTAAATTTAAAAATTTTAAAATAATTATAAACTCACAAGATGTTGCAAAACAATACAGAGAAGTGTCATGTAGTCTTTAAATAACTTCTACCAAAGGTAACATCCTATCTACCTAATTATTAAGCATGGTATCAAAACTAGACAGTTCATTTTGCCACAAGACAATTAACCAGAGGTTAGACACTGCTTGGAGTTCAGGAGTTTCTTTTTTTTAATTATTGTTTATTTTAAGTTCAAGGGTACATATGCAGGTTTGTTATTATATACAAACTGTGTCATAGGGGTTTGTTGTACAGATTGTTTCATTACCTAGGTGTTAAGCCTAGTATACATTAACTATTTTTTCTGATCCTCCCCCTCCTCCCAGCCTCCTCCACTCTACAGTAGGCCCCAGTGTGTGTCTTCCTTGATGTATCCATATGTTCTCATCATCAAGCTCCCACTTATAAGTGAGAAAATGCAGTATTTGGTTTTCTTATCCTGAGTTGGTTTTCTTATCCTGAGTTAGTTTTCTGAGGATAATAGCTTCCAACTCTATCCATGTCCCTGCAAATGACATGATCTCATTCTTTTTAATGGCTGCATAGTATTCCATGGTGTGTATCTACCACATTTTCTTTATCCAGTCTATCATTGATGGGGATTTAGGTTGATCCCACATCTTTGCTATTTGATTTCACAAGTTTTTACATGTACTCATGTGTGTGTCTATGTAAGGCCTATGAAACTCAAATATTCAAGTGTTTAAATTTCATAGAGCTATATATTTTAAATAAAATGAACAAAATAATCTGCAAATAATCGTGATTTTTTTTTTTTTTTTTTGAGACGGTGTCTCGCTCTGTCGCCCAGGCTGGAGTGCAGTGGCACAATCTGGCTCACTGCAACCTCTGCCTCACAGGTTCAACCAATTCTGTCTCAGCCTCCCAAGTAGCTGGGATTACAGGCGCACACCACCACACCCAGCTAATTTTTGTATTTTTGGTAGAGATGGGGTTTCACCATGTAGCCAGGATTCTCTAGGTCTCTTGATCTCATGATCCGCCCACCTGGGCCTTCCAAAAGGCTGTAATTATGAGTGTGAGCCACTGCGCCCCAGCCAATCATGATTTTTTTTTTTTTTTTCTGAGACAAAGTGTTTCTCTGTCACCCAGGCTAGAGTGCAGTGGTGTGATCTCAGCTCACTGCAACCTCTGCCTCCCAAGTTCAAGCAATTCTCCTTTCTCAGCTTGGCGAGTAGCTGGGACTACAGGCCTGTGCTACCACGCCCAGCTAATTTTTGTACTTTTAGTAGAGATGGGGTTTCACCGTGTTGGCCAAAATGTTCTCCATCTCCTGATCTTGTGATACACCTGCCTCAGCCTCCCAAAGTGCTGGGATTACAGATGTGAGCCACCATGCCTGCCCCGTGATATTTTTTAATCAGGTTGTTTTCATGCTATTGAGTTGCTATAATGGTATAATGGTGGTCACCAGGGACTGTGCTGATTGAGGGTACAGGAGTGTTTGGGGAAATATTCATCAAAAGATAACAAAATTTCAGTTAGATAAGAAGAATAAATTCAAGAGATCCATTGTGTAACATGATGAATATAGTTAATAATATATTACAGTCTCAAAAAATATTAACAGTGAATGTAAAGTACTCTTACCAAAAAATGATAACTATATGAGATAATGCATATGTTAATTCACTAAATTTAGTCATTCCACATCGTAAATATACTTCAAAACACCATATAGTATACAACAAATATATAAAATGTTATCTGCCAGTTTTAAAAATAAAAATATATCCTCCCAAATTAGTTTATAAAAATAGTGTAAAGAAAATGAAATTTGATCTAAAACTGCTGACATAAAGAATAAAAATTATGCTAAATTTTTTGGCTTATTTGGTGTGAGATAGGAGTTATATTTAATGCTAAATAGGCTACAGTTACGTACGTTGAGATAACTGCCCTGTATTACACTAGGAAGTAAAGCACTAATTTTTGTTGGATCAACATTATGGTTGCTGACTATAATTGAAGCAACCCAGTAACAATGTAGAAGAGAATTATGTAAAATACATAATTTGTGATGTTAAAAATCCAGCATAAATTTTGTCACCCTTCATCAAATCTATTTGCCAATCAGAGACTGCATATCAAATCCTAGATCTCATTTGACAATATTTTGCTACAGGAAAATATATTAAGTTTTCTATTGCAAGTTTAGTAGTATGAGTGAGAATTTCTGGAAGGAAAGAATTTGAAGAGAAAAA
This sequence comes from Hylobates moloch, assembly GCF_009828535.3. Classification (NCBI taxonomy): domain Eukaryota; kingdom Metazoa; phylum Chordata; class Mammalia; order Primates; family Hylobatidae; genus Hylobates; species Hylobates moloch. The sequence goes on from NW_026652279.1 coordinate 117,816,016, forward strand.
ATGAATGGAGAATGAGCATGAAGTACCAGACATTGACTACTCTAACAAAAGAACCAAATTAACCAAAGTTGTATCTTTGTAAATCAAAGATTTGTATGTTATTCTAACCATGGCATATGATTGTTTTGTTTTTGGAGAGGGTAACAGTAAAAATAAATGTCTCCGTGTCTATGATTTATTTACATGCTTAAAACTATCCCTGGAGTCAAGTCTATTCTAAAAACCATGTAAGAATTTTTGGTGTTTCTATAAGCAGTGTATGTATTTGCTCCCCTCCAGGCCTGTGTTGATGTCTCTTCAGCGTCTTTCTGATAATCTAAAGCAAATTCAACTTTAGACTTTTCAGAGAGCTCATTATTCCCTGACATCTTGGATCCTTGTAAGATTCCAGTTTCTTTTTTCTTTTTCCCGTTCTCTTGCCAGGGCTAGCGTGTAGTGTCACAATCACAGCTCACTGCAGCCTCAACTCTCCAAGCTCAAGCGGTCCTCCCGCCTGAGCTTCCCAAGTAGTTGGAATTAGAGGTGCATGCCATCACAACTGGCTAAATTTGTTAAGATTTCAGTTTCTTTATAAGAGTTTGTCTGCAGCTTTTATAGTGTGGAAAAGTATAAAATTATTGTCTCATATTTTATTGTCTTGAATATCTTCTAGAAGTTACTTTATTATCTTCTGTCATAAGAGATGCTGTCAAAAATGATAATGATTTCATTTTATCTCATTTTTAATTGAGTTGACATTATTGCCTGGAGGCCAAAGAAAATTATTTTTTTCTTTAAAATCTAATGATTTTACCATCATATTTCTGTTGGCCTTCTGGGTCATTTTCTCTCATAATAGTTTGCTTTTTCATTATGTATTTTCCAGTAATATTTTTTCAGAATAATTTTATTGAATCGTGGTTTGTAGTACTTGTTCTCTTCCATTGCATTAACTTTTTCCATGAATATTCTTATGTAAACATGTTATTTTTCTATTTTGTCTCTCTTTCAATATATTCTCTTTTTGAATAATCCCTTTTTCCTTTTATTTTTAATTGACATAATAATTGTACATCATATATGGTGTACAGTGTGATAGTTTAATGTGTATACAATGTGTAATAATCAAAGCAAGGTAATTATCATATCTATCATATCAAACATTTTTGGTGTTGTGAACATTAAAGTCCTTTATTCTAGTTTTTTGAAATACACAATACATTATAGTTAACCAGATTCACCCTATAGTGCTGCAGAACACCAGAACTCAGTCCTCCAGTCTGGCTGTAACTTTGTATCACTTGATCTTAGCCAAAAGGCCAAGAAGTGATGACTTTGCATCATTTAACCAATCTCTTCTTATCCCCCTCCCCCAACCCTTCCAAAGCTCTACATGATTCTACTCTTCCCTTCCATGAGCTCAAAATATTTTTTTAGCTTCCACATATGAATGAGAATATGTGGTTTTGGAGAAGGGGTAGCAATGAGAGAGGAGCCCTCAATTTTAAGGAAAATATGTAAACTGGAAAATATTTGTGTATGATCATAAGATAATAAAAAAGAACAGACAGGAAGAAGTTGAAGACATGGGAGAAACACATAATAGTTATCCAAGTCAAATCTGTGATGATGAAAGGAGATGGTTATGAGAGCTCAGAAATCAGGCCTGCAGGTCTTACACAGGAGGAGCCAGCACGTCGGAGTTTGAAGAAAAGGCAGTATGAATGTGTATATGGGTACATAAATTTGCAGAAAGGGTCAATACTTTGAAATAGTTTATACTTAATGGCTAGATAATAAGATCATCTAAATGGTATGGTAGTGAAGAGGGATGGACGGATAACTTAAGGAGAGTGATGAAGATTCTGAGTAACATACATGTAAATAGGGAGAAAAATCAGAGGAAAAAAATCGGAATGGTTTTCAAGTGTCAGTAAGAACTCTTTTGCAGTTCAAGACAATTAATTTATCCCAGAACTAACCTGCATTGTTAAGAGATTAGCTCAAGCAGCACCTAAAAGCTTAGGTGTAGTATGAGAAAATATACTATAGATCTGAAACATTTATAGATAAAATATATGATCATGGTAAGAGTACAATAAGTAACTTCACCTTAAGTTTATTCTTAATTTATTTGCACAGATGCCATTGTTCATAATTTTTTAAAGTATGCTCATATTACCTATCTGGTAATATGGTAAAGTATGCTCATATACCTATACTCTGGGTTTATTTTATTAACAGATTATTCTATTGGAAAATGACTTAAATAGACACTTATTAATACTATATTTTATTTCCTGAGGAAGAAAGGAAATTAATTGTCTAAGTCATTATTCATATGCCTTTATATAGCCTTATAGACTAATTATCAAATGAATCTATCAGAATGACTTCATCGCATCTTCAGTTTTGAACTGTAAAATATTCTTGTACAGTTTAGGCATAAATACAAGTTATACTACATAGTTAAAACACCATTATGTTTATCTATAGATCTATAAATGTCGTACTTTATGAAACTACCACAATGAGACTTCACTAATGATAAGTGTAGAAATACTTTACAATGGTAATTTCTCATTTAATCTATGATTAACCAATAAATATGACAGAAGACCATTTTACTTTAGTGCCAATAATTAGTGATTTTATATTTCTATGATTTAGTAAATGAGACAGATCATCTATGGCTAGTGATAATTTCATTCTACAAATTCAGCAAATTTAGAAGTTTATAGCTCCTTTAGAGTCACTAAACCCTACAATTTATCACTTTAAGCAATAATCTGGACACTATAATGGAATAATCTGTTGGGAGAAGTAAGCTCACTTTTCAAAAGAAATCTGTGACATTAGGTTAATTAATTGAGGAAGAAGGTAAGCTTACTTGATTTCCCTTTTCACCTATGCCTCTCAGCTTCATACTCACCTTAAGATTGATGAGTCTACATATTACAGCTATATATATATATATATATATATATATATATATATTCATTTCAGCTCATTTTCTGGGCAGAGAGTCTGATAAATATATAAATGGTTTTGACTTCTGGCTGGGCGTGGTGTCTTACGCCTGTAATCCCAACACTTTGGGAAGCCAAGGCAGCAGATCACGAGGGCAGGAGTTTGAAACCAGCCTGGCCAGCATGGTGAAACCCTGTCTTTACTAAAAATACAAAATGAGCCGGGCATGGTAGCGCGCACCTGTAATCCCAGCTACTCGGGAGGCTGAGGTAGGGAGGTAGGAGAGCCACTTGACCCCAGTGAGCAGGGGTTGTAGTGAGCAGAGATTGAGCCACTGCACTCCAGCCTGGGCGACAGAGCAGGACTCCATCTCAAAAAAAAAAAAAAAACCAAATGGTTTTGACTTCTAAAATAAATATGCTCTCCATGTAGCAGAGATTATTTTACATGTTCAAAATCTTTGCCAAACTAAACATGTTATATGAAGGCAGGAGATCATGTTTCCCAAATGTTTAGCTAGAAATAGGAAAATGGTTCAAATATACCCCATGTTATGTCTTGCTTTATGTTACATGTGCCTTTTCCTTGTGATGTAGTTACATATACATCTATAACATAGCTCAGTTTTTAGAATTATTCTATTTGCATTTATATTTTGCAACATCTCTTAACCTTGCCATCTCTAAGCCACAATTTCTTCAGTTGCAGTAAGCACATATGAGCAGATTCACTTTACAGGGTTGAGGCAAGTTTTAAATCGACTGTCTTATACAGTTACCTCCCAAAAGACGTCAATAATAAGTATAATTGTTACACATGCCAATCAATAAATGTAACATTTTCTCTTTTTAAAACAGGGTTTTTCTCTTTGTGTAAGTCATGAGGTATCATGATATATTGCTATTTTTCTATTTTATAAATAGGTTAATTTACACACTTTCTGCATATACTTCTGTAGTCTCAAAAATGTAGACTATGAAATGGTTAAAAATACTTCTCATAGTCTGAGTAATTGACCTGTATAATTGTGTGAATCAGTCAATACAAACATTGTTAAAATGAGGGATTTCATGCAGAAATTAGACCTTTTGGAAATGCAGGAGGAGCTGGGAGGTGAAACCCTGGAAAGGGGAATCCGAGGATATGAGTAACAGCCATTGAATCTGCTGGAAGCATTAACAGTGGTGGACAAGTTGGAACTTGTAGGAAAGTCTGAGTAACTCTGCATGTCTGCAAGTTGGAACAGAACCATGAAAGAGGAACTTGTGAAGAGGTATATAATTGCCACCTTTAAGAAATCTGCTTCCTCTGTGAAAATCAGTGCCGCTGGGGGAACTCACTTTTATAGCTCAAGACAGCAGGCTTTGAGCTGTAATTTGTCAGCACTGAGAGCATTCTAATGCAAACAGAAGGAAACATGTTATAGCTGTCCGCATTTGTCATCAAGTATATGTACCACAACCTACCAAGAGTACGGTAATGATTTCTGCTTCTGCTCTGCCTTCCAAGTCTTGCTAGATTTCTTTCTTGGCCAAGTCTAACATAGGACAATATGAATGGGGGGTCGGAGGGAGACTCTGAAAAACATATTTCCCAGCCTTATGCTGACAACATGCCTCCATGTTTTATCAAAAAGGGAAAGTCATGTGCCCTTATAATCTGAGCATGGCAATTGGAAAAAATATGAAAATTACTCTGTCCTAAAGTAATATTAAGTCCACATGCTTTCCAAAGAGTCTGCATAAAATACCTCAAAGACTGTTTTTAGGTACAGCATTAGGTAAAACTGCAGTGCTGTAAAAATATATATGCTACTTCTGTGCAACAAACAACTTTAACAATCAGTCAACATAGGATATTGGCAGAGGCAAAGCTGCCATATCAATAAAATTGATGAAAATTATTTTTTGGTTTACACTGAATTAAATTCGTCATGGTTAAAAACTGCAAACATAAACATATTTTCTCTTTTTCTTAAAATTTTAGCTAGAAATGGGCTTTTAAGCAAAATACTATAGATCACTAGTTTGTGGTAATAATGATCTAAAGGCAGAATAGTACCAGCAATAATTGTATAAATACAATCAACACCACATGAAAAGAGACACTGCTTCTGTCAGAAGATGTATTTGTTCAAAATGTGAAAAAAAAAAAAAAACTAGGACTACATACAAAGCTGTGTGTTGGTTTCTTACATATATAGATATATTCATGTAAAATGGAATATTACGTACAGATAAATTTCCTTCTAAAATTAACTCATTCTCAATTTTTTTCCCCATCGATCATACATTTACTCTTCTGGTCTGAGTCACCTTCTTTTCTCAGGATTATTAAAATATATTTTTCACCTTTCTTTCTGTGCTTTTGCCTTTGCCTTCCTACTGCAGGCCTATTTTCAGCACATCAGTCAAAGTAATCTTAGAAGCTTAAATCAAATCATGTTATTTCGCTGCTCAAAATTCTACCATGTGCCACACCTCACTCCTAGTTTTTATAATAAAAGATGAATATATAAGATGACAAACTTTGTCTTATGCCATCCAACAAATGCTCTCAGATGTATTTTTCTATTCATCTCCCACATAGTGAGCATAAAAGTGGTCTTGAATTTTTTTAAATATTGCAGGTATGCTCATGCATCAGAGCCTTTGTACTTGCAGTTTTTTCTACAAAAAATTTATCCCAGATATTCACAAGCTGTTCACTCAACTGTTCAGGGCTTTATTCAAACATCACTTTCTTCTCAGTGTGATCTATTCTAGACCCCCCTAAGAAAAATGACCATTAAACACTCTAATTGTCCACAGGTATCTGTTACACTCCCCTGGTTTTTCTTTCTCTTTAGCATGCTTCAACACATAACATGCTATTTCATTTACTTTTTTGTGTGCTTATTTTGTGGAGTCTCAAATTAGATCATAAAAAGCTCTGAATTCTTGGACTTTCTCTTCTTTTGGCTATTATATCACCAACAGTAGGAATAGTGTCTGGGCCACAGCAAATGTTCAGTGAAGATTTGTTGAATAAAGAAATGAGTATCAACAAAAGGTTGAAAATTTTGGCAAAGTTTCATATCATCATCTTAACAAATGTTTAAAATATTTGCACAATAAATGTTTCAAATAAAAATAAATAATTACATAAATTTCAAATATTTGCACGATAAATGATAGTTTCTACACTATCATGTTAATAGTGAAATTCAGGTACTCTCAGGAAAAAAAAAAGTTTTGCCCACATGGACTCTTTCAACACAAATCTGAAGTCAGGTCAAAATAATCACATTTAGTACTTCTGAACAGTTACAGAAATAGATACTTCTGTCATTTAAAAATTCACATAAAAATACCATATTTGTTTTAATAAAAAGGTTCAAATATTGTTTCTGTTAACCTTTCTATACCAAGACAAAAGTGGATAAGCCTTCAGTCAAAACTAAAATGAAAAAATTGAGCAGGAATGACTCTCTAACAGAAACAAGTATTATCAGGGCTAAACTCAGTGGAAATTTTCTATTTGAGGCTTCAAGTTTTAATATATAAAATGTATAAAAATGGTAATAACTTTGGCTGCTAATTTAAAAAATAGATGGTAGAGAAAACCATTCAAATTACCTTAATTCAAAACGAAAATATCAAAAAATAAAATGTGCATAAATAGTTCTATTCTCTGGTAAAATATATTACTACATAGTTACAGGGAAAACTTACTGGATATGTCTATTTTATAGACAAATATTCTATAAGCCAAAAAAGTGCTCTACTTTAGCCACAAACTGTAGCTTAAAATAAAATCTAAAGTGGTTATTAGAGGAATGCATCTACTTCTTTTACAAAAACTTAATTGCATTTTAAATTATGATATCAGCAATGAAATTTATTATGTGTTTAAAATGCATGGATACCTTCAAAGATGAATGTGTATTTATTTGGGAAGAAACTATGTCATCATCTCAAATACTGATATTTAACATAATAATTTAAGATTGCTCTTATGTTAGTTTTCTAGATTTTAAGAGAAAGTTAAATTATTTATTAATTAACATTTATGATATGTTTTTAACATAAGTTACATGAAGTATAAGCATTGTTTATTTTATAAATGGACATAATGGTAAAAAAGGCTTGTGAAACCAAAATTACATTCAAAGTTTCTATTACTTAATGCATACTACATCCATGTAGGAGTCGTTGCAGATATAAAATTATCTGCTTGTATAAATGAAACTGGTTCAAAATAAAGCTTTTATACAATTATAACAAATATGCCACTGTGATGGTAGTTTGTGACAGTGGGGGTGGCTGTGTACATGAGGGAGTACAGATATATGGGAACTTTGTATTTTTTGCTCAGTTTTGCTGAGAACCTGTAACTGTGCTAAAAAGTAAAGTCTATTCAAGAGGGAAAATCAATTATTAATACTAGTAGAATAATGATGGAATAATAAAGGACCTAATTTCATGATAAAAGCTGAAATCTTGTATCTATACAAGAAGATTATTTTGTTTTTCATGTTGAGTACTTGCTCTAACTTAAAATACTGAACTCCATTAATGTTGGTAGATTAACAGAAATGTTTCTATTTGGTATGGCCTTTATATGTGGCCTTCATTAATTTTATGAGCTTATTCTGTGTGTTCTTGAGCTTGACTTATATATTATCTAGATGAGTGATTTCACATCTTTCTAATGCTTCAACTACTTGGAGAGTAATTTGGCATTTAACATGCTATATTATGACATGTTATCAGCCATGTATTAGAGAAAAGTTAATTGTTTAAAAGAATAACTACATAGAAAAATAAAGTACATAAGTAGTTGTGCTTTCAGGAGTGATAGCAGTGGCACAAAAAAAATGCCAAGTAGGGAAAGTTTAGACTTAAAAAATTTTAAATAAGTTTAATAGCCATCTTGCCAACCGTTTTATTTCAATAGTAACATTATAAAGAAAGTAAATCTGATTCAAGAAATTGACCCAGATTAAAAACTGCATAAATCTGATAATATTTGTTGACAATACATGCATATTGGGGATAATGGATTTTTTTAAAAAGATGACAAGAGTAGACATATATTCAATGGGTTTGAATCGAAACAAAAGATTTGAAATTTTTATCTATAGTTTTGTTTCAATTTGGTTTCTTATCTAGGCCTATTGTAAGCGGATATCTCTAAAATGAAGTCAGAATTTGGCATTTTCTAACTTTAGACTTAAAAGAAGATCATGCATTGTACTTAGGCTACAGCTATGAAAATTGTCTTTTTACTTAAAAAATTAATCACAATACAGTTTATTTGATTGGTTAACTCACTGTGGTTGCCAATTGTTTGCCAAATATTTTATTATAAATAATCTTCAACTTATCAGATGCATTATGAATGATTTATTCTGCTTTGCCAATGGAATTAAGATTTTTAATATGCTGTTATATATGCTTATTTTAAAATATCAAATAGGTTCATTATGTATAGAAATGAAAATTTATACTAAATGGACTTTGCACTATGTAATTAAAAAAGTAGAAAGAAAAGCATTTTGATATGGTTGCAAAAGGTTTATTCAAAATTATAAGTTCCAGAATTTCTCTCCCTGGGACCACTAAAGGCTCGCAACAATTTACTTCACTTTCCTTTGCTTAATTGTGAACTTCTTCAAGGGCATACTTCACTTATCATTGTATTCCCAGTGCCCAACTCAGTATCTCGTAGAGTAATTGTTTAATTAAACACTTACTAAATAAAACTGAATGATCTTAGTTTCTTGGAGATATAATTTTTATTTCAGTAATAAATGTTTATAACTGAAGGTGGATCAGAAATGTTTAGAATTTCTAAACACAAATATTTCACAATTCTAAACAGCAGAACACAGAAAGGGTTGGAAGTAAGAAATGATAAATTTTAAAAATTATATTGGTTAACTCTGTATTTATATAGAAAATTATATTAATAAATTTTAGAATGCTTTAAAACTCTAGAAATGGAAAAGATTCGGGTTGCTCCTTAATATCCTTTGCATATCTGAATTTTTAAATATGCCACACCATTTTCCATAGGTGGAGTTTGAAAATAATTACAAAAAAAACCACGTCTTTCTAGATATTATTCTTTCTTGCCTTTTCATTAATTCACAAGCAATTAAACTTTTGGGCTAATCTGATTTGTGTTATCATGAGATGAGGCCAATGTTGTATTATTTCAATGTAATATACAAAATACATGCACAGAAAGAAATAGGCAAACAGTAATTAGAAACTACCATTATTTGAATGCACCTAAAAATATGTGTCATGGATGTCAGTGAATAGCAGACTAGGTAGCTTAAAGGGCCAAATTCTTCACGCACATACTGAAAAATTCAGTAACATCTGTCAGAATCAACTTTGTCAGAACTCTGAACAACAGTCAAAACTTTACAGCAACCGAGAGAATGCTGTATCAGAAAAAGGCAACTAAAAATTCTAGGAAACTGCAAAATTTTTACTTGCTCTTACACTACTAGGATCCCTGGCTCAGCATTAATCTTGAAGATGGCTACTCATGTTTCCATTTTGGGGTCTTTATATTATTGGTTCTGGAGAGAACAGAGAAGACCCTCTTATACAAAAATTGTGCTTGTCTATTCTAACCTGTCTAGGAACTCACTGAAAAAATGATGCAAGGTGCTACCATTTGCTTCATTTACCCTAGAATCTCTCAGAGTGGAATGGCAGCTTTAAAGAACACATTACTCAAAAACATTGTAAGACTAAAGAATAACCTATTTTGGCCTAGAATAAAAGCTTACAGTTGAGGCAAATAATAGGTACAGCAAATATCTAGAAGCCAAAGCTGAGAAGAGTGTTTCATTGGAAAATTAGGGTACTAAATATTCTCATTCATATAGGGGAATTTAGAAATCCTTATGCATGCGTTGGGTAGAAAACATGCTTAGAAAAGACTTGAGAAAACCCTGTGTATTCACTTCTGGCCTATATTTAGGCTTAGCCAAACAGGAAGTGAAGGCTAAGGCAGAGTTGTAAATCATCAGCAAAGTTTTGAAGGAGTGCCTCAACATGAGGACAATCTGCAAAGACTTAATTTTTTCTATTTTTCTTTTCTCTTCTTCATTTGCTTTCTTTGTTTCTTTCTACTTCTTTTTCCTTTCTTTTATCTTCTTTTTTTTTTGTTTGTTTAGATTTTGGTTGGATTCCAAACATTCAAAACATTCTCTGTCAAAACTAGCTGACCACAACTGAAAGAATAATGATGTTGAAGGCTACACATAACAAAAAATACAGACTTAAGAAGTCACTAAACAAACAAAAACTAAATTCATAGCAAGAAATAAAAACAAGATGAGTAGGGTGAAGGCAATCTCATTTTTAGAGTTGCCACATTATAATATTTAAATTGTTCAGTTTTCAACTAAAAATAAAAAAAATCCAACAAACAAGAAACTAGAGCCCATTCAAATAAAAAATTAACAGAAACTGTTCTTGAGGAAGCATAGACATTAGATTTACTTGACAAAGATCTTAAATCAACTGTACTAAATATGCCAAGAGCTAACAAAAATCGGAAAGAACTAAAGGAAGTCAGAAGAATGGTGTCTTGGTAAGTAGAGAAAAATCAGTAAAGGGATGAAAATTATAAAAAGGAACCAAATGGAAATGCTAGAGTTGTAAAATAGAAAGACTAAAATAAAAATTTTACTAGAGGGATTCAACATCAGATTTGAGTATACAGAAGAAAAATCAGCAAACTTGACAATAGAATTGTTGAAATTATCTAGCCAGAGAAGGAGGAAAAGAGCTATAATAATATATAAATAAGAAAAAATAACAAGTGTGGGCAAGAAGATGAAGAAATTGAGACCCTCATACATTGCTGGTGGGAATAAAAATGGTACAGCAATAAAAACTGAAAAATAATTCTATGGTTAGTCTAAGATTCAAACATAAATTTCCATGGGACCAATATTCCATTCCAAGTATATACCTCAAATAATTGAAAACAGATATTCAAACCAAAATGTGTTCACAAATATTCATAGCAACACTATTCATAATACCTATAAGTTAGAAAAAACCCAAATGTCATTAATAGATCAATAGATAAGCAAAACATGGCATAACCATACAATGGAATTTTATTCAACCATATAAAGGAAAGAAGTACTAATACATGTTATGACATAGAAGAGCCACAAAATCATTATGCAAAGTAAAAAAAGGCAGACTAAAAATGTCACATATTGTATAATTCCATTTATATGGAATATCCAGAATAGGTAAATTCATAGAGACATAAGCCAACTAATGTTGCCAGGTACTGAGAGAAGGTAGGTATAGGAAATGATTACTTAATGAGTGAGGGGTTTAATTTGAAATGATAATAATATTTTGGAACTTGTTATAGATATAGGTGGTGGTTGCACAACTTCGTTAATACTACTGAATTTTAAATTTCAAAATGTTAATTTTATGTTGTATAAATTTTACCTCAATTTTTAAAATGCATTTATTATTCTCTTAGAATAATTGAACAAGTCTTGTTGAATAATTTATATCATAAAAAATATTCAAATGAGGATTTCACCAGGAGACTTGTAAAAAAATTGTAGATTCTGTTTCTGGCCCTCCCACTGACATATTTGACCTAATATTGGCCAAAGTTTTTAAAGTTTTTTAATGGGAATGTCTGCTGTGTTATTTAGTGAAGCTGTGTACTTCTAAAGGCTTAGAAGTAAAAACAATTCTCTCAGGTCCATATCTTTCACACTACCATTAAGGTCTTTCCTGGATCCCTGGTACTCACTTGACATCAAAAATCCATCTACATTGCAATAGAACAGGAGTTGGTTAATCCTAGCTCTTTGGGACTTGGTTAATAAGTGCCTTTTTAGATCACCCCTCTAAGATTTTTTGTACTGAAAGTGCATATAGCTATGGCCTACACTGTGGCTAACACCTTTACTCATACTAATTAGCTGCTCTCTGTGGGTTGAAGATGCCCAGTAATAACTTCAAGATTGATCCTAGTGAATAATTTATCGAAATAAATAACTTAGGATGACTTCTAGAGAAGGAGTTCAGAGTTTTATTTGTGAAATTCACCATCACGAGTATTTTTAATACATTGAAATAATGATCATGTAAACATGACAAAAGTTCTAAAGTAGCACTTGCTAGTCAATAGAACACTTTCAAGAATGAAAAACATCTCATTATTTTGAAGTTTGGGACACAAATCAGCAATAAAAAATGAAGCATAATGTATATAATGCTTCATATTTTAAGTAAGACTGAAAAACTAACATGGCAGGTTTTTATATGGAAAACAAATAAACAGAAAATTGGAAAGTTACAGGTACCTAAGTATATGTAGAGATATTAGTTGGCAAGGAATGTAAAATGAAAGAAGACAATGAAATGGCTTATAAATAGTTTTCAATAGCATAAACTAAATACTCTGAATGAGGGACATGGCTACTCTAATAATAGAATGGTCATCAATAGGGCATTTGCCATATAACCTGTATCAGATGAGGAGGAAAATCAAGGTGATATGGCTAAAAACAAATTAAATACAACGTAATTCAATTGTAAGAAGACTCACTGTTTTGTGATTAGAAAGTTATCAGGTAGAATGATGACAGGATGATGAGATTTGCCCTAAGCTTCTACCTAGAATTGATGTGTCCAAATATATCCAAATAGTTGAACATTTTAATTGAAACTGAGATCAGAATGCAAAAATAGGAAGCTTATGGGCCTATTGCCCATAAGAGCTTAATTTCTCCACTATTAGACATTTGGAGAACTTTTGGCTAGCAGGCTAAACAAATTAGAAGGTCCATCTAAGAGTAAGTCATAACCGTTAAAAATCAGAAAAATGTGTGTTCTTAATTGAAAGGGTTAGTTTAAAATTTAAAATAAAGGTACATAGTTGAAACAAGAAGAAGGATGTAAGAACTATCGAATCTCACCAAAATCAGGGAGGACTAACTATCTTGGGCTGGTACTACTTTTGCATCTATCCTGTAGTCATCAATCTATCATAAAGATATCAATTAATGAATATTTCTTTTTCTGAAAGTATACTCTTGGTCCAAAACAATATTAAGCAGTAATAAAATATTAACAGTTGTTTAAGCTGTTGAGAATTTTTTTTCCCCAAGCTTCATGATTCTTTCTTCAATCTATTCTGGAAGACTTAAGAGTGTTTCAGATATACTGGAGACAACTATTTTTATTAGGAGAGATGTTAGAAATGATTTTATTACACTCCTTGAAAGACAAATAATAACCCTTAGTAACAGTAAGTCATAATACTTGCATGTAACTAGAGGCAGGTTCAAAGGAACGGACCCTTTGCTCTCCAATAACATTAAAATAGTAAGCAAGGAAGGAAGCAATATTGTTCTTTGGTCATAATATGTGTAAGTTATGTCCTTGGGAAGACAGATGTATTATTTTCTATTATTTACTTATTGACCACAGTATTTCAATTTTATCTTTTTATTCTTAAAAAAACACTTTTAGTAGGAAATTCATATTGGGAAATATTACCATAGTATGTCTGAGAAGAGGATAGTGGGAACTTGAATAAACAAGAGAAAGAGAAACACAGAATTGAAAAGGTTGAAAACAAAATCTGAGGAAATAAGTGTCTTCCGTGGGGCCAGAGAATGCACCAGGTAAATATGATTTATTTGAAAGTGGAATGACAGATCTATAAGTGACTCATTGCTGCTTGACATCTTATATTTCTTTTTCTCAATAGTTATTCTAGATATATGCCTATTTCTTTAAATTCTTTCTTCTTTATCTTTTGTAGATGAACTAGACTTCTCATTTACAAAGTAGAATCCATTAAGTAAGAATTCTATTATATTTCTCTCTCTCCATAACTCAACTTACAAATAAATTTTGATATACAGCCAATAAGAAATAGAAGTTGCATCTAAGTGGAAGTGATGAGGTCAAAAATCAGAAAAATTAGTGCAAATATATGCCTTTAATTGAAGTGTTAGTTTGAAATTAAAAATAAAGATACATAGTTAAAGCAAGGAGAAGGATGTCGAGAGTTTTAGAATCTTACCAAAATCAGGGAAGACTTCCTGTCACAGTAGTTATGTATAGAACAAATGCAGAGTTGGTCAGTGAAGTGGATATCATTTCTTATACAACATCATCTGGACAAATTACTATAAATGATATTAAATATTTCTTATATCTTCCAATCTCTTTGTCTTTACTGGTTCTAGTTACTCAGACTACAAACACTTTAAAAATTCTTGATATTATAAAAATATTTATAATAGATTGTGTTTTAGTTTTAGTTTCACTGTTCTCTGCTTCCCTTTGGTTGATTTCGTCCTAATTTTTAAATCTTATGTTTTTGTTAATTCAAAGTTATCACATCCAAAAGTAAAAAAAAATTCATATTAGCTTGAAAGTGTGAGTTTTATGAATTCTAGTAATAATAATTACGATTAATATTTTAGAATATATTTTCAGTTTCTATGCACACTCAAACATGAAGTACATGTGTGCTGAAATGCATTTTAGTATTTAATATATAGGGGCATTTTTTCTATACCAGTAAAACTGGATGTGACTCATTTTTTTGTCATTATTCTTTCGTTTATATTAGATATTTTAAACAATTTAAAATGAGCCATGTTACTAAATGCATAAGCTATTACTAATACAAAGCCTCATAGTCATCTTATTTGATCATATTATCCATCCATCAGAGATACTCATTTTCCTAAGTATGTATCATTAATAAAAATCTTCATTGCTTTTATTCTCCTCCTTCTGACGTTTGCCATAGGAATTCAATTTTCTTTGACTCTAAAAATTAATTTCCATATAATAATTCATGGGAAAAACATCAAGAAGAATAAAAGATATCATAATGTGATTTATTACATTATTTTTGAAATGAAATAATGTTGTTTCAGGGTCAACCGTGATAAGTTAATGATACATAATGGGCTATGTAGGGAAACTTCTAATACATGCAAAAAAGGATACTCATAAGACAGTAGAAGAGATAGCACAGACTCCTAAAAAAACATTTTGTCATCTGAATAGAAATCAAGAATGAGGAGGAGACTTATAAAAATCAAATAACAAAATAACACATTAAATTTGAATAGACTAAATACCAATTAAAAGGAAAAGGTAGCCTGGATTTTCTTAAGAAATACTCAACTGTTTCTTGTTAGTAATAGAAGCACTGTAAATATAAACACAGACTACTTGAAAGTACATATATCATGGCCAAATTTTGCATTAAAAAATCAAGAATGATTTTATTAATGATCAACCAAGCAAACTTCAAGGCAAATAATATTGCCAGAGAGCTAAAATGAAGATTTTAATGAAGATAATTTTCTTCGTTAATGCAATTGTCCATAGACACTTCAGTTCTTCCCATATCTTGGCTATTTTGAATAATGCTGCAATAAATATGGGAGTGCAGATATCTTTATGAAGTGGTGATTTCATTTTGAGGGTGATATACACTCAGAAGAAGGGTTACTGGGTATTATGGTATTTTTATTTTCTGTTTCTTTAGAAACCTCTATACCATTTTCCAGAAAAGTTGTATCAACCTACATTCCCACCAACAGAGTACAAAAGTTTTTTTTTGTCTCTACAGCTTCACCAACATTTATCTTTTATCTTTAAAATAATTGCAATAAATTCAAGAGATCTATTGCAAAACATAGTGACTATAATTAACAGATTGTATTTTGAAAAATGTTTAAAAAGTAGATATTATTTGACTTTCTGATAATAGCCATCCTAATGGGTATAAAGTGTTATCTCATAGTGGTGTTGATTTGCATTTCCCTGATGATTACTGATGTTAAACAGCTTTCATACACCTACTGGCCATGTTTATGTCTTCTCTGGTGTACTAATGTCTATTCAGGTCTTTAATATACTACAAAATATTATTAAACCCTAAAAAACAAGAATGATTCTATCATTTGCCAAAACATGAATGAGCCTAAAGGACATTATGCTAAGTGAATTAAACCAGACACAGAAAGAAAAATATTGCATGATCTCACTTACATGTAAAATCTTTTTCAAAAAAGTCAAAAACAACAGAGACCGAGAACAAAATAATGATTACCAAGGGCATGAGTCGGGGAGAAAATGGAGAGATGAAGTTTGGAGGACACAATGTACAAGATGATTGGAATGAATATGTCTACAGATCTAATGTATAACATTAGGATATGGGTGATAAAGTTGTACTATATTTTAATTTCATGCTAAACAAAATTCTTTAGCAGCTCTTTCCAAAAATCAAAACGAACAGATAACCATGTGAGTTAATGAATATGTTTTTTTGCTTCATTCTGGTTGCCTTTTAACTATTCATATATATAGCATAACATCATTTTGTATACCTTAAACATTGTATACCTTAAACATATACAACCAAACAAATAAAAGCTTCAACATATGAAGTATACACTTTTTTAAACGTGTCCATGGACATTGGTGAAGGTAATTCATATGCTGGTACATACTTTCAATAATTTGTTTCACAGGATTAAATATATTTTTGCCACAACAGAAATAATCAGTAGGATTAATACACTTACAAAATAATAAACAGTCTCCAGAGAAAATCAATGTCAAATAATTATTTACAAGGAGCCACAGAAAATATTTTGAACTGAATGATAAATGAAATAAATCATATGAAAATGTGTGGTTTGCTGCTAAAGTAGTCTGTAGTGTGAAATTTATAGCTTAAAATTCTTATGTTAGAAGTAAAGAGAGGTTTAAGATGACCTAGTATTAAACATTAGGAAACTCAAAGAAAGTAAAAGAAAATTTAAAAATATTGGTAGAATAGGAAATCAGTGAAATACAAAGCACACACACAATATACAATATTAGTAAAACAGCATTTGGTTCCTTTAAAAGATTTTAAAAATGACAATCAATTAGCAAGTATAATCAAGAAGAAAATACACAAACTATCAGTTTAAATAATGAAAGAGGGGTAGCATCACAGATCTTACAAACAATAAAAGCACATATATCAGCAACGCTATATCAATAAATTTGCTACTTTACATGAAATTATCAGATTTCCTGAAAAATAGAGCTTACTAAATTTACACTACAAAAAATAAATTATGAATAGCCTGAAACAAATATGTCCATAAGGTACGACATAAAGTTAAAGAAGAATATTCTCAAGTCATAAGATTTAATGTGTGTTCTGCTGAGTTTTGGATTTGGTACTATTTATCCTGTGGCAAATTGCTCTCCAGCTGTGAGACTGTGAAATCAAACAAGTTATATGCTGCCAAAAATACCGTGGTAGGACACACATAGAATAGACATTTCCATTCTAAAAGGCAGAAATAGAAAAGAAGCAAGGAATAACAGGTCCCTTTCCAATTCTGGGATAAGGGTTGGGCTCCCCAGGCTCCCAGAAACTCTATCCCCATGGCTTTGCTGGGAGCAAACCATGCAGAAGTTCTAAGTCTTGGAGTCCTATGCCCGAGTCTCTCCCAGGCTGAAATTGCTTTCCTGTTGCATTACTGGTCTGGGGTCCTAGTGGCAGCCCCATCACCAACCCAGTGGGGCTTTCTGTGGTGGCTTGGCCCCTGTGACAGTCCTCTGCCTGGGTTCTAAGACTCTCTGAAGCACCTTTTGAAATCCAGGTGGAGGCAGTCATGCCTGTCCAGCTCTTGCACTCTGCGCACCTGCAGTGTTAGCACCATGTGGATGCCACCAAGGTTTACCTCTTGCTTCCTCCAGAGTGGCAGCCTGAGATACATAGGGGACTGCTTGAGCCACAGCTGGGACAGCCAAGGAGTGCTGCTCCAGAATACATGGAGCAGAAACTTAAGGCAGCTGGGACAGCCAGCCCAGAGGTCCCACTGGCACCCAGGTCCTGTCCATTGACATCATTCTACCATCAAGACCTTAGCACTCTGGACCTGTGATGGGAATGGCAGCCTCAAAGATCTCCAAAATGCCTTAATGATCACTCTTCTATTGTCTTCATGAATATTATTTGGCTTCTTTCTGTTCATATAATTCTCCTTTCAAATATTCCTTTGGCCATAACCTTGGTATAATGTCCCTAACATGCTTTTTAAGGCCGAGACTTTCCCAAATCTTTAACCTCTACTTCCCCTGCACCCATCCTCCTGTTTTTAAGATAAATTTTATTGTGTACATTTGTAGTTTACAACATGATGTTATGGGGTACATATAGATATTAAAGAAGAAAAAATTGAAGAAGATACAAATAAATGAAAAGCTGGCTCATGTTCATGGGTCATAAGAATTAATTTTGTTAAAATAGTTAGACTATAAAAGCAATATGCAGAATATGCAAATTCAATGCAATCCCTATCAAAAATTCCAAAGCAATTTTTCACAAAAATAGAAAAAAGATTCTAAAATTTGTATGGAACTACAGAACATTCTGAATAGCAAAAACGATACTGAGAAAGATAAACAAAGTTGGTAGCATCCCAGTATCTGACTTCAAAATGTATTCCAAATCTATAGTAATCATAACAGTGTGGTATTGGCATATAAACAGAAACAGAGATGGATGAAACACAATACATAGCCCAGATTTAAGTCCAAACATATACAGTCAACTAACTTTTGACAAGGGCAGCAAGAAGGCACCATGAGAAATGAATTATCTCTTCAATAAATTGTGGGGAAAAAACTATTTCCACATGCAAAGAATGAGACTGAAGAACCTTATTTTACACAACGGACAAAAATCAACTTAAAAGGAATAAAAGACCTAAATGTAAGATCAGAAATGATTAAACTCCTGGAAGAGAACATAAGGAAAAACTACCTGGGACATTGGCCTTGGCAATGATTTTTTTTTGAAAATCATATCAAAAGCTCAAGGCACAAAAGTAAAAATAAATAAATATGATTACGTTAAACTAAAAGCTTCAGCTCAGAAAAGGAAACCATCAACAAAATGAAAAGCCGATCTATAAACTTGAAAAACTGTTTCAAAATCACATATCTGATGAGGGTAATATCTAAAATTTATAAGAACTCTTGTAACTCAATAGCAGAAAAAACCAATAACCTGAAGAGACATTTTTCTAAAGAAGGCCTAAAAATGGCCAACAGATACATGAAAAGGTTTTAACATCAATAATCATGAAGGAAGTAAAAATTAAAACTACTGTGTAATATTACCTCATATGTATTAGAATAGCTATTTTTAAAAGGAAAAGAGATAAGTGTTGGTGAGAATGTAGAGAAAAGGGAATCCTAGCACACTGTAGGTGATAATGTAGATTTTTTCAGCAGTTTTATATTGCGCATCATGGAGGACAATACAACTTGCATTTGTGGTTTGTTTAATTGTATATGTTAGGAAGGATAATTCCAATGTGCCAATCAAGTTACTGATTGAGTCCTAGGATTGGTAGTGTCCCATTAACAGAGACAGGAACCTGATTGCAAGAATCAGCACTGTTAGTAATTTTTTTTCTTGAAAAATCAGAGTAATTTCCTAGAGGGTTAAAGCAGAAATACATTTCACTCCCCATTCTTTGCCATTAGTACCTAAAACATTTGCTACTACTTCAGGATGAACTGATCATATGAACTTACCACATGGAAAATAGCTGTATGAAGTTGACTTTTAGAAAAATTATAAATTAACTTTTTGGACCATCAGCATTCTTTAACAGAATTCACAAACAGGGTTATGCTATTCTAATCATACATTTGGAAAGGTTTCTATCAATACAAACAAGATTATGGTAAATAACACCATATAAAAAAACTAACTTATTTGCTTACCTAGTTGTATATATAGTTCAGATTCTTTAAAGAATACTGTGAACAATTAAATTGGTCAGAGGCTCATATTTTGTGAGTACTTTACTGAGAATTGTTAATATCTGAGTTAGATGTTTTATTACATGTCTAGGATAAATTCGTTCTCTATGCTCAAATAGAAATCAAGGATGTTAGAATTCCATGTTTGTTATTTAAAAAAAAAAAAAAAACAGATCCATAATGGCTTTTTGCAGAAATTTTAAATCTTCAGAGTATTTTGCTTTGTCTAATTAAACATGTATCTTTGCTTCATTAATTGATACAGAGAATACAAAGTCTACCTTCTCATCAGCTAATGGTTAAGGCACCTGATTATTCTTTTTTTTTTTTTTAGACGGAGTCTCGCTCTGTTGCCTAGGCTGGAGTGCAGTGGCACAATCTCGGCTCACTGCAAGCTCCACCTCCCGGGTTCTTGCCATTCTCCTGCCTCAGCCTCGTGAGTAGCTGGGACTACAGGTGCCCGCCACCACACCCGGCTAATTTTTGTATTTTTAGTAGAGACGGGGTTTCACCGTGTTAGCCAGGATGGTCTTGATCTCCTGACCTCGTGATCTGCCTGCCTCAGCCTCCCAAAGTGCTGGGATTACAGGCGTGAGCCTGATTATTCTTTTATTTTTTTTTTTTATATTTTAAGTTCCAGGGTACATATGCAGGGTGTGCAGGTTTGTTACACAGGTAAACACGTGCCATGGTGATATGTTGCACTTATCAACCCATCCCCTGGGTATTAAGCCCAGCATGAATTAGTTATTTTTTTCTGATGCTTTCTCCTCTCCTACCTTCTGACAGGTCCTAGTGTGTGTTGTTCCCCTCTCTGTGTCTATGTGTTCACATCGTTCAGCTCCCACTTGTAAGTAAGGATATGCAATATTTGGTTTTCTGCTCCTGTGGTAGTTTGCAGAGGATAATGGCTTCCAGCTCCATTCCTGTCCCTGCAAAGGACGCAATCTTATTCCTTTTAATGGCTGCATAGTATTCCATGATGTATATGTACCACGTTATCTTTATCCAGTCTATCATTGATGAGCATTGGAGTTGATTCCATGTCTTTGTTATTGTGAATAGTGTTGCAATGAACATACATATGTATGTATCTTTATAATAGAATGATTTATATTCCTTAGGGTATATACCCAGTAATGGGATTGCTGGGTCAAATGGTATTTCTGATTGCAGGTCTTTGAGGGATCGCCACACTGTCTTCCACAATGGTTGAACTAATTTACATTCCTACCAACAATGTAAAAGTGTTCCTATTTCTCTGCAGCCTCACCAGCATCTGTTATTTCTTGACTTCTTAATAATCACCATTCTGACTGGCGTGAGATGGTAGCTCATTGTGGTTTTAATTTGCAGTTTTCTAATGATCAGTGATGTTGAGCTTTTTTATTTTCATATGTTTGTTGGCCACGTGTATGTCTTTTTTGAGAAATGTCTGTTCCTGTCCTTTGCCCACTTTTCAGTGGGTTGTTTATTTTCTTCTTGTACATTTGTTTAAGTTTCTTGTAGATTCTAGATATTAGATCTTCATCTAGACTAATACAAAAATAGAGAAGAATCAAATAGATGCAAAAAAAAATTATACTGGAGCCCTTCCATACACCTTATACAAAAATTAACTCAAGATGGATTAAAGACTTAAATGTAAGACCTAAAACCATAAAAGCTCTAGAAGAAAACCTAGGCAATACCATTCAGGATATAGGCATGGGCAAAGACTTCATGACCAAAACACCAAAAGCAATGGCAACAAAAGCCAAAATTGACAAATGGGACATAATTGAACTAAAGAGCTTCTGCGCAGCAAAAGAAACTATCATCAGAATGAACAGGCACCCTACAGAATGGGAGAAAATTTTTGCAATCTATCCAGCTGACAAAGGGCTAATATCCAGAATCTACAAGGCAGAGTTGAATAATTGGCAGAATTGAATAATGAGAACACATGGACACAGGGAAGGGAACAACACACATCAGGCCCTGTCATGGGATTGGGGATGAGGGGAAGGATAGCATTAGGAGAAATACCTAATATAGATGATGGGTTGATGGATGCAGCAAACCACTGTGGCACTTGTATACCTACATAACAAACCTGCACTTTCTGCACATGTACCCCAGAACTTAAAGTATAATAGTAAAATAAATAAAGGGAGTATCACCACTGACCCCACAGAAATAGAAACAACTGTCAGAGAATACTATGAACATCTCTATGCAAATAAACCAGAAAATCTAGTCGAAATAGATAAATTCCTGAACACATATACCCTCCCAAGACTGAGCCAGGAAAAAGGTAAATCTCTGAATAGACCAATAACGAATTCTGAAATGGAGGCAGTAATAAATAGCCTACCAACCAAAAAAAAAAGCCCAGGACCAGATGAATTTAAGTTGAATTCTACCAGAGGTACAAAGAAAAGCTAGTACTATTTCTTCTGAGACGATTCCAAACAAATGAAAGGATGAACTTCTCCCAGATTCATTTTATGAAGCTAGGATCCTCCTGATACCAAAACCTGGCCAAGAGACAACAACAAAAAAGAAATCTTCAGGCCAATATCCTTGATGAACATAGATGCAAAAATTCTCAATAAAATACTGGTAAACTGAATCTAGCAGCACATCAGAAAGGTTATCCACCACGATCAAGTCAGCTTCATCTCTGGGATGCAAGACTGGTTCAACATATGCAAATAAACAAACATTCATCACATAAACAGAACTAAAGACAAAAACCACAATATTATCTTAACAGATGCAGAAAAGGCCTTCGATAAAACTCAACATCCCTCCACGTTAAAAACTCTCAATAAACTAGGTGTTGAAGAAACATACCTCAAAGTAACGAGTCATTTACAACAAATCCACAGCCAATATAATAATGAATGGACAAAAATCGGAAGCATTCTCCTTGAAAACCGGCACAAGACAAGGATGCCCTCTCTCACAACTCCTATTCAACATATCACTGATTATTCTTTTTAATAGCAATATAGAGATTATTTGCAGTCTAGGTTTTGTTGGTTATTCAGTCTCTCAATTGCTATCTCCCAATGCCTTTCAAAAACACTGCTGAGAGAACTAGTATTTGTAGAGGATTATCTGAAAAATTGTATCCAAACATTTTCCCTGATCCTCTAAAATCTAATGTTAGATTAATCTAAGTCACGTAAAGCAAATAATTGGTCTGATTCCTATTGACTTCTCATTTAACTACTTTAGCTGAACAGTACTTCAAATCAATGTCTTATGCTTATATATGCCTATTATAACATTATAAAAATTTATGTTATAAAAGTTGTCATTGCGTTATTTACAAAGATGCAAATAAAGATATATTTAATACATAACACGTCTTGCTCTGTCAATACTCATAAAAATGTTTTCCACTTGTTTTTGCATTATAAATAATGTATTCTTCACCAATTGCTATGTTTTTATATAATTTTCTAAAATTTGAAAATGCCATGTTTATGAATGGAATCACATGCTTACAATCTTTATATTTGCTTAACTTTTGTTAATTGAGACATAATTCATAAATCATTATTTTCACCATTTAAAAATGTACAATTCTGTGGTTTTTAACCTACTGAAAATCATGAATATATATTTGCAGAAAACTTTTGAGGGTTAAAGATATTTAAGTACCATAGTAATTTGATGTATGCACCTATCTCATTTTTGAAGACATTTTTCCATGATCTCAGTTTAATTATTTTTAAATTATATTTGTTTGATTTATCTTATTAATTTAAAAATCATCTTATATAATATTACATGACAGCAAACTTAAGAAAATATTTTCACATTTGCGATGAAAAAAGTTTGTTTTGTAACAATTTAAACTATTCTACAGTGATCTCTGATCCTGTTTTGATATTACATTCATTTTTATATGCCTAGACAATATGTCCTTATTCATTTATTTGGTCATTATTGGAAATAAATATTGCTTGAATAACAAACCACGAATTATGTTGTATGATGGAATGCAAAGTTGGAAAATGTACAATTCTCAGATCTCGACACTTTTATATTAGTTAAAACAACACACATGCATATAACACTTGAAGTAAATGTGGATGATACTGTGATAGAAACCTGGAAAAGATTACTACTGGAATAGAGCAATAAAATAAATATTTAGTTGTATTCTGTATAATATTTCAGAAGTTAGATACATATCACTTTTTGTTCATTATTTTATCTAAAATGAATGTGTACATAAGCCACATTAACCCACTAGAAATTTATTTTATTGCATTAGATACATTTTATATATTTTAATTATTTATTTACTAAAATGTTCTATACTTTTATATATTGGTAATCTTAATAGAAAAAAATACACATTTTGGCATTTGTTTTTAATATTTTTACTTTAGATTTACAAAATTATAGCAAAGATAAAACAGAGAGTTTCTGTGTACCCCACACCCGGTTGCACTTATTTTTAACATCTTACATTGTTATGTTACACTCGTCACAATTAATTTAAATATTGATAAATTCTTATTAACAAAAGAACATACATTATTTAGAATCTTTATTTTTCCATAGTGTCTTTTTCTATTTCAATATTCACTGAGGATTCCACTTTACATGTATTATTGATGTTTTCATAGAGTCCTTTTGACTGTGACAGTTTCTCTGACATTCCTTGTTTTTGATGACTTTGACAGTTTTGAGAAGTATTCTTTTAGGTATTTTGTGTAATGATTCCAAAATGGGATTTATCTTTTTTTTATTTGATCAGACTAGGGTAAGAGAGTTTGGGGAGATTTTTGGAATCACAGAAGTAAATTGCAATACTTATTAAACCATAATCAGGATATTCAATACGACTTATAAGTCTTGATGTAAACCCTAACCACCTGGCTTAGGTAGTACTTATTAGGTTTCAGAACCATAAATTAACTTCTTTTTCTTTTGTTCCTCATTTTCCATTCTGTATTCTTTGGAGGGAAGTAACCACATACAGACTACACTTACAGAGCGAGGAGATATGTTCCAACTTTTAATAATGTGGTATCTACATTTTAATGATGAAGTATCTAAAGTACCCCAAATTCTTCTGCATAGGAAATTGGCCTCTTTTCCCATTATTTATTTAGTATTTACTTTTATCAGTATAATCTCCTAGATATTTATATTATACTTTGGGTTACAATCCAATATTACTTTATTTTTTGGGTCTGGCTTATATTTGGCATTGGGACTCTTTCAGTTGGTTTCTTTATCCCTTTGGTATACCTCCATCAACATAAGGGGTCTTGTTTTGATTTTTGGATTCTTTACTACTTTCTGGTTCTTCAAAAGGCTTCACAGTTACTTTGTGTATTTCCTGCTGCAGTTATAGAATCATTTACTCTGAGAAATGCTGTGGTTTTCTTAATTGGAAAATGGTATGGAAAGCCAAATCTGGGTGCTGTGCATGCCCCAGGCTATAAAAAAGTTGCATTAAGGTCTCTCAATTGGCACAACGAGGAAAAATATCTGTGTTTACTAACCCGGGCATGTAGATATATCTATTTATAGTTCTATATGTTAATATATGTATCAATACAAAACTAAATATACATTTATATAGATCTCTCTTACCCTAATCTTTCTTCCCCCTACCCCCTAGGTGGAATGCAATGGCCCGTTCTTGGCTCACTGCAACCTCTGCCTCCCAGGTATAAGTGATTCTCTTGCCTCAGCCTCCCGAGTACCTGGGATCATAGGTGTGCGCCACCATTGCTGGCTAATTTTTGTACTTTTAGTAGAGACAGGGTTTCGTCATGTTGGCAAGGCTAGTCTGGAACTCCTGACCAGAGATGATCTGCCTGCCTTGACCTCCCAAAGTGCTGGGATGACAGGCGTGAGCCACTGTGTCTGGCCTATTCTAATCTTTTACAACATAGTTCAATGTAGCTTCTTCTCCTTATGTGTGACATTTCATTCCAACATTGAAAAACCTGGTTCTGAACACGTTTCATTCACTTAGTCTTTCAGTTTCATTATACATATATAGTAATTTCAGAATTATTAACCTATACCCCTTGGGAAAGAAAAACTGTACCAGTGAGAATACAGTGCTTACATATGATTCCTTTTGCCGTTAGTCTTACAGACGCCTCTTAATTTTAAATTTATTTATGTTAGAGATTTATTCTGCCATCCCCTTCAGTGAAGTTGCTTCGTACATTTTTAATACGTTTAGATTATTTTGTCACACTCTCCATTGCATGCTGAGACCCCTCTGGTTTATTAAATGATATTTTTATTAATTTTTATGCTTTAAATTTGCTGTATGTACTGTAGAGGTTAAATCTTTTAATGACTTGTGTTCACCATTATAGTATTTTATATAATAGCTTCACCACCCTGTGAATACCCCTATATTTGATCTGTTCATTTTGCCTCTCTGCAACAAACCCTTGGCAACTACTGATCTTTTCAGCATCTCTACAGTTTATCATTTTCCAGAATGTCATCATGTAATTGAAATTCTACAGCATGTAGCTCCTTTAGATTGTCATCTTTCCCATGGTGATATAAACTTAAGATTTATCCATTTCTTTTTATCACTTGATAACTAATTTTTTTATCACTGAATAATATTCCATTATAGGCAGGCCCAAGTTCGTTTATTCATTCATAAATTGAAAGACATCGTTGCTTCCAGTTGGGTCAATTATAAATAAAACTACTGTAAACATTCTTGTGCAGTTTTTGTGTGAATATGTTTTTAAATCTAACTAGGATCATGATTACTGGATCATATGGGAAGACTAGGTTTAGTTTCCAAAATCCTGCCATATTGTTTTACAAAGTGGCTGTGCCATTATTTTATTTTTTATTGCAATAGCTTTAGAAGTACAAGTATTTTTTTATGTGAATGAATTGTACAGTGGTGATGGCTGGGATTTTAGTACACCCATCACCCAAGTGGTATATGTTGTACCCAATAGATAGTTTTTAATCCATCACCCCCACTACCCTCCCCTATTCTGAGTCTCCAATGTCTACTCTGTATGCCTTTGCATACCCATAGATTAGCTCACACTTATAAGTGAAAACATGCAGTATTTGGTTTTTCATTTCTAAGTTGCATCACTTAGGATAGTGAGCCCCATCAAAGTTGCTGCAAAAAGCATTATTTCTTTTTTTCTTGGCTGCATAGTATTCCATGATACCATGCACAAAGACTGAGAGTTCTTGTTTCTCTGGATCCTTATCAACAGTTGATATTTTCAGGTTTTTGGATTTTGATTACACTAATAGTGTATGGTAGTACCTCATAGTTGTTTTAATTTGTATGACACTAATGGAAAATTATATTGAAAATCTTTTAATATGCTTATTTCCAATCTGCATATCATTTTGGTCATGTATCAGTTCAGACCTTTTGCCCAATTTTTAATTAGGTTGTGTGTTTTAATGTTGTTGAGTTTTAAGTGTTCTCTGTGTAATTTGAATAGAAGTCCTCTATCACATGTGTATTTTGCCAATTTTTTCTTCTAGTCTGCAGTTTGTCTTTTTGATCTCCTAATAGTATGTTTTACAAGATAGAGTTTTTCATTTTAATGAAGCCAAATAATAATTGGGTTCTTCTATGAATAATATTATTACTGTTCTTTCTTAAAAGGTATTGCCAAGCTCAAGGTCATGTATATTTTCTCTTGTGCTTTCTTCTTAATTTTTTTAGTTGTGCATTTTCATTTCAGTCTAAATCTATTTAGGATTAATTTTTGTCTAAGGTCTAGGGTCTGTATTTATATTCACTTTTTGGTATATAGGTTTTTAATTTTTCCAGCCACTATTTTTTTGTTCATTGAAATGTCTTCACTCCTTTGTCAAAAACTCAGTTTATTATATTTTTCTTGCTTATTTCTAGACTCCATATTTTAGTTCTTTGATCAATGTGTCAGTTCTTTTACCAATACCAGTCTTTTTGATTGCTGTAGTCTTATAGAGAGTCTTTAAATGGATAGTGAGTGTCCGCCAACATTGTGCTTCTTCTTCATTAGTGTTTTCGCTACTCTATCGTAATGTTGAATAAGAATGGTGAGAGAAAACATTGTTGCTTTTTTTAGATTTTTTAAAAATGATTTTAAGTTCCAGAGTACTTGTGCAGAATGTGCAGGTTTGTAACATATGTAAATGTGTGCCATGGTGGTTTGCTGCATCTATCATCCCATCCCCTAGGTATTAAGCTTGGCATGCATTAGCTGTTTCTCCTGATGCTCTACCCACCCTCCTGCTTTCCTCCAACAGGCCCCAGTGTGTATTGTTCTCCTCCCTGTATCCATGTGTTCTCATTCTTCAGCTCCCACTTATAAGTGAGAACATGCCGTGTTTGGTTTTCTGTTCCCGTGTTAGTTTGCTGAGAAAAATGGCTCCTAGCTTCATCCATGTCCCTGCAAAACACACGATCTCATTTCTTTTTTGGCTGCATTGTATTCCATGGTGTATATGTACTGTATTTTTTTAATCCAGTCTATCATTGATGGGCATTTAGGTTGATTTCATGTCTTTGCTATTGTGAATAGTGCTTTAGTGAACATACATGCATATGTATATTTATAATAGAATGAGTTGTATTTCTTAGGGTATATACCCAGTAATGGAATTGCTGGGTCAAATGGTATTTCTGGCTCTAAATCTTTGAGGAATTGCCACACTGTCTTCAACAATGGTTGAATTAATTTACATTCCCACCAACAATGTAAAAGCGTTCCTATTTCTCCATAACCTTGACAGCGTCTGTTGTTTCTTGAGTTCTTAATAATCACCATTCTGACTAATGTGAGATTGTATCTCATTGTGGTTTTGATTTGCATTTCTCTAATGATCAATTATTTTGAGCTTTTTTTGTATGTTTGTGCCACACGTATGTCTTCTTTTGAGAAGTGTCTGTTCATGTACTTTGCCCACTTTTTAATGCAGTTTTTTTTTTCTTGTAAATGTGCTTAAGTTCCTTATAGATTTTGGATACTAGACCTTTATCAGATGGGTAGATTGAAAAATTTTCTCCCATTCTGTAGGTTGTCTGTTTTCTCTGATGATGGTTTCTTTTGCTCTGCAGAAGCTCTTTAGTTTAATTAGATCCCATTTGTCAATTTTTGCTTTTGTTGCAAATGCTTTTGGTGATTTCATCATAAATGTTTGCCCATCCCTATGTCCTGAATGGTATTTGTTAGATTTTCTTCTAGGGTTTTTATAGTTTTGTATTTTACATTTAAGTTTGTAATTCAACTTGAGTTCATTTTTGTATAAGGTGTAAAGAAATGGTCCAGTTTCAATTTTCTGTATATATGGCTAGCCACTTCTCCCAGCACCATTTATTAAATAGGGAATCATTTCTCCATTGCTTGTTTTTGTCTTGTTTATTGAAGATCAGATGGTTATAGATGTGTGGTTTTATTTCTGAGTTATCTATTCTGTTCCATTGGTCTATGTGCCTGTTTTTGTATCAGTTCCATGCTGTTTTGCTTACTGTAACCTTGTAGTATAGTTTAAAGTTAGGTAGCCTGATGCCTCCAGCCTTGTTCTTTTTACTTAGGATTGTCCTGGTAATATGAGCTCTTTTTTGGTTCTATATGAATTTCAAAATAGTTTTTTTTTTTCTATTCTGTAAAGAATGTCAGTGGTAGTTTAATGGGAATAGCACTGAATCTATACATTGCTTTGGACAGTATGGCCATTTTCACGATATTAATTCTTCCTATCCATGAGCATGGAATATTTTTCTGTTTGTTTGTGTCCTCTCTGATTTCCTTGAGCAGTGGTTTGTAGTCTTCTTGAAGAGGTCCTTCCCTTCACTTGTTAGCTGTATTCCTAGATATTTTTTCTCTTTGTGGCAATTGTGGATAGGAGTTTATTCTTGATTTGTGTCTCTGCTTGTTTGTTGGTGTATAGGAATGTTTATGAATTTTGCACATTGATTTTGTATCTTGAGACTTTGCTGAAGTTGCTTATCAGTATCAGAAGCTTTTGGGCTGAGTTGATGGTGTTTTTTAGATATAGGATCATCTCATCTGCAAACAAAGACGATTTGACTTTCTCTCTTCCTGTTTGAATACACTTTGTTTCTTTCTCTTGCCTGATTGCCCTGGCCAGAACTTCCAACACTATGTTGAATAAGAGTGGTGAGAGAGGGCATGCTTATCTTGTGCTAGTTTTCAAGAGGAATGCTTCCAGCTTTTGCCCATCCATTATGATATTGGCTGTGGATTTGTCATAAATGGCTCTTATTATTTTGAGGAATGTTCCTTCAATACCTATTTTATTGAGAGTTGTTAACATGAAGCGATGTTGAATTTTATCGAAGGCCTTTTCAGTGTCTATTGAGATAATCATGTGGTTTTTGTCTTTAGTTCTGTTTATATGGTGAATTATGTTTATTTATTTGCAAATTTTGAATCAGTCTTCCATCCTGGGGATGAAGCCAACTTAATCGTGGTGGATAAGTTTTTTGATGTTCTGCTGGATTCAGTTTGATAGTATTTTATTGAGGATTTTTGCATCTATGTTCATCAGGAATATTGGTCTGAAGTTTTCTTTTTTTTGTTGTATCTAATGGGAAAGTATAATCCTACCTGAAGGTATGTTTTTAGATATTCTTTATCAGATTGAAGACATCCCTTTTTTATGTCTAATTTGCTAAGTTTTTTTTTTATCAGAAATGGGCATTGTATTTTGTCAAATGCTTTTCTCTGCATTAATTTACAAGATCATGTAATTTTTCTTTTTTAGTTTTTTGATTTGATAAATTACAATGATTAATTTTTAAAAGTTGAACTCGTCCGGGAGTAAATCCAACTTTTTTTATGTTGTATAATTATTTTATACATTGTCGGATTTGATTTGCTTATATTTGGCTTAGGGTTTTTGTGTTCCCATCCCCAGACACATTTGGTGTATAGTTTTACTTTGACTTTATTTGGTTTTAGTATTGCTAATTAGAAAAAAAATGGTCAATAATTATTTTGCAGCCTACTTGTGGAACACTTTAGAATTGTTCTATAGAGTCAGAAAGAGAGTACTTTGTAGCTAAAATGAACTCCTTTCCAGGGTAGGCTTTGCTACTTGCTGTTTGATTTTGCATATTTACCTAACATGTCTAATGTTCATTTTTTAATGGAAATAATAAAATGTACCTTGGTGTGTTCTAATTAAGAATATATTTGTATATGTAAAACATCTATGTATAGTGTTGTATATACAGTAAATAGTTAATAAACAACCACTACTTTTTTGCCCTTCATATGACATAGAAGAAACTGGAGGCATGCTAATTACCATACTATAACTTGAACATTTTAAAATCTTAATACGATGCTAAACTGGGCACTTAAGAGTAGTGGAAGATTCTGAGCTCAGTTGAAACTGTCTGTAACTACAGAGCCCTAAGACTGCTAATATTATAGGAAACATTAGAATATATTATATTTTATACACACATACATAAACATATGTTTCAAGTTGCTGATATGTTTCTTAGTTGCAATGAAATTTAAGTTCTTGATTTTTCAATGCAAATATTAAGACATTTAATAATTATAGATTGTTGCCAAAATTTTCCAATCATTTGAGAAACCAGAAAATCTTTGAGAAGATGTACCATAACCCATTATTTTGCCAATGATAATTTCTATAAGGAGATACTCTTTTCAAAAGCAATAATTTTGTAATATATTGTGAATTTAAAATAAATCAATAAATATACCTAGAGATCATTTTAATCTATTTAAGCTATAAGAAATTCAAATATACCAATTTAAACGTAAAATATTTTTTAAGTTAGAGAAATGTTACATATTATAGTAAATTATAATTAGTTTTCTAAATGTTATAGTTTTCCAGAGGAGTATAGAAGTATTACTATTCAGAAACATTGTGTGAAATTTGGATCCATAATCATTTGTTATGTGTAAACAGCTTCTAGTGTTATCTTAAAAATCCCTTGCTCTGGGGAAATGCTAAATGGAAAATAG
This sequence comes from Hylobates moloch, assembly GCF_009828535.3. Lineage (NCBI taxonomy): Eukaryota > Metazoa > Chordata > Mammalia > Primates > Hylobatidae > Hylobates > Hylobates moloch. The sequence continues at coordinate 117,847,829 of NW_026652279.1, forward strand.
ACTAAAAGATATTTTCCAAGATAAATAGTTGTAGACAAAATTGTTATGACAGAAGACTTATGCAGTGAATTTGATTTAGTGTTCTGTAGGGAACTACAGAGAGATTCTTCTTATAAGGTAGCTGAGAACTCTGTGTTGACAGCAGAGCTAGCTATTTATTTACAAAGGCACTAAGAGTTCGGGAAGAAAATGAAAGTTTATTTAATTATACCAATAACACTTAAATAATTTGTAATGTTAGATTTAAAAAACAAATTTGACAAAAAAGTTGGTAAATTTTTAAATTTTAATTATAAGTTTAATATTACTTGGGGATATAGAGTTAAATTTTTATCTTTTGAATCATTACAACTACACACACACATACACACATGTGCATAGGCACACTTTTCATTTATTTATTTATATCAAACCTTACTCTCTGAGGATCCTTTCTCAACTTTATGCAATGCAAAATCATATATTTAGATAATTTCTTATATCTAAAACTTATAGCCAGTTTTTTCCTAAGGGGTAACTAAAGACTTCAGTCTCAGCACACATTCAGTTTCTGATTTCTCAGCTGAGTCTCCCAGAAAGGATATCAATTAGTTACAAACGTCATGGTTATTTTTCAGTGTGGCCATCTGTCCACTTAGAACTTGAATGCGATGAAAAACTTATTTCACACATGCTGGCAAACAGCTGCCAGATGGCAACAAATTGTGATCACCGTGACCCAACCTAAATTTAAACAATAGGAGTAATAATAAAAATTGGTATATGGAGACTTTCAAATTTTACTTCAGAAGGAAGTGTGGGGATTATAGGCTTCTGACCAAAGTCAGTGGTAGAGCTCTATTCTGAGTTATATAGTTAAACATGTGCTAACAAACTATAATCATCTTTGTGTTCTCCATTTTCCTAATTTTAATAACTGTAAGAGTTTAATCTTCTAAAGCTTCAAATTCTTGATTTATAATATATAATATTTAATAACTTATTGATTTCATATTTTAATATAATTGCCATCTTTTTTCCTCAAATCTAGAGCACTAAGACTGTAAACACAGTAGAAATAATCAAACATTTTTTATTTTTTAAACATCTATAAAACAATATACTCTAAATTTTGGGAAAAGTAGAATATATATTATTATTCACATTATGCAACAAAGAAAATGGGGTTTGGGAGAAGTTAATGATTTGTTCTGTGATATTCACTTACTAATATAAGTGCTAGAGCAGGAACATTAACTCAGCTATCACTGTAATGCCAATATACTTTTCAGTAAACCACCTTAAATCTTAACTTTTTTAAAAAAACAGTCATGATAATAATAAGCTGATTTGTTACACTTCATTAGAAATTAACTATTGCTTAATTCAATGATGATAATGATAATGGTGACAATAATAATTTGCGCTTACTATGTTATTACTGTGTTGAAGGCTACATTTATCACAATTTAATGTAATGTTTAAAACATACCATGATACAGAGCATTTGTTATTAACATCAACAAATTTTAATAGATGATAAACAGAAAATTAAGTGAAATGTTATCTTCTAGTATCAAAGGACTTACACATCTTTGTGTTGAGGACTCTGTTTTATTTAACCTGGGAATAGATCTTATTGCTTCATTGGTGAGGTCAGCTCTATTGTAATGTTGGTCTTCTAGTCATTCATACCAACCCTTTTAAGCTATTCATCAAGGAAATCAATCACTTCAGCAAGCTCACAACTTAACTCAAAGTTCAAAAATAAGAGAAGATGAGCTTAATGTTTCCTACTTTATGGATTTTATTCAATTCAGCCATAAATACAAATATAACAGCAGGAAAATGTGCATTTGCAAGTATATAATTTATTTACTGTGAATAGGACTCCTCTCTGGGTAATATAAAAATGTCTTCTATACTAACATTTCCTAGAGACTGCAGGTTCATCAAAGTTCCTTTAACAACAACTAAACCCAAGCTTCTCCTTATTACTTGGAACAACTCAAAAGAAACTCCTCTTCCAGTGTTAACCAAAAGTAATACTTCACCATTGTAATTGTTCATTTGAATTTACCATAATTTGTGCAAAGAGAAGTGGAGGCATCATATTTCTGTCTCAGTCTCACACTGTTTCAGTTTGTGTTATGACAACTCTAATCTTGGCTTATCTCACTCTTCTAGTGACAAGAATATAAATATCCCAGCAGTCATCATCAAGTTCTCAAATTAGTTTTTCCCTGAATGTGTCCCCTGAATTATATCTTGCTCTATTTGCACTACATAGTATGATGAAATTTTGCTTTTTCAATAAAGTATGTTTGTCTTCTAATCAATACCAGCTCATATCTTATTCACCCCTAAGTGTTCAATCAGTTGGCAGACTTTCTCGCCAATAGTATGGGCCAAGTTTAGATCAAAAGTATGTTATTGATTGTTTACAATTCTCCAGACCCAGAGGGGAAAAAACATAAGTACATTTTTAAAACTCAAAAAATGTGGCTATTAAAGAAGAAATATTGACACATGTTGATACGTTCTCCACTAAGATTGAGGCATAAGTGAGTAAGCAATAATTCAAAAAGGGAGTGTGTAGGCAAGATTTTCAAGTACAAGTAAAACCTGAAATTAGTCATGAAAAATAAGTAATAATCATAAAAATGAACAAAAAATATTTGATGGGGTTCTAGAAAAAAGAAATACATAATGAAAGGCATAGAGATATAAGATAACATGTTGTATGCCAGGGTTGGCAAGATTTGTGCTGTGGGAATAGGTAAGTGTGAAGCAGTAGTAAAAGGAGATCTTAAGAAAGATAGTTTTATGGATACCTTGATTGCATATTAAAACTTTGGGGAATATGTAAACAATGGGAAGCCAGTGAATAATCTTTAGCAGAGGACATGTAAAGTCAAAGTTACACTTTAAACTTTCTGATTGCTAATTCAAATGATTTATTCGAGGAGGGAAAAACTGAGTGAGGTAAGTCGTTCAAAGCTTGGAGGTAGAGTGTGAAATAAATTTTTAAAACATTCAAAAGATCTATTTTACATGTAAATATGTTTGCCTTTGCTTTTATTAAAAATGGTATCCTTTTACAGTCTGTAATTAATGATTTTTAATGCTACATCCCTTCAATATTCTTTACTTCTTTTGTGTCATCTTGAATTTGACTTTTTATGCCTTAATTTTATCTGCTCTTAGGCCTGTTGTCCTTAAAATTTAAGATCCTTTGTTGGTTTTTGAAATCATCTGTCTCAAAATGGCTGGGGACTAGGTTAGTTTCCTCTTCCCTCTTTTGAAATAACCCAAACACTGAGAAATAGAAAAAAAATGCAAACTACAACTGTGTATAAATAACAGGCAATTACAATTCTGAAGGACAATCATATGACGATGGACTTTCTAAAGTTGTATTAGCTAAGAAGTACAGGACAGCAACAGTAGAAGACATCTATGATCACTGATCTCACATAAAGCAGGGAGACCAAATTACAAAGTGGTGGTAAATTCTGAAAAGAAACAAACAGATAAACAGACAAAAAAAGTCTATCTATCTACCTACCTACCTATCTAGCTAATCTATCTATCTAGGAGAGAGAGGGAAAGGAGAGAAAGAAAGAAAAAAAGAGAGAGAGCGATTTTTACAGAAATGAAAAATAATTTGATTGGGGCAGAAAACTTATGAAGTTGAGCATCTTTTTCTGTGCTTAGTTGCAATCCAAGTATCTATTTTGGAGAAGTGTCTTTTGAAATTCTTTTACATGTTTTTCACAGTTCGTAGCTAAGCATTTCATTTTATGTTATTTTAAAAATAATTTAAAAATAACATGGTTATTATTTGCTAGAGTTTGTACATACGTGTCTCTCTCTATATATATATTAGTTACCTGATTCCAATAATCTCTCTAAACTCATTGATTATACCTTCACACATTTTATGACTTTTTTTTTTTTTTACCTAAACAATGGTAATTTGTGCTACAAAAAAAAAAAAAAAAAAAAAAAAAAAAGAGGCTTTTTTCTTTTTTAAACTGGATGTATTTAATTCCTGTTTTTACTGGTTGCCTGTAAATTGTAAATTTCTTTTTCTTGCCTTAGTGCACTAACTGCTTGCTAGAACTTCCAGTACAATGTTGAATAGAAGGGATAAATACAGATATCTTTTGTCTTTTTTCTGATCTTAGAGGGAGATTTTTCAGTCTTTCACCATTAAGGATTTCACACTTGTGCACACTTAAAAAGACTATATATTCAGCTCTTGATAATGAAGTGTTCTAATTTAAATGTCTTTTAGGTCAAATTGGTTAATTAGTGTTGTTCAATTCTTCTATAGACAATAATTTATTTTTTTAATTTTTGAGAGGATAAATATACAATCTATTCTATTGTAGATTAGATTTGTCTGTTTCTCTTGAAAGTCTATCAGTTTTTGCCTTGTATTATTTTATATCTCTGTTATTAGATGCCTAAATATTTAGAATTACTATGCACTTTTAATGTTTTAACACTTTTATCATTGAGTTAGCTTTTTATTCCTCGTAATTTTCTTTGTCGTGAAATTTAATCCAATATTTGTATAGTTGGTATTTATTTGGTTTAGTGTTAGTAGGGCACACATATTAATTATTCCTTTACTTTGATTCTATGCATGTGTTTTAATTTCAGGTTTATTTTTTATATGTAGTACATTACAGGGCTTTGATTTTTTTTTCAATCTGATAATATTTGCTTTTTAATTGAGGTGTTTAGACCATTTATATTTAATGTGACTATTGACATGGTTATATTTAATACTAACTTTGTGCTATTTATTTTTAGTTTGTTCCATCTCTTTCTTGTTTTCTTTTCTCTCTTTTTCTATATCTTTATTGATTAATTATTTCCTATGTTTTTTTATCTTCTTTTGTCATATTTGCTAAAAGTCTTTATTTTTCTAGAGTTGTGGTTGCTTTGGGGTTATGCTACACTTCTTTAATATATCACAGTCTCTGTTCAAGGAATATTGTGGCATACCACATTGCATATAGTATAAATACCTTAAGATAGCAGGCCTTTATTTCTCTCCATCTACCCTTTCTGCGAATATAAGCTTATATATAAATTTAAAACCTATGGAATATTATTATTTTTCTTTAAATTTTCAAATAAAATAAATAAAAGTTTAAATAAAATTCTATTTTAAATAGATTTAAATAGTAAGAAAAAAAGATTACATCTTAATCTCTGTAGTTACCGTTTCGAGTACTCCTTATTTCCACCAGTAGCATTTTCTTTCTGCCTGAAAAACTTTAATGGTCTTTGAAAGGTGGATCTACTGGTTGTTGGGCTGCCAGGTTGTCAGTGTGATCAGTTAGGACAATAAGCCAAACTGAAAATAACAATTAAGCCTTATATGCTCACTGCGACAGTCTAAATAAGAGGCATAAGAGGGCTGGCTCCCAAGTGTTTGTTTTATCCCTAAGAAATGGCACCAGACAAGAGTCCTATGCATGCAATCCAAGTGGAAGGAATTATTTTGTTATTGGAGAGCCCCAAACAAATGTTTCCTAGCTCTACTTGGACCTGTAGGTCCAGAGGGAGTCAGGGAAGGAAGTGCTTGGAGTGGAAAAGTACTGGGTCAAGGTAGAGAAAAATTCATTATCCAAGGCTCTTCCCATAAGGAGGTCTTGGCAGAGCTGCCTAAAAAGTGCCTTAGCAAAGGTCCCTGATAAGGAATCTTCTGAGTGGAGATGCGCTATGTGTGCGCGGCTGCCTCAGGTGACCTGAGTACATAACTGCAGCTTCCTTTAGAAACGGCGATGCATTGACTATACACCATGTCTTGTGAGGAAAGGAGAGCTTTCTCACAATAAGCCTACCAGACAAAACCTTATAATTGCCCATACCAAACTGGGAAGATCACACATAGGATTTTGTTGTGAAGCCAGATTCTTTACTTGAGATAAAATCAGCCTTCACATGTTTGAAGAATTCTTGATTTCATCTTCTTTTTTAAAAGATATTTCATTAGACATAGAATTTTAGGTTTACTCTTTTCTCAGTACTATTAAGTATTTGTTCCACTATTTTCTCACTTGCATAGTTTTCCATGAGAAAAATGCTGTTATCTTTATGTTTGTTCCTCTGTATGTAGTATATACATGCTCTCCAGCTGCTTTAAAAATTTTATCTTCATGAATGATTTTAATATATTTGATTATGATTTACTTTGATGTGTTTTCATTCATATTTTTTGTGCTTGAGTTTCATTGACTTCCTTAGTTCTTAGGGTTTAAGATTTTCTATGAATTTGGAAAAAGTTCAGCATTATTTCTTTAATATTTTTGTTTTTACTTCTCTCTTCTTTCCTTTGGGGATACCAATTAAACGTGTATCAGATCACTTGAAGATGCACCACAGGTTATTAAGAATCTGTTCTTTTTCTTTGTTTTAATTTGCATACTTCCTATTATAGTGTCTTTTCATTAACCTTTTCTTCTGCAGTGCCTAATCAACTGTTAATATTCCATATAGGTTTTTATCTTACATATAGTTTTAATTTCTAGAATGCAATATGGTTATTTTTATAGCTTCCAGGTTATTACTTAATTTTTATAATATGGAATACAATTATAATAATTGCAACCCTGTTCTGGGTTGCATTGAATTGATTATTTTTCTCCTTAATTATGGTTTATATTTTTCTACTTCTTTATATGCTAACAATTTTTTTTTTTTTTTTGAGATGGAGTCTCACTGTGTCGCCCAGGCTGGAGTGCAGTGGTGCGATCTCGGCTCACTGCAAGCTCTGCCTCCCAGGTTCACGCCATTCTCCTGCCTCAGCCTCCTGAATAGCTGAGACTACAGGTGCCCGCCACCATGCCTGGCTAATTTTTTGTATTTTTTTTTTTTTTTTTTAGTAGAGACAGGGTTTCACCGTGTTAGCCAGGATAGTCTCAATCTCCCTTGTGATCTGCCCGCCTCGGCCTCCCAAAGTGTTGGGATTACAGGCGTGAGCCACCGTGCCCGGCACAATTTTTTTTATTAAATGAAAGATATTATGAACTTTACCTTATTGGATATTGATGAGCTGCCCCATTCCCCCCCCCACTCCTGCCGCATACACAATGAAGAATTGATGGCTCAAATTGTCAGTAGTGTTGAGGTTTAGCAACCCTGTCCTAGGCTAAACACTTTTTAGGTACTGTCATCCAAATCATAAAAGGGATCTGAAGAAATGACACTGCTTCCAAGGAAATTAACTATGTCCCAGAACAAAGTATGAGTACTGCCGTGTTTCACTTTTTTCATTAAAGATATAGCAAAATCTTCAACAAGGAAAAAAGTTGAACTTATTCTTTAATTTTTGGTTTTTAGAAAACTATGACAACTTAAAGTATGTTTTAAAATATATATAATTTATATGATTACTTTTATAAAATAAGAAATTAAAATATGTTACTTACAATATCAGTAATAGGTAATGTCTCTGAAAAGCTTTTCTGTTACTGAGAAGTTCACTGAATATCTCATATTGAACTTAAACCTGAGTTATTTTTCTTTACAGAAAGACATTTCCAAATTTGCTGACATCTTTAGTAGTAATAACTCACTGTCAGTAGATGCTTTCTAGCAGATTTCTTTTTAAATAACAAACAATTTGTACTTTTAAGCTAACTGAGACAATAAAGAGTTGAGCTGCTTTTCAAAGATAAACGTTGTAGGGATAGAGAATTTTTAAAACTATTGTTTTTTAAAACTTCTTATTTTCAGAAATAAACTTTTTTTATATTGCATCAATGTGTCTGTGTGATTATCTTCTCTAGCTCTGATGACAAAACCAACTATCGAAATAAATTTAACTTAAAATTAGATTTTTATTTACTATGTAACAAGGAGTTAAATTCCAACCTTCAGAAATAATAATGCATCATGTTGCTATAATAAAAATGTAATAATTTTTACAGTAAATATAAAATAATGATTTTATAATATTTTCTTCATGCTTATCTTTAAGTGCCACTTTATGAGTGCATTTTATTTTATCTTATCTTATCTTATTTTTTGAGACAGAGTCTCACTCTGCTGCTGAGGCTGGAGTGCAGTGGTGCGATCTTGGTTCACTGAAACCTCCACCTGCCAGATTCAAGCAATTCTCCTGCCTCAGCCTCCCAAGTAGCTGGGGATTACAGGAGTGTATCACCACGCCCGCCTAATTTTTGTATTTTTAGTAGAGATGGGGTTTCACCATGTTGGCCAGGCTGGTCTCAAACTCCTGACCTCAAGTGATCCACCCGCCTTAGCCTCCCAAAATTCTGGAATTACAGACGTGAGCCGCTGTGCCCGGTGTTATGAGTGCATTTTAGAATACACATGGATTATTACTATAGATGTACATGTGAGTTTTATATATATATATGTGTATATATTCATGCATAAAATTATATGAATGGCAACTCATTTCTTTACCTGTAAGGATGTGAGAAAAAATAATGTAGATACTGCTTTATGAAAGTTACCTCTGTTGGTTTCCTAAAAGAGGTAGAATTTCTCCTCTGAGAACTAACACTTTTTGGTTCTTACAGTTATCATAAATATAATTGGCTTTTTTTAATTGCCTCCAATTTTCAGCAGTACTATTTCATTTTTATAAAAAAAAAATTTCCATTTAAAAAGAATTAAGGCATATTTATTTTATGCTTCTAGTCTTTCTGCATAACTATTTTGGTGTTTATGTAAGTTTATGTAGTTTTGACAGAAATATTTAATTTGTACAGGACTATGTCTAGTAATAAGCCTGTAAAATACTCAATAACTGTATTATCTGAAAAACAAGATCATTAATTTTTAAAATTATTCTTTAAAATTATTATCATTACAAAATTATACATTTAGGTGTTATTAAATTGTGTTAATTTTCAATATACCCATTCATATCCACTATTTTATTTTTCAATATAAAACAATTGACACACATTTTGAATAGTTTTTTTCTAATATGTATTAGGAAATGAAGCCAAAACAGCAGATTTTAAACTTTTCTAATATTTCAAGGGAACATGAGTAAATACTTGAATCATTTTAATGTATGCAGTTTTTCTGTTTCTTTAATTTTGCTTTATGGATTATTTCTATTACCATAAAGTTAGCACAGTTCTATAATGGCATTATCAGAGCCCTCATATGTGGAAGAGAAGACTATTATGTTTTCAATAACAAAACATATTAGAATGAACTCACCTACTCTTTATGGGCTTTATAAATTAGAAGCATAAAAACAAAAGCAACTGTTTCAAGAAAGGTTCTAAGGCATATATCATTATGGGATCTGCAAATTCTACTGTACACAATGACCTACTACCAAGAAATTCACACCTAACTAGAAACAAGTCATGCTTTCTCCAATCAAATTTAAACAACACTTAGCTTATTATTATATAAAATCAAACACGCATAAATCAAAACGTGACTGAAATATAAACTCATTTTTTAAAATGTTATAAAAACAATGTTTTGCTGTATTTTACTGTCTATTGACCATTTTTAGATATCCTTTCATAAAATGTTAATGGCAGATAAAATTTTAATCTTATCTTTTTAAGTTTAATTGTTTAATTTTATCTGTTTAATATTTCTCTTTCTCACAGTTAAGAAAACTATCTTAAAGACATTAAACCATTCCTTAGGGAAACAATACTACACAACGAGATGGGGGAAAAAAGCCTCTTACTCAATTTTCATATCTTAATTAATCTGTCTTTTAAACACCTCATCATATACTTTTGCAAACAAAACAATGTATCGCAAATCTAGGACATCGTTGGAATCACACAAATCACATCAAAGTGTTGGTCATCCAAACCAAATAACTGGAAATAATTTCTCAGCATTTCCCCTAATTCTCTCTTGTTTTTACTTTAATACTGTGATGCTAGCCATCAGATAATTTAGTTTGCTATTATATTTTATTAAAATTAAGTCACATAGGGCTAAATAAATTACAGATTGACACTGGATTGTAGGGAAAAGGACAGTTTCAACTAACCTATCTTGGAGCACGTTTGGTAACAGATGAGGAGTTGGAGATACAGCACAATCAAACAAACAAACAAACGAAAGTTTGGATCCTGAAAAAAGAGGATGTGGGAGGAAGCCCAAATTAACATAATTTCTTCCACCAGATACCAAGATTGAGACTAAGAATGCACATGAGGACAAACCATGTGGATGACAGGAAACTAGTTAGTAGATTGTCTCAAAATCTAATAATTGTTCCTAATCTCCGCAGTTAGGCTAATGTCTCCTTTCTTTGTGTGTCTGTAAGTATACATTGCATATGTATACCTATTGTATAACTTCTCTGCATTGGGTTTCATTTAAATAAAAGCATAAATGCATAATTTGAATAACTGCTTTCTCAAATTTAAGATTTTTTTTTTTAGGGGCAAGGAAAATCTTTAAGTACATGATGCATACAATTATCTAATGTTAATTAGGAGAACAGAGAAAAATGTGAAATGATACATGTTTATTCTTCAACCAATAGGCTCTCTTTGTTTTCTTCCTGTCTCCTTGGCTTCTCCTGAAGCAGTTTTTGCTAAATAATCCTCATCTTTTTATATCTGTATGTTGTGATGCCATAAGACCCAGTCATCTTCTCTCTGAAGACTCACTTCCCAGGCCTACTGACTCAACACAATAACTTTAAGTCCTATCTAGACAAAGATGAGTCTTCTCATATTTACATCCATTGAGCAAGTGACCTTTATTATCTTTCACCAGGCATAGAAGTCCCAATCCCTTCCCCACTGCATCTTGGTATTGGAGTTGCCAGGAAAAACACTGTGCAGTCAAGCACTGGATGGAACAACACTCTACCCACAAAGAGAAGACCTGGACAAAATCATCTCCCATGGTGGGCAAAAATCTCCTATCGCCAGCAAGTCCCTTTTGGCAACCATTTTAGGCCAACTGGCCTGCAGGAACTCGTCTTGTGTTGCAGTAGAAGGATCCATCCCCTCCTCATAGAAGACAGATATAGCAGAGGCAGTGTCCAGGTGCCATACACCACACGTTTAAGCACAACAATGGAGTATACATTGAGTCTGAAACAAAGAAAAATGTCTCCACACAAGGTAATAAGTCCAGTATAGGCTATGAGGACACTATCTCTTGGTAAGAAAGTGTTACATGCCAAAGACAATTATTTTATGGCCCATTGGGGGTCAAAAGATTGCATGCATAAGACTATCTTTCTCAACAGCAGCTCTATTCCTGACTTCTCAAGATCGCAAGACTCATATGGCCTTAACATTGTCAAAACTTAATTATCACTCACCCTCCAAATGAGGCTCTGTGTGTCAACATATAATTGGAAAATCTGTGAGTTAATATTAAGACTGTGATGACATGGTATTTTAATGCACTTCTCTATTATAAATCTCCCTTTTCTAAAATTTTGAATTTAATTATTTGTAAAGTAAGAAAATGGCCCATGGTACAGAGTTAACTTATTTTAGCAGTTTTATATACTCTTTTGTCATTGTGGACTTAAGGTTATAGACAGCACAAATACCAATTTTGTTTCATTTTTCCCCCACAGCCTACATAAGGGTCAGGACCATTGTTTTATTTAGTTCCCCTTATAGCATAGTTTACCATTTCAGTGTAACTGCACTTTTGAAATGGAAGGCATATTAAGCTTTACCTTACAATTCTGAAAGCAGACATTTCACAGATTTATACCATGAGCTTCTCTTCCAAAATAGCATTCTGTAGCCCTGTCTAAGGGGATACGTTTGTCATTTTGTAGATATTAATTTCCCCTTGACAGTTATTCTATGGACATTACAGGTGGTTAGAGTTGAAAGACGAGGAATACATAAATATAATAATTGTTCTCAACTGGGGACTTTTTTTTTCTCCCAGGTAACATTAAGAAATGCTGAGAAATCCTTTTGATTGTGAAACATGAGAGGGTGCTACTGGCATGTAATGGGTTAGTGATTATGGATGCTGCTAAACGTCTCATAAGGCACAACATAGCATCACACAACATGAAGTTATCTGGTCCCAAATGTCCATGGTGCCAAGGCTGAGAAACTCTTGACCAAAAATATTGATAACATTTCTTACAATTAATTTGCTTTACATAATTGATCCGATGATGTATTATAATACAAGGATAAATTTGAAAGAAAAGCAGATAAAGGCAGAATGTGTAATATTAGTATGTTACTACTAATAATGAGTAATCTTGGATTTTATTTTTTGTTTTTAACAGAAATACATGTATTCCTTTTTACAGAGAACGAGATATATATACATATCTTGTAACAAATTGGAAATAACAGGCTAAGAAATAAAGGGAAGAGAGAGAGAATGTGTGTGTTACTGGTTTACTAAGAGGTTTCTTAAATGTTATCTCAGTGACTTGGCATTCTCTGGGTTTAGAACTTTATTCCGATTATTATGATCACACAGCTTTGGAAATGCTGAGAAGCTGCTTATTCTTCAAGAACACATGTGGTTTTCTTTTTTCTATCCAGGTCGCAGTATGGTGTCCTTCATACACCATATCGTATATTAAGAAAATCTGGAAACACGTAACTCTTCATGGCCAGAGTTGCCATTTGTCTACACGTTCTTCATAGAATAAAAAATTAACTCCATATTCAAACACTAGCATATGTAATAACAAAAAATTAAATAAAAAGACATATATGGCAAACAAGAAAATTAGAAAAAAAAGGTCTGGATTCATACGAATCAGTTATTTTATCACAGATCTTCAATTTTTGCTTGATAAAATGAGAGATTTTTTTAAAAAAGTAATTTATAAAATGGTACTTTATATGTTTAATACATTTTAATTGATTATTTACTTGATTGCTTCCTATGCTGGATGCTGTTCAAAAGCAATAAAATGAAGTCTCATCACTGTGCAGCTTCCATCTAGCAGGAGAAGACAGACAGTGGATAGATAAACACATAAAAACTAAGTATGAGATTAGACAGTTATTAAGTGCTGCAAAGCCCATGAAAACATATGACAGAGAGATGGAGAGTGGAAATTACCATAGGTAAATAGACTCTAAAACCAAAATATATAAAACTTGCATTATTACATGGTTCAGCTTAGTATATAACATTGGATGGTCAGATAAGGCTTTCTGATGTAGTGAAAACTGAGCAGATAAAAAAACTGAGAGACAAAGCAATATAAGTTTCTTTAGGAGAGCATTTCTGATAGAAGGAGTAAGTGTCAAGTCCTGGAGTCCAGAGCAAGCATGTTGTTTTGAGAAGAAGCAAAGTGTGGGTTGAAGTGAGGAAGAGGAGATGTGAAAAATGATGTCAAAGGAATTACAGGGAGGCTTTAGATGTCTGTAAGAATTTGGGGCCGGGTGCAGTGGCTCACGCTGCAAATCCCAGCACTTTGGGAGGCAGAGACAGGTGGATCACCTGAGGTCAGGAGTTCGAGACCAGCCTGGCCAACATGGTGAAACCCTATTTTTACAAAAGTACGAAAAAAAAAAAAAGCCGGGCATGATGGCGGGTGCCTGTAATCACAGCTACTCAGGAGGCTGAGGCAGAAGAATCACTTGAGCCGGGAGGCGGAGGTTGCAGTGAGCCGAAATAGTGTCACTGCACTCCAGCTTGGGCGAGAGAGTGAGACTACTTCTCAAAAAAAAAAAAAAAAGAAAAAAAAAGAATTTGGATTATGATTTTAATAATATTAAAAAGCCTTTGAAAACTTTTAGGTGAAGACATGAGATAACTAGTTAAATATTCTAAAATAATAGCTATAATTTTTATGTACAAAATAGACTGGATAATGTAGAAAATGTAAGATATATAGAGAATTTAGACTCTAGGATGTGTCTAGAAGGAAGATAATGTAGAGTGGAAACACAAAGTCAAGTTGTTGGGGGTAATTTAGTGGTCCAGGTAAGAGATAGATGATGATAGCTTGGACCAAGGTGATATTGTCAGGGAGATAAAAACTGGAGGCCAACAGGATGCATATTGTGGGTGGAGCAGACAGGATTTATCTTTGAACGGAACGTAAAGAATGAGAGAAAGTGATGAGTTAAAGATTATACAAGTAATCTTTACAGTTAAAAGGTCCAAGTAACAGAATTAATGAAGGCAATATTTACTGCATTTGGAAGTAATTATAGAGATTAATAATAGAAAAGTGAATTAAGGTATCAGTCATCACAGTCTTAATACTAAGTCACAGATTTTCCAGATTTTTCTATTATATGTGGTAATTTACTTGTTTAGCAAATACTAAAATAGCTATATATTTTCAAGTTTTTCCCAACATTATGATTTTCATAGCTGTTTCATCTCTGATGCATCAGATGTGAATAATATAATAAATACATAATCAACAATACTTTCTACACCAAGAGCATTTGAAGTTCATATACTATTTCTATAACCAAAAAACAAATGGAGTTTATTGACTGGCAGGTTTCCTTTAGAATGACAAAAGATTGAAAAGAGCTTAGTCACTGCATATGCTAAATATCTGGGTATTAGATTTTTAGGCACAAAGAATACCTCATTGATATACAAAATGTAGAAATGAAAAAAAAAAGTCCTTTGGGAGATAGGTAGCTGTGGATAGTATCTACAGAGATGAAAATCTACTAAACTGATTACTTGTATTAGTGGTTTTCAGAAACTGATTTCAATGCAACAAATAAAAATAGAGCTACTCTGGGCCAGGCACGGTGGCTCCCACCTGTAATCCCAGCACTTTGGGAGGGTGAGGCGGGCAGATCATGAGGTCAGGAGATTGAGACCATCCTTGCTAACATGGTCAAACCCCATCTCTACTAAAACATACAAAAAAAAAAAATTAGCAGGGCGTGGTGACGGGTGCCTGTAGTCCCAGCTACTTGGGAGGCTGAGGCAGTAGAATGGCGTGAACCCGGGAGGCGGAGCTTGCAGTGAGCTGAGATCGCACCACCGCACTCCAGCCTGGGCGACAGAGCAAGACTCCATCTCAAAAAAAAATATAGAGCTTCTCTGGAGGAAGCATGACTAGGTGAGCTCACCAAGCTCTCTGTTTTGTTATAGTCTGTTACATCCTATGACACTTAAGAAACTTTTAAGATATATCTCAACTATCACAATATGGAGCTTGAATGTATCCTTTGCCCACTTTTTAGTAGGGTTGTTTTTTGCATGTTGATTTTTTAAGTTGCTTAGATTTTAGATGTTTGACCTTTTTTGGATGCATAGTTTGCAAATCTTTTCTCCCTTTCTGTTGGTTGTCTGCTTACTCTATTAATGGTTTCCTTTGCTCTACAGAAGCTCTTTAGTTTATTAGGTACCATTTGTCACTTTTTGTTTTTGTTGCTATTGTTGTTGGCATCTTCATCATGAATTTTTTGCCAGGTATTATGTTCAGAATGATATTTTATGGATTATCTTCCAGGATTTTTATAGTTTTAGGTTTTACATTTAAATCCTTATTCTATATTGAGTTGATCTATGTACATAACAAGAAAAGGGTCCAGTTTCAATCTGCATATGGCTAGCCAGTTATCTCAGCACCATTTTTTGAATAGGCAGTCTTTTTTCCATTGCTCAATTTTTTCAGCTATCAGATGATTGTAGGTGTGCTGCACTATTTCTGGGCTCTATATCCTGTTTTATTGGTCTATGTGCCTGTTTTTCTAACACTTCCATGCTGTTTTGGTTACTGTTGCCTTGTAGCATATTTTGAAGTCAGGTAATATGATGCCTCCAGATTGATTCTTTTTGCTAAGAATTGTCTGGGCTATTTGGGCTGTTTTTTGATTCTGTATAAATTTTGAAATAGTATTTTTCTAATTCTGTGAAGAATGTAATTAGTAGTTTGATAGCAATGGCATTGCATCTATTAATTGCTTTGGGCAGTATGACCATTTAACAATATTGATCTTTCCTGTCCATGAGCATGGAATGCTTTTCCATTTGGTTGTGTCATTTCTAAATTCTTTGATCAATGTTTCATAATTCTTATGGTTGAGATCTTTCACCTCTCTGGGTAGCTGTATTCCTAGACATTTTATTCTTTTTGTTGCTATTGTGAACGGGATTGTGTTCTTGATTTGACTCTCATGTTGGATATTGTTGGTATATAAGAATGCTATTAATTTTTGTACGTTGATTTTGTTTCCTGAAACTTTGCTGAAATTGTTTATCAGCTCAAGGAGCTTTGGGGCAGAGACTATGAAGTTTTCTAGATACAGAATCACATAATCTACAAACAAATATGGTTTGATTTCCTCTCTTCCTATTTGGATAACTTCTATTTTTTGTCTTTGCCTGATTGCTCTGGCCAGGACTTCTAGTACTATGTTTAATAGGAGTTGTGAGAGAGAGCATCCTTGTCTTGTTCCGATTTTCAAGGGGGAGGCTTCCAGCTTTTGATCATTCAGCATGATATTGGTCATGGGTTTGTAATAGATGGCTCTTAATATTTTGAAGTTAGTTCCTTCAATGCCTAGTTTGTTGAGGGTTTTTAGCGTGCAGGGATATTGAATTTTATGGAAAGTCTTTTCTGCATCTGTTGAGATAATCATGTGTTTTGTCTTTAGTTCTATTTATGTGATGAATCACTTTTATTGATTTGCAAAGTTTGAAAAAACCTTATATCCCAGGGATGAAGCCTGCTTGATCGTGGTGGGTGGTGGGTTAGCTTTTTGATGTGCTGCTAGATTTGATTTGCTAGTGTTTTGTTGAGGATTTTTGCATCTATGCTCATCAAAGATATTGGCCTAAAGTTTTCTTTCTTGTATCTCTACCAGGTTTTGTTATCAGGATGATGCTGACGTCATAGAATGAGTTAGGGAGGAGTCCCTCCTCCTTGATATTTTAGTATAGTTTCAGTAGGAATAGTACTAGCTCTTCTTTTTACATCTGGTAGAATTTGGCTGTGGTAGAATTAGAATTAGAATGTGTCTGATCCTGGGTTTTCTCTGGTTGGTAGGCTTTTTATTACTGATTCAATTTTGGAACTCATTATTATCCTATTCAGGAATTCAATTTCTTTCTGGTTCAGTTTGAGAGGTTGTATATGTCCAGGAATTTATGCATTTCTTCTAGATTTTCTAGCTTGTGTGCATATAGGTGTTCATACTGTTCTCTGAGTTTTGTTTTTTTTTTAATTTCTGTGTGGTCAGTGGTAATGTCCTTTTGTTATTTCTGGTTGTGTTTATTTGGGTCATCTCTACTTTTTCTCTTTACTAGTCTAGCTGGCATTCTGTCAAAAAGCATATGAAAAAATTCTCGACATCACTAATCACTGGAGAAATGCAAATCAAAATCACAATGAGATACCATCTCACACCAGTCAGAATGGCTATTATCAAAAAGTCAAAAATAACAAATGCTGGCGAGATCATGGAGAAAAGGGAACACATGACACAATGCTGGTGAAAAGGCAAATTAGATCAGCTATTGTGGAAAGCAGTTTGGCAATTTCTCAAAGAACTCAAAACAGAATTACCATTTGACCCAATAATTTCATTATAGGGCATATATCCAAATGAATATAAATCATTCTACCGTAAAGACACATGCACTCATATGTTTGTCACAGCACTATTCACAGCAGCAAAATCAGAATCAAACCTAAATGTCCATCAGTGGTAGACTAGATAAAGAAATTGTGGTAAATTTACACTATGGAATACTTTGCAGCGATAAAAACAACACAATCATGTATTTTGCAGCAACATGGATGCAGCTGGAGGTCATTATCCTAAGCGAACTAACACAGGTACAGAAAATCAAATACTACATGTTGTCACTTATAAGCGGGAGCAAAACACCGAGTACATATAAACAAAGAAGGAGAACAAGAGACATGAGGCCTGCTTCAGGGTAGAGGAAAGGAGGAGGGTGAGGATTGAAAAAATACCTATCAGTTACTATGCTTATTACATAAGTGAGGAAATCTTCTGTAAACTAAACCCCCATGAGAAACAATTCATCTGTAATAACACACACACCAAAAGCTAGCAAGACAGTATTATGTTAATTTAAAAAACAAAAATTATTTTCATTAAATTAGGAGAAAGACAAATTCACCACAATTCTTTGACATTGTTTATAGAGCACAAGACAGTGCATTTAAAGAAAAAAAAAATACATATAGCATGTGAATGAAGAAAAACGAAATGATTATAGCTATAATGTGGTATATGGTAATAGGGAATTACTATGGTGAAATTTTTGGAAATGAGTGGCATTTAGTCAGAATATAAATTTTATTAAGTAGCTAACCAGTACTCCTCCCATGGTGTGGGTAAATTTATGAAAAAAATTTTCTCACTATTAAAAAAAAAAGATGTTGTTCAAATGTGCAGCCTGATTTTCACAGTTGGGTAACTTATAGATATCTTTAGACCTTACTTCTCATGCTGTGAGACCCGTCGAGTCTCTGCAGGTGAAACTGCATAAAGGAAGCATTTGCTGCACACATTCCTTCATGATCCTGATGATGTTCCCTGAAGACGTTTTGTGCTGGAATCTGATAATAAATAATTCTTACAAAGAAAACAAAAGGCATAATGAAGGCAAAAGAAAAATAACATTAGCAGCAATTCAAATTCTATATTTCAAAGGAGAAAACAACATAATATTAAAGAAACTTTTAAAATAACATTAACACATCTGTGCATATTTAAAAGACATAAGAAAAATTGTGTTTACATTTAAACACTATCTTATGTTCAATTACAAAAGACAGTATCTCAATACATATTACGATGAACAGCGGTTTTGTAGTAGATGTTGTTTTCTGAATTTATCAACGCTACTAAGACATCTTTGCAAGGGCAATAACAACGAAAAGGCAAATAATAAAAGGACTCCGGCATGCATAACTAGTAACTATGCTAAATAATCAGAATATTAAGCAAAAGGAAAAAGAAGCAAAAAATCTATAAAGCCTGTTCAAAGAGGATCATGGTAGTTTGAAAAAAATATTCATTTTCAAAATAACTTTCATGGTGTGATATATTAGGAGATAAGAAAATACAATAACCTTTATATGTCTATCCTTCCTTGAAAACGTCACAAATATGATGGGGGATACTTAAATATAATTTTACATACATACATTTTCTGAATTTCATCCCTTTATTTTTTATTTATTCATATTTGAATACATACAGTTTCATATTCAGTACAACAAATTGTGCACTTTCTTACAGTAGACAGGCTGAAATCTTGTAGGAGACATTTTCATAAAACTATGAAATGTTTTATGAAAATGTCTTTAATCAAATTATTTTAATACTATTTCTTTAGAAACTTCATTAACTATGGCTCTGGACAAAATTTAATACTTTCTTTTTTACTTTTTTTGAATATTATTACATATATAACAAATATATAATTTCAGTGCTGGAACCAAATTTTTTAAAGAGGAAGATGCTATTGTTTAGGAAAACTAAACATTTGATAAAATTTGGGGGATGGTAAAAGTTGAGATCCTAACGTCAAAAACAAATAACCTGCTCTTTCAGAAATACTATTTTTTTCCCTCTTAGAAAGAAAGGGGACACAGGTAAAGAAAAATAAAAAGAAAAAGTAAACATTTTACCTCCCTTCTGCTTGGGATGTAGGACAAATAAAAACATCTTTACATATTCTCATGCTTCAAATACTTTTTTCTAACTATGGTGATTAATAACTTTATTACATGGCTCTGCTGTTTCTCTATAAGTTAACATACTGACCTTAGGACTAAGGACCCAAGACTAAGTACATACACACACACACACACACACACACACATCTATACATATACATATATACATGTGTATATATACTTATATAGTTTTTCATGAATATGTCATATAAATATAAAATTGCATATAACTATGTAAAATTATGTTTTCACAGTATCTTCCATTTCCATTTTCTTGAGTGTTTTTTAAATCATAAATGACTTGTTGGATATTTTCAAAGTATTTTTTGGCCTTTTGTAAATAATCACGACTTTTCCCTTAGATTTATGATATGTGTGGAATTGATGGATTTCTTAACATGGAAATAATTTTTATTTACAGAATAAATTTTACCCATTTCAGAAGAATGGGTTTACTAAATTTGTGTGAAATTATGTTTTCTGACTTTCTTTAATAATTATCTGGATTTTACTTTCTTCTTTATATTTGTGATATTGAAATGTTTTACAAGATTCTTAGTTTAATGGCACTTTTTCTGTCCTAGTGAAGTTCAAGCACGTCCGTGATTTAAATGTTTTGTTTTGGTGGTGGGATTGAGGTTGTCTCTTTTGTTTTACAGAACTCTAAATTTTTCTTCTTTACTTCTTTTCTCCTTTACCTTTGTCAAAAAAACAATTTTCTTTTTATTATTGTATTTTGTTTTGTTTTATGCTTTTCTTCTCCTCCAGAAGCTATATGTTTGAAAGACTTAGATACCCTTATGAGTACCCCCTTTTAATCTTCCTAGTAGTTTTTCTGGATTTACCTCTACTTGCTACAGATCGTCAGAAGGGGGTGCACCTGAGCAGCATTGAAGGTGGGGATCGGTGATGGGTTTGTTGCCTTTTCCCTTCTTACACAGTTATTTTGTAGTTTTGACTTTGTTGATCGTCAAGTATTATCGAAGGTATGTTTTTGCACAGAGATTTAGTTGTTGTGAAGTTACTGCCTATCGTTTTAGGCTACCTGATAGTCTCATAGCATCATCATGTAACAGGACACATATACCTGTCTATATAACACAAGTTCCAGCAAGTAGTGATTTTAAATTATTTTGTTCACCCATCTATCCCTGACACCTAGAACTCCTACATTAAGTATGTTTATTTAAAGGAGATGAGAAATATGTGTTTTGGTCTATTCAATACAGTTTTTCATTTGGAGACCCATCCCTTCCATTAGAAATGTCCAAACCCAGCTCCTTCCTGCAGGAGGGATGGGGACATTGTCTGCATTATATGGCCACAAAAGGAAAAAGGTAGGAAAAAATACCCTTATATGTAAAATGATTTAGAGATAATAAAAAAGAAAGTTATCCTCTTGCTTTTGGATCAGAAGTTGGAATAAAATAGTCTTGAGACTGGTCAAGAGTGACTCTCCTATATTTCACACCCCTGCCCACCATGAGAGGGGCCTGTATGCACTGGAGAGGAAAACAGGAAAGCTGAAGCAAACATAGGTGTCATAAGAAAGGAAGAGAAAAAAATAAAGCCATAGAGAGAAAAAACTAGATACTATTGAACTAGCAGTTCCTGACACGTGCTCAAATAGAGTATTCAAACTGACTTTATAATGTTCAAATTAGCTATCACAAATGTTTCTATTACTTAACATGATCATTTAAATTGTCCTTATGAAACAAATTTCAGTGTAAAATTACTGCCAAAGTTTCAAGAGTTCCAATTTTAGTACTTCAGTTCGCTACTTGTTTTTTTGACAAGATTAGGCACAAACTTCATGAAACCATATTTCTAATGCCTTTTTTATTTACCAAAATTCTAATTTGTTCTTTTTTTTTTTTTTTTTAGACAGAATTTCACTCTTGTTGCCCAGGCTGGAGCGCAGTGGCATGATCTCAGCTCACTGGAACCTCCGCCTCCCGGGTTCAAGCGATTTTCCTGCTTCAGCCTCCCGAGTAGCTGGGATTACAGGTGCACACCACCACGCCTGGCTAATTTTTTGTATTTTTAGTAGAGACATGGTTTTGCCATGTTGGGCAGGCTGGTCTGGAACTCCTGACCTCAGGTGATCCACCCACCTCGGCCTCCCAAAGTGCTGGAATTATACGTGGGAGCCACAACCGCTGGCCTCCAATTTGTTCTTATAAATGTATATCTAATCTTGTTTTTCCAAATTTTAGTTTTCTTCTTTTGATTTTTTTTGCTTTTAAAATAAAAATTGTGGCTTCATATTTTCATTTTGAATATCCCATCACTTATTTGCATACTTATATATAAAATAAATTGTAATCTTAGTCTCATTACTGATTCATTCCTACCTTTCTTCATATTAGTTTTGTTGTTTTGTCTTGGTTTTACTATGCTTTATATTTTTACTTGCAAGCTTACTTTGACAGAGAGTTTCTCTCTGTTTCATCTCTGGCTCTATCTGTATTTCTTTTTTTGTTGTTCTTTTTCATTTTCAACATATATTTTAGGTTCAGGAGGCACATGTGCAGGTCTGTTACATGATTAAATTGAAAGTTGCTGGGATTTGGTGTACAAATGATTTTTTTCAGCAGGCAGTGAGCATAGTACCTAATAGGTAGTTTTTTGACCCTCATTCTCCTCCTATCCTCCACCCTCCAGTAAGCCCTGGTGTCTATTTTTCCCCTCTTTGTGTCTATGCCTCTAGTTTGTGTCTATGTTTTCTAGTTTGTGTGCATAGAGATGTTCATAATTGTCTCTGAGAAATTTTATATTTTGGTGAGGTTGGTGGTAATGTCATTTTTGTCATTTATGATTTATGATTGTGCTTATTTGAATCTTCTCTCTCTCTCTTTTTTTTTTTTTTCGAGATAGAGTCTCACTCTGTCACCTAGACTAGGGTGCAGATCTCAGCTCACTGCAACCCCCACCTCCCAGGTTCAAGCGATTCTCATGCCTCAGCCTTCTGAGCATCTGGAATTACAGGTATGTGCTAGCACACTCGGCTAATTTTTGTATTTTTTGTAGAGATGGGGTTTCACCATGTTGGTCAGCCTAGTCTCAAACTCCCAATCCCAGATAATCCACCCCCCTTGGCCTCCCAAAGTGCTGGAATTATAGGCATAAGCCAATATGCCTGGCCTCTCTCTTTTTTAATTCATCTAGCTTGCAGTCATTAATCTTATTTGTTCGTTCAAAGAACCAATCTTTGTTTTCATTGTTTTTTTGTATAGATTTTTTCATTTCTGTTTTATTCAGCTCAGATCTGATTTTGGTTACTTCTTTCTTTTTTTTTTTTTTTTCTTCTAGCTTCAGGGCTAGTTTGCTCTTGTTTTTCTAGTTCCTCTGAGTTTGATATTTGATTGTTTATTTGAGCTCTTTCTAACTTCTTGATGTGGCGTTTTGCACTATAAACTTTGTTCTTAACACTGCATTAGTCCTGTCTCAGAGATTCTGGTATGTTGTATCTTCGTTTTCATTAGTTTCAAAGAATTTTTTGATTTCTGACTTAATTTCATTCTTTTTCCAAGTGTCATTTAGGAGGAGGTTAATTCTACATTATTATATTGTTTTGAGAAATCTTATTTATATTGATCTCAACTCTTATTTCGCTGTGGTTGAAGAATGTGGTTGTTAAGATTTTTTTTTTTTAATTTGTTGAGAATTGCTTTATGGTTGAGTGTACACTTGACCTTAGAATACGTGCCAAGTACAAATGAAAAAAATACACTGTTGCTGTTCAGTACGGCATTTTGTGGATGCTTATTAGAGTCTTTTGGCCATATGTTGAGTTTAGTATCTTTAATACCTTTGAGTTTAATATCTTTATTAGTTTCTTGCCTTGATAATCCACCTAACACTCTCAGTGGAGTGTTGAACTCTTCCACTGTTATTGTGTGGTTAACTAAATCTCCTCATAGGTCTCTAAGAACTTATTTTATGAATCTGGGTGCTCCAATGTTGGGTTCATATATATATATATAGGATAGTTAAGTATTCTTATTAAATTAACTCTATTATTATGCAATGCCCTTCTTTATCACCTCTGATTGTTGTTGGTTTAAATTATGTTTGTTGGAAATAAAAATAACCCCTTTTTTGTTGTCTGCTTGATAGGTCTTTCTCCATTACTTTACTTTGAGACTATGTGTGTCATAGAGTGTTGGATTGGTCTCTTGAAGACAGCATAGAGTTGGGTTTTGCTTCTTTATCCAACTCACCATTCTGTATCTTTTAAGTGGGACTTTTGCTCATTTACATTCAAGGCTAATATTGATATATACAGATTTGTTCCCATCATCATTTTGTTAGCTAGTTTTTATGTAGACTTGATTGTATAGTTCCTTTATCATGTCAGTGGGCTATGTATTTAAGTGCATCTCTGTGGTGGCAGGTCTTTCATTTCCATGTTTAGCACTCCCTTAGGGACTTCTTGTAAGGCAGGTATGGTGGTAATGATTCCCTTTAGCATTTGCTTGTCTAAGAAATGTTTTATTATCCTTCACTTATTAAGCTTAGTTTGGCTGGCTATAAAATTCTTGTTTGGTATTATTTTTCTTTAAGAACACTGAATACAGCCCCCATAATTGTTTCTGGCTTGTAAGGTTTCTGCTGAAGAGTGTGTTGTTAGCCTGCTGGAGTTCCCTTTGTTGATGACCTGTATTTTCTCTCTAGCTGCCTTTAAGATTTTTTCTTTCCATTGACTTTGTTGAACCTGATAACTATGTGTCTTGGGGATGTTTATCTTGTATAGAATAAGACAGTGTTTCTCTGAATTTCTTAAATTTGTGTGTCAATCTCTTTAGGGAGGTTGGGGAAATTTTCATGAAAAATGTCCTCACATATGTTTTCAAGTTGCTTGCTCACTCTCCATCTCTTTCAGGAATGACAATGAATGGTAGGTTTGGTCTTTTTGTCCCATATTTCACAGAAGTTTTGTTCATTTTTAAAATTCTTTTTTAAAATTTTTGTCTGCCTTCAATGGTTTGAAGGAGAAGCATTTGAGTCCTGAGATTATTTTCTCAGCTTAGCCTCTCCTGTTATTAATGCTTCCAGTTGCATTCTGAAATTCTTGTGATAAATTTTTATTTCCTGAAGTTCAGTTTGGTTCTTTTTAAAGTGACTATATCATTTTTCAACTCTTGACCATTTTACTATTTTCCTTGGACTGAATTTTAACCTTCTCCTGTATCTTGATGAATCTTATTGCCATCCAGATTCTGAATTCTATGTCTGTCATTTCAGCCATTTCTTTCTAGTTAAGAACCATTGCTCAGGAGCTAGTGTGGTTGTTTTGAGGTAAGAAGACTTCTGGCTTTTAGAGTTGTCAGAGTTCTTGAGCTGGTTCTTTCTCACCTGTATGGGCTAAAGTTTCCTTAATTTTTGTAGTTGCTCCTTTTTGGATGAGGCCTTTTCCTTTTATATTCTTTGATGCACTTGAGGGTTGGCTTCAGTATAAGTTGGGTTTGCTCAACTGGCTTTATTTCTGGATGCTTTCGGGGAGGGGAAGGCTCATGTCAGCACTCCCGTACTGTGTGCTCCAATCATAGAAGGCTGGGACCAGGCCCACAACTTTGTCCTCTAGCCCCTTATAGTCAAGCACCTGCTGTATTGGATGTGTCAACATGTTCCCATCCACTGGCGACAACACTCTGATAGATGTTGCTGGCAAATTGCTCTGGCAGGGCAGTAAGCAGGCCCCCATACATGTGTGTGCCAGTGAGACAACAACATGCCTCCATGCATGTGTGTGCTTGTGGGGAGCCGGGGGAGGCTGCGGGCAAGTGCATACTTGTGGCTGAAGGCTGTGGGCAAGTGCACACTGGTGAAGGTCTGTCTGCAAAAGTGCTCCAATGGGTAGGCAGGGTCTGCTGGAGAAAAAGCTATGGTTGTGGCCACTGGCAAGCACTTCAGCTGGGCAGCTGAGGCTGTGCTGCAATCAGGTGTGAACAAGCAGAAACCCTGGGAGAGGTTGGCAGACAGGGAAGCACTTAGATCAAACTGGCCTCATCCCATGAGGAAAACTGCTCTGCTGTGTCCAGGTCCAGCAACTAAAAAAGTCCAAAGCTGCCTTGAGGTTTATGGTGAGCCTTGGAGAATGGTCCCCTATCACCATGTTCCACTGCAGTCATTCCAGAGCCAAACCCTTTGGGCTACACAGAGGCTGAAATTTTATCTCTGCCAACTCTTCGGGCTGTTCTTCCTGAAAGCTCAGATGTCTGGTCTGTTTGTGGGGGTCTCCTGCAGCTAGGATCCCAAAGGCCCAAGGTGAGGGTTGGCCACTCCATGCCTATTGCTTTCATTCCTTCCCTAGAAGCCCCTTGGGGCCAGGAATAAGTCCTAGTGCTTAGTAATCCTGTGCAGAGTTTCCAGCTTCTTCCATATTCAGCCCAGAGTCTATGTCCCTCCTCTGTTTACTCTCAATGCCTTTTTTCCAAAGATGTTCTTCAGAGTGTACTAGTCTTTGATCACTTTTGGTGGGAGAAGCTCTTCTTGGCTGCATCTATTTGGTCATCTTGGACTTCATGAGTACCCGTATGTCCATTTCTGTCCCCATCTCCTCCTCTCTCCAATTCTTTATACATTTGTGTCTTTGGACATACCCTCCCCTGTCTAGGAAAACTGCCATTGCTCCCTATCCATTCCCAGATCCCTTAGACAGACCTTATAATCATGTTTATAAGTTACTTCATTGCAGGCATAGCGGTGATATTGTACATTCAGCCCATGAAGATTATATAGCTTGGCTTGGATACTGGAGTTCTGATTGTCTTTATTTCCCATCTCTTTCGGTCCATAGCTTTTGATAAAGCCTTAATCCAAATCAGTATCTTGTTAACCTTTTCTTTTTAGCAGTCTTTCATCACAAGAAGAAATTTACTACTGCCTTTCCTTTTCTGATCTTAATTGAACACTGTCATCCCCTTTATCCTTAGAGGAGTTATATTGTCTGTCTGGTACCACTGCCTATTTATCAACTAGAGCTCAGTCCCTCTCAATATTTTGCAATTTTATTTATTTTTCTATTTTCATATATATATCATTTTGTATTAAGCTCAACTATGTATTTCTGGTTCCTTCTTTTTATATTTTTCTGTCATTGCTATGTGTTTGGAGCAGCGAATGTTTCTTGGTGTTAATTCTTTAGACAGGTTAATGAAAGCTAAACTTATTTTACCTAACAAGTTGTCTAAAATTAACAGTAATGGCAATGCATAGTGTTGGTGTGGGTATAATAACACAAATATTATAACATAGTCTAGATAGTATTTCAAAACAGAAAAGAGTCTAGCAACCTTGTTAATGCGAATACTTTCCTAGTTTGGTTTTCCTTACTAAGTCTGTTACACTTGTTTAATTCAACCCAGTGGGATTTTCAGAACTCACAGGTGAAGGCAGGTGAATAAATACACCTGGAGAGAAAGGAAGAACCATATGACAGCTGTTGAAGACAGATTTTGGCCATCTGTTGCAGAATGACTTCAACTTTGGAAGGAACCTGGATATTTAAGACTATGAATTATGCAAGAATATCATAGCAATAATTTATTAACAGATAAGGGGTTAAATGAGCATAGATGAAACAAAGTTTATTTTTATTGAATACAATTACTTTTAAACAAATGATTAATATTACCATAACCAAGTGGGATACTTCCTTGTGCCAGAGTAATATATTCCAAACAGTCAAGCAATTCATGTTGAATTATGACAAAAACATTTGAAGGAGAAAATTAAAATTGAGTATTTAAGGCAAATGTAAGTTAAAGAAAAAGACATCTCTCTGGGAGAAAATGGAGCTTCAGGTATACCCTGACTATTGCTTAATGCAGAAGCAATTGTGAGGCTACTAGAAAATCAAAAGAAATCAGGTCCCTGTTGCAAAGAAGAACATATTTCTGCAAAATCTCATTCAATTTTAAGTGAGAATTTCAGTTTTTAATATGTTTTTAAACTAAAGTAGACAATTACTTCTGAAGTTGATGTTAGGGTGTTTCCCATGTCTAAAATTGTTTCTGTTTTCCATTCTTGTTTATTAAAGAGTGTTTCAATATTTGGTGACTTGAGTAAGTTGATATACAATGGATGTTCAGTGAATTCTTCCAGACTGTTGATGTGACACTTAAGTGTAGAGAGTTATGATTGATTCACATACCTGTTTCCTGATGAAGCAATTTAGTAGCGTAATGAAACTCAAGAGATCAGGCCAAGAGAAAGAGCTTGACAACTTGCCTGTATTGCCTAATTTCTGTGAGTCTTCCACATTTGTTTCTGTCTATGTGAGTAGAGGTACAGACTGACTTTGTTGTAAACTGTGCTTTGTATGTTTGTATAGTGAACAGCGTTTGAAGATTAACAGTGTTTCTCATCAGAGCAAAAAAACAGGTTTATCTACTGTTTAGGAAAATGGCAGATAATCTCTCTCTCCAAGTCAAAGGCATACTTGCTACTTGCTGCCTGTTATGAAAGAGATGGTTTCACGTGCTCAGTTTCCCTCTCCTATAATGTACCCCACAATTGGTGTGGACACAACTTTTTCCTATTCATGTTGCCAAAATATCTTGGCAAAAAGGCCATTACTGGTTACTGATACTGCTATCAGGTATAAATGGCTTTGCGGCAAGGGTCTTGTGTATTTTGTTAGCATTCATTAAACTGGCAGGCTAATTTTATAGTGCTTGGGAGCTACAGCTAATTTTAATTTCAAAATTTGGTAGCATTGGAAGATGTGGTAAAAAGAAAATAAATAACGATAATTTTGCTGAACTTCTGTGATCAGGCTAACTTATAACAGAATAAAATTACTCAAAGGGGAATATTTGCTTAATTACCCATCTTATATTTGCTTAAAACCCACCCTTAAAGTTAGGTAGAGAATAAAAACACATTCTCCTATTCAAGGGGTAATTTTCAGCTGATGGTTGGAAAGTTTTACACATATGTCAGCTGTTGGTAAAAGAGATATTTCATAGCATATCATAGAATCTTGCATATGGTAGGGCTTTTTTTCTGACCCAGGTTTCCACAATTTGCTATTGAAAAGTATTTCTTAATTTAAAAGAACATATTCTTGAATGCAAAATACACTCCATCAATATGCACAGAAAAAGCAATAGAAAGAAAGCAAAAATGGAAAGATCAATGTAGATCTACTTCTAGATCTGTATTTCTATCTATCTGCCATATCCTTTATAAAGTGATAAGGAATTTCGGCAACCATTAAGAAAAAGCAAGTAAAGTCATTCTTCTGATAATTTGTAATAGCTCTCTTTGCTCACTATTCTTGTTTCCAAATAATATAACATATCAACGGATTTTATAAAATCCAACCCTAGAGATAAATATCTATATGAGTAAATCCATTAACACTTACAGACATTTTAAATTGCTTTGTGGACCCTTCTTTAAAATAATCATCTTTGGTATGATTATTATTGTTTAGAATTTCAGTAGTTCTGATTTAATTGAATAAAAGATAAATAGGAAAACTAAGCAAGTATAACAAATAAAAAATAGTTCTAAAAAGAATTATTCCTAAAGTAAAACATTCAATAATATTTCACAAATGATAAGGAAGAAAAGTCAAACTGCAAGTAAAGATAAAAAAGAACTCTATGTGTTTTAAAGACTCTGGAGTTCTCCAATAGTTAGTTATATTAGACAAAATCTGTCCGTGCAGTTGTTGCCTAGGCAGGGAACCAAGTTTTTGGTGCTCTCTGCTCTACCGTAACCTCTGAAAACTCTCAACCCAGGTCACGTTCTTTATTAAAAGATGACTGGCAAGAATTCTGAAGTTTATATGCATAAAGCATCATTTCTAGTAAAAGACAGAAAACCGTCTGCTATTCAGAATCCTGCTCCATAGAATTCAATATTTGGCTTTAGTACCCATGCTTAACTCATGGACCTGGTAGCAAAACTTCCAAAAAGAGACACTAAGATGACCAAAAAGAAATTTAAGATTGGGAGGAAGAGGAAACTAAGGAAGAATAAATGTTGAAGAAACAAAACTTATTACCTATTATAATGTCATTAGGAGTTGAAGGCAAGCTAAAAATGCCTCCTTATTCTGTAAGTTGTTATTGGAGACTTAAGGATAATACAGAATATATACAAATCCACTTACCCAAACTATATGAAATAACTTGTGTAATGATACAGATTGGTAGAAAGATTTACTTGAAATGTCTTCGAAAAAAAAGGATGTATAAACTATATGCATAACTTTCAATCCAAGAACCATTATCCATTTGTAAAATATTATCCAATGAATACAAGATTCCAACCAAACAAATTAAAAATAGATTATGGAAGAAAGGCAAAGATAAAGAGAGGAAGAAAAAGTCATGAAAGATAAGCCAGATTAAAATGTGAATGCAGGAGAACAGTGGCATATGAGAGTGGCAGAGGGCAGTGAGTAGCCTACCCTAGGCAGAGACAATAAACAAAATAAATCTGAGCACAGTTTAGTTATTTTTCAAATTATTATTAGCATTATGTGCTGGCAACTATAAACAATGTCTCCTTTTATTGAGCCACTGAAGGGGAAAATACCTGTAATATTCTCCAGGTTTTCACTGTCTTTTATCTATACCACTTAGGCGTCCAATCTGTTGTCAATCTGGGAGTATATGGAGCCCAAAGATGAAGAACTGGGCAACTTTCTGAAACTGCTAAGGCCGAAATATTTTAACCAGTCAGGGATGTAATAGCTACCTCAGCATTTCCAGAGAATTTTGAAACCCCTGAAATCTCACGTATTCTACTCTTACAAAAAGTCGAGGAATAAATGAAGAGCTTAAGAATATCACTGAATCCATCTCATTTCCACAAACTATTGAATAAAAATAAATTCACCAGCTGTTGCAGCCATCCTTGTTTTTCAGGAAAGGTTTAGTGTTATCTGTTGGAAAGACAATAATCTAAAATGTGAACAAAGAAGAAATGTTAATCTTCTTTGTAATTCATTGATAATTTCTGAGTATTAGCGATGTCAGCAATTTACCAATTTTAATTATGTCACAGAACTCACTTACAGAAAGCGTTTGTGACACTGAATTGCCCATTTCCTTGGAAAAAAATTCACTCAATTATACCATGCCTTCTCTCACAGGATAAATTTAAGATGTTTCTTAGTTTGCATATTTAGAAATTCTATTTCTTAATTGCTAAAAGTATAGATTTTAAATGTTCTTGCCACAAAAATAATAAGTATGAAAGGTGATGGATATGCTTATTAGCTTGATTTTATCATTATACAGTATAACATATATCAATAAATCACACTGTACCCCATCAAAGATATACAATTAGTATTGGTCAATATATAAGAACATAAATTTGCAATGCTGGTACTTTTTCTCTTGACATCTGCCCAGAGGCTCTCTCAGTTCCTAGAAGCACATGCATATTTAAAGATCTTTAATTTTTATTTCTCTATTCGCTTATCTTGTACTTGGCATCCTGCTAGTCAGTAGAGCACAGGGCATTGTGAATGATATAATTTTTTTTAGTGAGCAGGTTAATTCCTATCTGGAATAGACATTTTTCCAAGCAAGGTTTTTATCCTAGAAAAAACTAAAAAGCTGTTTTAGCCAAAGACACAGTGCAGCTTCCTGACCTGGAATTTCTTTATTTTGTGAGATCTGCCTACCAAATCATGTTTTCCTCTTTCCTTCTTATGCCTCCCCCAGAAAGTGACCTGACAGATTCCTGAACTAAGGCTTATATTCATATATTTTTTTCAATCCTGTACTCTCAGAGTCCTAGTAAGAACTTGTATGTACTGTAAGAAGTGGGACTATCAAAAAGTATGCCTTTTGATGCTTCTGAAATTTTCATGTTTTCAGGCCTGGATACAAAAATAAGCCTTTCTTGTATATCTTCTACCACAGCAATGGAACAACTCTTTAGTTTTTTTCTTTCTCCTTTTTTTTTTTCTGCTTTATTTTCAAGTTTCTAGCTGGGTAACAATTCTAAGGTTCACTGAATTTCAGGTGTTCTTGGTCTCTACTTCCCGATCATATTTTTATTTTATCCTGATTTTGTCCCTGATGTTTTATCTTTTTGTTTGAGCTCAAATATTTATTTTTTTTTGTTTCTACCAAAAGCATTAAATTTTCAAAGTAAGGGAAGAGATATTCTTTCTTTTCTTGCCATTGACTACCATTATTCCACCCTTCATATACCCTAAAAGGGACATTAACTCTGCACTAATAGGTACTTTTTAATGTGGTTTTGTATTGCTAATAAACAATTCTTATCATTCACCAGTGTCTCAGAATAAATTTTTGTTTATTCCCTAAATTTCTCTAGAGCAATTAACCTCAATCTCAGCAATGACCCAACTTCTTTTCTCTGTAACTACTGTGTCTCTGTGTCATCTGCTTATCACCATCAGCCCCTTGAATAATGGTTTTAGTTATCAGGTATCACAGATAAGTGAAAGCATCATTAAATTCAATGTAATTAAGTCGCTAACTGGACTTCATGTTCGCAAGGTGGATTTTCTTTCTGCCGTCTGCACAGACTTTGGAAATTTTTGCTTTAAATCCTCTCAATTCTTGGCGAGGCACAGAGGCTCATGCCTGTAGTCCCAGCAATTTGGAAGGCCAAGGTGGGTGGATCACCTGAGGTCAGGAGTTCAAGACCAACCTGACCAACATGGTGAAATGCAGTCTCTACTAAAAATACAAAAATCAGCTGTGCGTGGCGACATGCACCTGTAATCCCAGCTACTCAGGAGGCTGAAGCAGGAAAATCACTTGAGTCCAGGAGGTGGTGAGCTGCAGTGAGCTGAGTTTGCACCAGAGCACTATGGCCTGGGCAATAGAGCGAGACAGTGTCTCAAAAAAAAAAAAAAATCCTCCCAATTCTCTCCCTCTCCTCAAGCAAGATCAATTTTATGAAGACAGTCATTAGGAACCAAGAAATACATAGGTTTTCCTTATGTTTCCTCTCCTTGATCACCTAGTTTTCTAGTTATCCTGGGAATGAGCTTGAGTCATCCAGATATCAGTGGTAAATATGTATCCTTAGTTATTCAATTATTTGCTTCCTCAGCCATTAGTGTTTTGGTGCCTTAATAAATAAACGAGATTCTAGTAGGCAGTGTTGTATCACCTAAACCATACTTTTGCTGGCATGTGTCTGTCAGCTAAAATTTTGGAAAGATAATCTTATCGTTGTTTGTTTTAACCATGTGGAAGAGCAAAATAAATGTGAATAATCAATACAAAAGTATTGAGCAATGTTGCAAATGAATTCTAAACTCTCAGCTACACTTATAAATGCTTCAAAAATACGAATTTGATTAAGGTTTTCTGAAATATTCTTTCTAACTGACCCATCTCCTGGAATTTTTTTTGAATAATACTGTTATCATTGAAGCATAACTATCACCTTTTGAAAAGACTTTGATAAGTTAAAATTGAATAGAAAATGTTTAAAGAATCCTGACAGCAAAGACTTCTCAAACATTGGGGATTCCACTTTTTTAAACTTCACATCATTGCTTTTCTTTATTTCCATGCCTTTCCTCCATCATCTGTTATTACTGGTTTTCCTGATGCTTGCTTCTGCTAGCTAACCACTATTATTTCAAACTCTGAAGTCACCTCTGTGGGTAAACACAGACACACATACACACATAAACAAATAAACAAACAAACAAATAATGTTGTCTACAAAGGCCACCCATAAGCCTGGATTAGGAATCCCTACTCTGTGTTTCCATTATGCATTGCACATAGATGGATTTTAGCACTCATTAGAATTGATGATTTTGATTTCTTCAGTTAGTGTTTTCTTCCCAAGATATGGTAAATCGCTTGACTGGTCTTGTATTGGTCCATTCTCATGTTGCTATAAAGAGATACCTGAAAATGGTTAATTAATAAGGAAAGAGGTTTAATTGGCTCCTGGTTCCACAGGATGCAAAGAAAGCATGGCTGAGGAAGCTTCAGAAAACATACAGTCATGGCTGAAGGCAAAGGGGAAGTAGGCATGTCCTACATGGCTAGAGATGAAGAAACAGAGAGAAGGGGGAAGTTCTACACACTTTCAACTAACCAGATCTCGTGAGAACTCACTCACTATAATGAAAACAGCACGGGAGAAATCTGCCCCCATAATTTAATCACCTCCCACCAGGCCACTCCTCCAAGATTGGGGACCACAATTTAACATGAAATTTGGTTAAGGACACAAATCCAAGCTATATCATTCTGTTGCTGGCCCCTCCCAAATCTCATGTCCTTCTCACATTTGAAAATACAATCATGCATTCCAAACACTCCCCCAAGTATTAACTCATTACAGTATTAACTCAAAAGTCCAAATCCAGGGTCTCATAAGAGACAAGGCAAGTCCCTTCTGCCTATGAGCCTGTAAAATAAAAAACAAGTTAGTTACTTCCAATATGCAATGAGGGTACAGGCAATGGATAAATGCTCATGATCCAAAAGGGAGAAATTGGCCGAAACAAAGGGGTCATAGGCCCTATGCAACTCCAAAACCCAGCAGGGCAGTCATTAAATCTTAAAGCTCCAAAATAAACTCTTTTGACTCCATGTCTCATATCAAAGCCACACTATGCAAAGGGTGAGCTCCCAAGGTCTTGGGCAGCTCTGCCCCTGTGGCACTTCAGGGTGCATCCCAGCTGCTTTCACAGACTGGTATTAAGTGCCTGCAGCTTTTCCAGGTTCATGGTGCAAGTTGTGGATGGATCTACCATTTTGGGGTCTGGAGAATGGTGGCTCTCCTCTCACTGCTCCACAAGGCACTGCCCCAGTGGGGACTCAGTGTGGGGGCTCCAACACCACATTATCCCTTTGCACTGCACTAATAGACGTTCTCCATGAGGGCTCTGGCACTGCAGCAGACTTATGCCTAGACATCTAGATGTTTTCATACATCCTCTGAAATCTAGGCAGAAGCTCCCAAGCCTCAACTCTTGCCCTTGGTGCACTTACAGGCTTAATACCACGTGGAAGCAGCCAAGGCTTACAGCTTGCACCCTCTGGAGCAACAGCCTGAGACATATCTGAGGACCTTTTAGCCATGGCTGCAGTAGCAGCAGCTGGGATGCTGGGAATAGTGTCCTGGGCTTGCCCAGGACAGCAGGACATTGGGACCCATGAAACCATTTTTCCCTCCTAGGCCTCCAGGCCTGTGATGATGGGAGCGACTACTGTGAAGGTCTCTCAACTGCCTTCAAGGCATTTTCCCCACTGTCTTGGCTGTTAAACTTTGGATCTTAAGTACTTATGCAAATTTATGCAGCCAGCCTGAATTCCTCATCAGAAAATGGGATCTTCTTTTTTACCACATGGCCAGGTTGCAAATTTTTTAAACTTTTATGTTCTGCTTTCCCTTTACATATAAGTTTCAGTTTCAGATCATCTCTTTGTTCACACACATAAGCTTATGATGTTAGAAGTAGAGAGATTACGTCTTGAATGCTTTGCTGCTTAGAACTTTCTTCTGCCAGATACCCTAAATCATCTCTCTCAGTTCAAAGTTCCACAGATCTCTACAGCTGGGGCACAATGCCTCTAACCTGTTTGTTAATGTGTAACAAAAGTGACATTTGCTCCATTCCCCAGAGGGTTCCTCATAACCATCTGAGAACACCTCAGCCTGGGCCTCACTGTCTATATCACTACCAGCATGTTGGTCAGAACCATTCAACAAGTCTCTAGGAAGATCCAAACTTTTCCTGATCTTCATGTCTTCTACTGAGCACTTCAAACTCTTCCAACCTCTGTCCATTACACAATTTCAAAGCTGCTTCCACATTTTCAGGTATCTTTATAGCAATGTCCCACTTCCCAGTACCAATTTTCTGTATTAGTCTGTTTTTGCATTATTATAAAAAACTACCTGAGACTGGGTAATTTATGAAGAAAAGAGGTTTAACTGGCTCAGAGTTCTGCAGGCTATATAGGAAGCTGAGGCTGGGGATGCCTCAGAATACTTACAATTATGGCAGAAGATAAGGGGAAGTAAGCATGCCTACTTTGCTGAAGCATGGGGAAGACAGAGAAGAGGGAAGTGTTTCTAAACAACCAGATTTCATGAGAACTCACTCACTATGACAGGAACAGCAAGGAGGAAATCTACCCCATGATTCAGTCACCTCTCATCAGGCCACTCCTCCAACACTGGGGATCACAAATTGACAGGAGATTTGGGTGAGGAAACATATCTAAACCATATAAAGTGTCTTTTCTGTCTCTGTATTCCTAAAACCTAAGTATCTCCTAGGTTGTAAGAGTTTAAAGAACGTGGGTTAAATGAATGCCTAAATACATTTAGACTCTTTTAGATTCATTGAGGTATATCACAAAAAAGTATACATTTAAAGTATACAAGATGATGACCTCACATAAGTATACATTGTGAAATGATTATCATAATAAAGTTAACACACCCATTGCCTCACATGTTTTCTTAAAAATGAGAATATCTAAGGTTTACTCTCCTAGCATATTTAGAATGTAGTTACACCTTATTTAGTGATGAGGATAAATTCTGAGAAATGAATGCATTCTTAGGCAATTTTATGGTTAATGGACCATCACAGCATGTCCTTACACAAACCTTGATGCAATAGCTTACTACACACCTATGCTATATGGCAAAGCCTATTGCTCCTAGACTACAAACCTGTATAGCATGTGACTGTACTGAGTACTGTAGGTAATAGTAACAAAATGGTATTTGTGTTTATAAACACCTAAACAGAAAAGGCTTAGTAAAAATATGGCATAAAATGTAAAAAAATAAAGATTTAAAAAGTATATAGTGTATTTACCATGAATGGAGCTTGTAAGACTGGAAGTTACTCTGGGTGAGGCAGTGAGTGAATGTGAGGATCTAGAACATTACTGTATAATACTGTAAACTTTATGAAGACTGGAAACCTAGGCTACACTATATTGATTTTTTAAAGTTCTTTAGTTCTTTCTTCAATAATAAATTAACCTTAGCTTACTATAACTTTTTTTACTTTTGTTAACTTTTTGACTCTTTTGTAGTAACTCTTAGCTTAAAGCACACACACATTGTACACGTACAAAAAATATTTTCTTTCTTCACATACTAATTCTATGTTTTGCTATTTTTAAAACTTTTTTTCTTTTACTTTCTAAACATTTTGTTAAAAACTAAGATATATGCACATTAGACTAGGCCTACACAGGGTCAGCCTCAGAAATATCACTGTCTTCTACATCCACATCTTGCACCACTGGTAGGTCTACAGGGGCACTAACACATGTGGAGCTGTCATTTCCTATGATAACAATGCCTTCTTCTTGAATGTCTCCTGAAGGGCCTACCTGAGGCTCTTCTTGAGAAGCTATCACTCTTTTATGGCATATGTCTATGGTGGTTTGCCTGGTTTATTTCTTTTCTTCATTATATGTCTGCTTGTAAGCAGATAATGTACCATGAATACCCCTGCATATCAATAAAAGCCTTGTAGTGTTGTGGTTTGTTTTCAAACATTTTAAAGGGCTTATTGAGATCTGCAAAAGCTTCTGCTGAACCTTCACTGTGAATTTGCTTGAGGGGTTTTTCTTTTCCTTCTCTTGCAGTTTTCTTTTCTCTAGCCTCTTCTTCAGCTCTATAATTTTCTTCCAGTTCCAACAACTCCACATTAGTCAATTTCTCACAAACCACCTCTAGGAGCTCCTCAATGTCATATTTATTCACACTCATGTAAAAGTTGTTCACCTTCTCAATCACAGCCTTGACTTTTGCAACCACCTTAACCTTGGAAAATCCTTTGAAGTCATAGGTGAACCTCTTCAATGTCTTCTTCCAACTGCCATTCATACACTTCTTTGTGACATCACCCCAGGCCAAAGAAAAGTTCTTAATGCAGTCATAGATGTTACAGTCCTTTCAGGATCGCATCAAGGTCTTCTCAGTGTCTTCCTCAGTTGCAGCAATAGCCTGAGCAAAGCTTATTCTCCACTAGTAGGACTTAAAACTGCTATAACTTTGATTTCATTGGTTGTATCAAATGTTGTAAAAGTGGAATTTGGAGAGAGAAACAACACTTTGATATTAGGATGATAATCACCAATACAAGGAGGATATGCAGAAACATAAATAAGCAAAAATTTCGAAGCTATATTATTCTGTAAACGGCAGTTCTCCATTTTGCTGGCACAGCAATTTAGGAGGGCATCTTGAAAGAGGAGCTGAGCCATCCTTGACTGCTTATTGCTCCTGTAGTACACTGGCAGTATGTGCTTATTGATATGCTTGAAGGGCATGAGGTTCTCACTGACAGCTCACAAAAGGTTTCACTTTGTATTCTGCAACATTGCCTTCAAGCAAGACTGTTTTCCTGTCCTTAAGAGACTGGAAACCTGGCATTGACTTGGTATCCTTATGGATGAAAGTCCTTTTAGGTATCTGTTTCCAGAATAGAAATGTTACATCCATATTGAAGATTTGCTCTGGCAAGTAATTTCCCTCCACCATCAGATTATCTAGAGTTTTCAAAAATTCTTCAACTGCCTTCACATTAGCACTTACAGGATTACCACTCGCTTTCACATTATCCAAAGCATCACAATTATTGAATCATTTATACCACCCAGAGATAGCAGTAAACTCAATTTTATAGTGGCGTACAGCCTTTACTTTGCTCACTGCAAACAAACTTTTTGCTTTTGTGCTTTTGCCCGATTGTCATGATGGTGAGAGAGATGCGTTTATGTGTATGGTTTTCAATCTAGGTCATTAGAAATTTCTCTATATCTGAGATAAGCCTTTATTAAATTTTGTGTCTCCTTATCTTCAATAAAGCAGGTCCTTTAACATCTTTCATCACTTGATTCTTGTTCTTCAAAATTGTCGCAGTGGTGGAATAGCACATGTCTGACTGGTGAGTAATAACCAACCAT
>NW_026652279.1:117886481-118097351 GCF_009828535.3 Hylobates moloch
CCAGGCTGGAGTGCAGTGGC
This sequence comes from Hylobates moloch, assembly GCF_009828535.3. Lineage (NCBI taxonomy): Eukaryota > Metazoa > Chordata > Mammalia > Primates > Hylobatidae > Hylobates > Hylobates moloch. The sequence continues at coordinate 117,886,502 of NW_026652279.1, forward strand.
ACAATCTCGGCTCACTGCAGGCTCCGCCCTGCAGGTTCACGCCATTCTCCTGCCTCAGCCTCCTGCGTAGCTGGGACTACAGTTGCCCGCCACCTTGCCCGGCTAATTTTTTGTATTTTTAGTAGAGACGGGGTTTCACTGTGTTAGCCAGGATGGTCTCAATCTCCTGACCTCGTGATCCACCCACCTCGGCCTCCCAAAGTGCTGGGATTACAAGCGTGAGCCACCGTGCCCGGCCTATAGTCCTTAATCGCTTTCATTTTGCTTCCAGGTTAATCACTTGAGTTGGCTTCGTCCTGGCAACATTAGCAGAGGATTTTGTATGATTGGGGCCATGATGAACAAAACAACACTGGATTAAATTAAGCACAAGAGAAAATTATGCAGCCAAGAGACTTTGTATGAGGCTGCTGTCAACATAACAGGGCATACTGTTTTACAGTAACATTTTTTTAATAAGCAGGTGTAACATATTCTAAAATAATGATAATTAAAAGCGTAGTATAGTAAATACATAAAGCAGTAACATAAACATTTATTATCATTATGAAGTATTGTGCATGTAAATAATTGTATGTGCTATACATTTATACAACTGGCAATGCAGTAGGTTTGTTAACAGCAACATTACCACAAACATACGAGTTATGCCATGCCTTGTGATGTTATGATAGCTTCCACTTCCTTAGGCAACAGGAATTTTCCAAGTGCACTATAATCTTTTATTTTTTTAGTTTTATTTTCTTTCCAACTTTTGTTTTTGGTTCAAAGGGTACATGTGCAGGTTTGTTACATGGGTAAGCTGGATGTCGTGGGAGTTTGGTGTACAGTTAATTTTGTCACCCAGGTAATCAGCATAATACTCCATAGGTAGTTTCTCAATCTTCACTCTCCTCTCCGCCTCCACTCTCAAGTATGCTCAGTATTTTGTTTTCTTTTTTTTAATTATTATTATACTTTAAGTTTTAGGGTACATGTGCACAATGTGCAGGTTTGTTACATATGCATCCATGTGCCATGTTGGTGTGCTGAACCCATTAACTCGTCATTTAGCATTAGGTATATCTCCTAATGCTGTCCCTCTCCCCTCCCCCCCACCCCACAACAGTCCCCAGAGTGTGATGCTCCCTTTCCTGTGTCCATGTGTTCTCATTTTTCAATTCCCATCCATGAGTGAGAACATGCGGTGTTTAGTTTTTGTCCTTGGGATAGTTTACTGAGAATGATGGTTTCCAGTTTCATCCATGTCCCTACAAAGGACATGAACTCATCACTTTTTATGGCTGCATAGTATTCCATGGTGTATATGTGCCATGTTTTCTTAATCCAGTCTATTGTTGTTGGACATTTGGGTTGGTTCCAAGTCTTTGCTATTGTGAATAGTGCCGCAATAAACATACGTGTGCATGTGACTTTATAGCAGCATGATTTATAGTCCTTTGGGTATATACCCAGTAATGGGATGGCTGGGTCAAATGGTATTTCTAGTTCTAGATCCCCAAGGAATCGCCACACTGACTTTCACAATGGTTGAACTAGTTTACAGTCTCACCAACAGTGTAAAAGTGTTCCTATTTCTCCACATCCTCTCCAGCACCTGTTGTTTCCTCATCTGACAAAGGGCTAATATCCAGAATCTACAATGAACTCAAACAAATTTACAAGAAAAAAAACAAACAACCCCATCAAAAAGTGGACAAAGGACATGAACAGACACTTCTCAAAAGAAGACATTTATGCAGCCAAAAAACAAATGAAAAAATGCTCATCATCACTGGCCATCAGAGAAATGCAAATCAAAACCACAAAGAGATACCATCTCACACCAGTATTTTGTTTTCTTCTCTGTATTCAGATGTACTCAATGTTTAGCTCCTACTTATAAGTGAGAACCTGCAGTATTTGTTTTTTTTCCTACATTAACTTGCTTAGGATAATGACCTTCAGCACCATCCATGTTGCTGCCAAAAACATTACTTTGTTCTTTTTTATGGCTTTGTGGTTTATTGGGGCCACCAACATATATGCAATTTGTTGTTGACCGAAATGTCCTTCTGTGGTGCATGGCTGTATGTAATACACTATTATTAACTGTAATCACCCTGCTTTACATCGGACCCTCAGAACGTATTCATCTTATAACTTACATTTTATATTTTTTGATAAACAACATCTCCCTATTCCTCCCAAACCCTGCCACTGGCAACCACCATTATACTCTTCGTTTTGACTCTTTTAAAGATACCACATTGTGATGGTTAATGTTGACTGTCAACTTGATTGGATTGAAGGATGCAAAGTATGGTTCCTGGTGTGTCTGTGAGAATATTGCCAAAGGAGAGACTAACATTTGAGTCAGTGGTCTGGGAGACGCAGACCCGCCCTCAGTCTGGGTGGGCACCATCTAATCAGCCCCCAGCACAGTTAGGATGAAAACGGGCAGAGGAACATGGAAGGACTAGACTGGCTGAGTCTTCTATCTTTCTTCAGTGTTGGATGCTTCCTGCTGTTGAACATCAGACTCCCAAGTTCTTCAGTTTTGAACTCTTGCTCTTACAACAGTGATTCGCCAGGGGCTCTCAGGCCTTCAGCCACAGACTGAAGGCTGCACTCTTGGCTTTCCTACTTTTGAGGTTTTGGTACTCGCATTGGCTTCCTGATTCCTCAGTCTGCAGACAGCCTATTGTGGGACTTCACCTTGGGATCATGTGAGTCAATACTCCTGATATATTCCCCTTCATATATTCATCTATCCAATTATTTCTGTCCACTTTGAGAACCCTGACTAATACACACATATAAATGACACTGTATAGTATTTGTCCTTCTCTGACTGGCTTATTTCATTTAACATAATGCCCTCCATTTTCACACATATCATCACAAATGCCAGGATTTTCTTTTTTTCTATGAATAAATATTATTTGTGTGTGTGTGTGTAAAATCTCACAACTTCTTTATCCTTTTCATCTGACAAGAGACACTTAGGCTGCTTCCAAATATTGGCTATGGTGAATAGTGCTGCAATGAACATGACCCTGCAGATCTCTCATAGTGATACCGATTTCATTTGCTTCAGATATATACCCAGAAATGGGAATCCTGGATCATATGCTCATTCCAGTTTTAATTTTTTGATGAGCGTTCATACTGCTTTTCATAATGGCTGTCCCAATTTACACTACCACCACAGTGATAAGGGTTTCCTTTTCTACACATCCTTACAAACATGTTATCACTTATCTTTTTAATAGTCATTCTAACAGGTGTTTGGGATATCTAATAGCAGTTTTGATTTGCATTTCCCTGATAATTAGTAATATTGAGCATCTTTGCATGTATCTGTTGGCCATTGGTATAAAGTATCTATTCAGATCCTTTGTACATTTAAAATCAGACTTTTTTTTTTTTTTTTTTTTTGCTATGGAGCTGTGTGAGTTACTCATGTATTTTAGATATTTACTCCTTATCAGATATATGGTTTGCAAATATATTTCCTGTCTAATTGGTTGCCTTTATCATTTTGTTATTGCTCTGTTTGATGTGCATAAGCTTTTTAGTTGTATTTATTCCTATTTGTTTATTTTTGCTTTTGTGGGATGTACATTTGATGTTAAAACAAAAAAAAAATTGCCAAGACAAATGTCAAGGAGCTTTTCCCCTGTTTTGTTTTTGTTTTTAATGGTTTTAGGTCTTATGAATGTTCTTTAATAAATTTTGAGTCAATTTTTGTAAGTTGAGTAAGTCATGGGTTCAATTTCATATTTTGGCATGTAGATAGCCAGTTTTCCCTTTCCCAACACCATTTATTGAAGAAATTATCCTTTCTTTATTGTATGTTTCTAGCACCATTTATCTATTTTTTAATTTTGCATTTTAATTTTAAAAGAGCAACACTAATTATAACAAGAACAATTATAAAATCCCCACTGTATTTTTAGAGATCTGTTGTTTCAGAAACTGCATTACTGGTAATCAATATTTTCCTTTTATTTGTGGTCAAATTAATTTTATAAATATTAATTATTGTTTCCTATATTTTGTTTTACATAACTAAACTTAGCCAAATCAAGCTATTAAGCCACAGTAGTGAAAATATTTAAGAGCAGAAGCGGGTGAGGTAAAAATGTAAGTCCTGAAGAATGGGCAGAGTGTTTGAATTCAAATAGTGCTGCTTCTTACAAAAGTAATAACCCATTAAGAGAGGGTGTCCCTTAATAGGAGAAACAGGCCTCTATAAAACTTTCAACTATCATGTAATGTATGTATTTAACATCATGTGTATGCTATCGACTTGTGTGGCTGATCTTTTCAGGACAACTTTATATATTTTAGCAGTTGACTATGCTCACTGACAATATATTTAGCCATGTTTTTTGTTGTTCTAGTTTAAACTTATTTTACCTGGGATAAAATTAAAATATTTAAAATATAATCCTCTTACTATTCATAATTAAATTAAAGTTTAGGTGATTAAATTAAAAGCAATTTAGAAAATTAGAAATATTTAAGGAAACAAAATGATGGCGAAAGGTTGAGTTAATTGTGTTCTTCAGTCCATAGCCCTGTATCATCTTCAGACCTTCTGTTTGTTTACTTGCTGCTAAGTTTGTTTGTTTATTTTAGATCTATAATCAACTCCTATTATTTCATAGGCAATCCCTCTGTTTTGTATATGTTACTTTTCATTTAAATGTGTTCTTACAAGTTTATAATTTCATTTAAGTGAATAGTATCGTGACACATTTTATTCTGATTTCTACCATTTTTTTAAACAAAAATTATGTTCTCTTTTTAAGCTCATCAATAGCTTTGTTTACTTATTTAAGAAATCACTACCAGATTGCTCTTCAAAACAATTGTATCATCTTATATAGGAGTTAAGAAGAAATCACTTAGGCAGATAGTAAGGGTATGAGAGTCCTCGGTAAGGCTTTTCCTTTCAATGAAAAGCATCCCCAGATCATTTTCTTTCTTTTTTTTTTTTTTTTCTCTTTGAGACCGAGTCTCACTCTGTCACCCAGGCTGGAATGCACTGGTGCAATCTCGGCTTACTGCAGCCTCCGCCTCCCAGGTTCAAGCAATTCTCCTGCCTCAGCCTCCTGAGTAGCTAGGACTACAGGTGGTCCGATAGTGAAACCACGCCCAGCTAGTTGTTTTGTATTGTTAGTAGAGACGGGGTTTCATCATGTTAGTCGGGGTGGTCTCGAACTCCTGACCTCAAATGATCTGCCCGCCTTGGCCTCCCAAAGTGATGATATTACAGGCGTGAGCCACAGCGCCCAGCCCCCCAAATCATTTTCTAACAAAGAGCAGCCTGTAAAATCGAGCTGCAGACATAGACAAGCAAGCTGGGAGCTTGCACGGGTGAATGTGGGCAGGAACTAGGGACTAGACATGTTCTAGATGGCAGCTCCATGTCCCCTTCTCTTTGTCAGCCATGTGTACAATAAAGAACAGACAAAATGGCTCAGATTAACTGGAAAGGCAATTTGCATAAGATTAGTGTGGGACAACCAGCCTTCCCTGTCCTTGCTATGTAAATGTCATATGTGATTGAACCAATCTGTGAGCCCTATGTATATCAGACATCACCTCCTCAAACTGGACTATAAAATCCGGCGCATCCCCCCACCAGCTGGTCTCTTCCACTCAAGGGTCCCTCCCTCTCTAAAGAGAGATCTATTTCTCTTTCCTTTCTCTTCTGCCTATTAAACCTCCACTCCTCCTAAACTCCTTGTGTCCATGTCCTAAATTTTCCTGGGGTGAGATGAGGAACCCCAGGGTGTATACCCCAGACAATGTAGCTGCTTTACATCTACACTCCCATCAGCAGTGCAAAGGGTCTTATGTACCTATATCTCTACTTACATTTGGCTTCATCCAGCTTTCTGAATGTTCCCAACTCTTTAAGAGTAACGTGATTGCACTGTTGCCTTAAGTTGCATTGACTAACTCTGAATATCTTGAAACCTTTTATGATTCTCCCCTCTGTGACTTGCTTCCTTATACAATTTGTTCATTGTGCTGTAGAATTGCTGTATGTTTCTTGATTATTTGCAGGCATCCCCTGCCTATTCTTGATAGTAATCACTTTTCATTTTCTGATATAACAAATAACTTTTAGTATTCTTTCAATTGTCTTTTAATTTTGGATCAAAAAATTAAATGTGAAAAGTAAATTTTTGGAATTAATAGGATAAAATTTAAGTAAATATCTTTATGACCTTGGGACTGAAAAGTAAGTAATGTGCTTCAAAATCAAAAAGCCAAACACAAGCATTTGATAATTTTCTTAAAATAAGAATTTCAGATCACAAGTATCCATCATGGACAAAACTGAGAGACAATTTTTTAAATATTTTGTTTCTTTTAAAATGCCAACCACCAAATTATTACTAAAATTAATTCATATCAATTCTCAAGCTCATCTTTATTCTGATTAATTTTGACCCAGAGTTGTTTCTACACACTTCACTGGGTCTAGTCCTTTTTTATCCCATGCTTTGGTCACCCCTCATGTGTTCCATCAAAATAAAGCACTTTAATATCTGCCTCTGCCACAAGGAACCTTTCCTGTCTGCTCTTTGCCAATGTCTGATCTAATCATATTTGTTCTATTTGAATTGTAATTAAATTTAATTCTGGCATAATGAAAAGCAGAGTGGTACATTGCAATAAAGGAAAAATTATTAAGGCATACACCATGGAGGAACAAAAGAGAGAAAGTCATAGTTGCGTAAACTAGAAAGATGTTTCAGCAATGGTTACTAGAAACAGAAGCTGAAACTCCTGTATGCTACTAATAATGCGCAAACATTTACTTGCAACTAAATACATCAGCCATAGGTACATGATTAGCAGAGTTTATAGTGCAGAGCTCAGAAATTCCATAAGACATTCAGCCCTACTCCTGTTATTACCTCCTGAAAAGTATTTATTCTGTGTGTGGCTTACAAAGCAAAGTATTTAATCATCTCATAATCCTAACACCCTAAAATACAAATGTAAGAAGGAAATCATCTGTTTAACCCTGTCATAATAAAAATGAAAAACCAATTATCTCAATTACTCATGTCCCAGGAAAAAACTGCTTTCCTTTTTTATTATGGGAAAAAGTAGACATAAGAATTAGTTTTAAGCATGTTTGAATATCAGCAAATAATTTTTCAGCCGGGTATGGTGGCTCATGCTTGTAATCCCAGCACTTTGGGAGGCCAAGGCAGGCAGATCACCTGAGGTCAGGAGTTGGAGACAAGCCTGACCAGCATGGAGAAACCCCATCTCTACTAAAAAGACAAAAAAAAATTAGCTGAGCATGGTGGCAGGTGCATGTAATCCTAGCTGCTCAGGAGGCTGAAGCAGGAGAATTGCTTTAACCCGGGAGGCGGAGGTTGTGGTGAGCCAAGAGTGTGCCATTGCACTCCAGCCTGGGCAACAAGAGTGAAACTCCATCTCAAAAAAAAGAAAACAACAATTTTTCCCAGCGACCATCCTTCTGCATGCGAATGAATTATTGGGAGTTCTTTATTTCCGAAGTGAGTCAATCAGGAATGGACTTGCCCCAATGAAGCAGCCCAGTATCACCCATTGAACTTGGCTTCCACAGCAGCATCAACTCATGCTTTCTCTACTACTTGATACCTTCATTTCAACCTATCCCAAAACTCCTACATCAGATCAGTTATGTTCTATATTCAGAAATTATGATTATGGATGATCAGCATAATTATCTGTTGTTTAAATTGGCAATGGATTCCATTTTAGAGTGTTTTTTTTTTTTTAATATTCAAGCAGTGAGTGCTGGTCCCATCCTTTTATGGCATTTAAAAGCATTGTAACTAATTTACAGAATATTATAAAGTACACCTGGAGCCAGAAACAAGAGAAAATGGCCTTCTTTCTTAGCAGGGTAATATTTGGAAATACTTACATATCAGGACATCTTCAAGCTAAGTTGTTGATAGAAATATCACCCAAAATATTGAAATAAGTGGATTATGTGTACAGTTTCCAAAATAATATGAATCTGTATACATTATAAAATGGTTATGTATTAACATTTGAATTTTACAATATTAAATAGTAAATTTTGGTAAATTAGATTTATTAAATAAGTACTCAATCTCTCACAGAAAATATATTTTAATACATCAAAAATATCCCCAATTATTTTTCACTCTCACTTTTATAAACTAAACAATTATGTTCAGGATATATTAGTCCATTTACCCAACATCATATGATCCATCATTGTCCTTTTATATCTGTTTATATGTATCTCATCTTTGGTCAGCCTTCCTAGAGTCCTAATTTCATACATTTCTTGGCCATGTTTTTTACAAGGTACAATAACAAGTCCTGTGATTCTCACCTACAGCAAAAGTATCCCCTTAAAGCTTATCAAGCAATCTTTGATAAGCTTTGATAGTCTAAGCCTTTTATGATTAAATTATTTTGAATTGGCTATACCTATTTAAATATCTTACCTGTACCCCTTTGGTATTTCTCTGAATTTTCCATATCTTGCTTTGAGTATTTCTTTATAATTTTCTGAATCCTAGTCCCCTATGGATTGACTGTACAGAGTCATTCCAGTTAGATCTCAGACCATGAGCCTCTTCCTCAGTTTGGTTTCTTAGCCCTGCATTAGTTTCGAGTCTAGCAATATCTAAGGGAGCATCCCTTTGTTTGTTGTTTTCTTTAAAATAATGATATTTGAGTGTATTTTATTTTTATTTTTTATAGCTATTTAATGGCTTTTAAGATCTCATTTTCCCCTTCGTATCTTAGTAACATCTCCTCTGAGATAGAACTCATGTTTGAAAGAAAGCATACATTCTTTTCCTCTAGCTTAATTAGTCTTTTAAAAATTTTGCCTTTGTTCTATGATTGTACATATTATCCACTTATTCTGTCCTCCTTAGATTCCCGGAAAACGTGGCTCCTGGAGACAGAATATTTTAAACAGACTTTTAAATTAAAAAAAAAAAAGTAGAAAATATGTGCAGCTTGTCTAAGCCTGGAACAAATAAAGTAAAAAATGTAACAGACTTATAAGCTCTGTAATTTGTATGGTATTTACCTGCATTTTAAAAGCAAATATTGTTAAAAAACAGTAGAGGGGGAAAACCAATAGTTGCCCTTTTATGTTCAAATGTACTGTATACAAAACATTTTATTTCCCCTATGGTTAAATTGTTGCCACTTGCAGAGAAAGTGATTGTTTTAAGATTCCCAGGAAGCCCAGTGCTGGTTACTCACACATGCTTTAGGCATGACAAACCCAGCTTTCTGTGTTTAAGTCTGAGTCACACAAACTTGGTGAAAGGCATTTCCATAAAGCGCAATCTCAAACTAGGATCAAAATATCCTTGACCTAAGTCTCAGGCCTCAGCTACATGACAGCAGACTAACTGCTCCATTAAAACAGCTTCAGTCACAATAACGTGCTACCAAACCTTCCTGCCTTGATAAAAGATTACTATCTTTCCCGAATTCCACTCTGTCAGTCTCTTGATATCCCCATCCTCAATAATGATGCTTCATTTTATCTAATAAAAATATTCCTTTTATTTCTTGCTCCGAACAATTGCTATAGTTAGAGCAATAGAAAGCTAACGTGGAGAATGGCTTTGTTTCAATTATTTCAAGGAACAGTCTTCTTGCCACTTATGTGGGAAACAGCTACTTAATTTTTCCAAGTTCATAATAATTATATAAGGGAAGTGAAAAAGATAAGAATATTAATGCAGAAAGAGCTAGTGAAATGTGACAGCAGAGGCAAGGATATTTTCGATAAAACAGAATACATATAATAAGAAAAAGGAAAATAAAATAAGGTGAAATGTGAAGGAGGAATATATGTAAAAGAAAAAAGCCACTGTAAAAAAATCTTAGGGAGAAAAAGTCAAGAGTGAAATCCATTTTCAATAGCACTATTTTATTATTAAAAAAAGCAATTTGATGTATCTATGACTACAGGTGGCAGAGCTAATTGGAAAAAGTGTTATTTATAAGGGAGAAATGTTGGTGTCCCTTCAAAACTTTATCATAACTCAATAGAATACAGTATATGAAAACTTTTCAGATTTCGAATATGGCAAAATGGAAATAAATGATAATTGGGATGCTGATTACAAAAAAAAACAAGCAATCAAGACTAAGTACAATAAAGCAAACAATAAAATAACAGCAATATATTTTTAAATAAATAGAACAAAAGATAAAAACTCCTTGTCATTGTATCTAAAACTGTAGGCTTCATGATATCATATCCTGCAAATAACTGCCTGACCAAAGAACTTCTCTTTCAGTCATGATTCATCTGTAGTTAAATATTATATTTATTTTGAGATACTTACCTAAATGTTTTCTCTCTAAAGAAATGTTTTTACCTACATATTTTTAAAAAATCTTATTTGCATGGACATTTATTACATATTTATTCAATTAATCTTTTAAAAATATAAAAAGTAATTTCCTTATAAAACTCCATTTATATTGAAGTTTAGTAATATTTTTGACTGCTTTTTCATTTAAGACCCTGTTTATTTTTTCATGCTGCCCTGCCTTATCAGTCTTCTCATTTCAAAATCAATCTGCTGTTACTCTCTGAATGTGTTCATTCTTCTGGTCCCCAGACCCTTATATATTTAGTTTATTCTCCTAGATATATCATATACTCAAGTCTAACTCTTATTCATCCTTTGGAACTGAGCTTAGAGATTATTTCTTCTTAGAGACTTTCATTCTCTTCTGTGATTCAACATCTTGTTCTTCTGCATAACAGTCATTTCCATTATTCTTCACCAATCTCTGTCTTTCCTGCTAATCCACATACACAATGAAGATAACTAACATCTCTATCTTGTTTTCCATGTTTCATCATCTCTGTAACTAAGAGATTGATGAATTATATTTTCTAAATACATTATATGTAAAACAAATGTTCTTTTAATGGTTATAATTACTAGCATACTTTAACATTCTGCTTTTTAATAAATATAGGTAATATGTCTTGTTTTATTAAAATATTTAGTTTTTATTTATTCTGACCATTATTGTAGTGAAATGACATGTACTGCCTTTAAGTATTCTCTTCTAATAAAACGATGAAATATGATATTTATCCACTTATATCCATTGGTTATTAAACATTTATTATGTCTTATGTGTCAGGCTTAAGGGAGCACTCCCCAGTAACTATTTTCAATGCTACTGAAAACAAAAGAGGATTGGATGATAATTAATTGAAGAACAGGCTATTATAATTATAATGAGCTATGTTAATATAGCTGAAGATTGAAAGACAAACCTCTTTTATGCTTCAATAATTATTATAGTTCACCTTGAAGAGTAGATTTCTGTGTCTACATGTTCTACTTGCTGAAATATATTTGTAAGACAATGTTATTGAGGTGTTATTGATATACAAATGCTGTACATATTTAATGTATACTACTTGATAAGTTTGGAGGTAAGTATATATCCTTGAAACCATCATCACAGACTATGACATAAATCTATGCAACATCTTCAAAAGTTTTCTCCAATCTTCTTATTTATTATTATTTTTAGTGATAAGAACAAAACATAAGGTCTACCCTCTTACCAAATTTTTAAGTGTATAATACAATATTATCAACTGTAGGTGCTATGCTGTACAGTAAATTTCCAAGACTTACGATCTTATATAACCATATCTTTGGACCCTGACTAATACCTCCCTCAGCCTCTGGCAACTACCATTCAACTCTTTGCTTCCATGAGTTTGTCTACTTTAGCGTCATAACATAAGTGATATCATGTAGCATTTGTACTTCTGTGTCTGTTAAAAATGTTTTTGTTTTAAATTACATTTAGTATATGTTTAGCTTAACTAAATATTCATTAAAACAATTTTTTAAATGTTTAGATTTACATTGTTTTATACCGCACTAAATTTCCATTCTGTTAGTAACAATAAACTATTGTTACATAAACATTACCAATTAAACAAATGTTATTAATAAGACAAAAAAGTCAATAAGCAAGCACATTTTTTAGATTAGAAATATAACATGTTTCCCAAATTATGATTTACTATGGCATGCAACTAAAATTTTATTAAGTAACAATGTAAGAAAGTAAATAAAAAATGAATGTTCATTAGAAAATAATTATGATGTCAGTCTTGTAATAATAGGAACGTAATATATTGAATGCCAAATTTTCCAAAAGCATTATTAAAGCACACGTATATTAAAGTTCAAAAATACTTTAGAAAATTCTTATGTATTTATGTGCAGTCACTTTCTAATTCACCTAATCTTCCAAAATTGTCTTTCAAATATGTCCTTCTCTTTTTAATATATTATTGTCAGCCTAATATTTGTGAACTATATATACCCCATTTTAATTTCTTACATATTTTACAATAAATTATCTTCAATTCCAATAAAAGACAGTGCTGCTGATATTTTTAAATTTAGTGTTATAAAATTAATTCCTAAATATTAAATAGTATCAAGGAAAAGCACTAACAAAAATATTGAAGGTAAAAATGTTAATATGACAACTTATATTTAGATGTCTGCATTTATCTGTAGCAACTGTTTTGGGATATTTAATATTTATTTTTTCTTATTTCTTTCTCATTCTAAATTATATTTTAAAGTCACCTTAAGCAGTTAATGGCTTCTCAGAATACTTTTAAATACACAGCAAAAAAAATCTTCTCTAGAAAATTTAATTAACGTTATATTACATTAAAATGTGTATGAATTCATTATTGTTTATTTAAATTGGATGTGGAGAAATATGAACAGTTCATTAAGTGATACAAGTGAAAAAGTAAGATTCAGAATAAAATTAGTTGAAGAAAGGTAAGGTGATGCATACAGCAACGTTTTTATGAAGCTATGTTACTCTATACTTTATTAGAAATTGTAAGGAAACACTAAAACAACAAAAAGCCCTGCACATATCTTTACTTTTATAACTAAGAATGCCATTGTATTAGTCTGTTTACACACTGCTATAAAGACACTATTGGAGACTGGATAATTTATGAAGGTAAAAGACTTAATTAACTCACAGTTTCACATGGCTGGGGAGGTCTCAGGAAACTTACAATCATGGTAAAAGGGGAAGGAGGCACACCTTACATGGTGGGAAGTGAGAGACAGAGAGAGAGAGAGAGAAAGAGAGAGAGAAAATAAAAAGCCCAGGGGAAACTGCAATTTAGAAAACCATCAGCTCTCATGAGAATTCCCTCACTATCAGGAGAACATCATGAGGGAAACTGCCCCCATGATCCAATCACCTCCTACCAAGTCTCTCCCTCAACACCTGTGGATTCCATTTCAAGATGCAATTTCACTGCGGACACAAAGCCTAACCATATCAGCCATTTTAATTGAAAGGGATCATAGCCGGCTGCAGTGGCTCACGCCTGTAATCCCAGCACTTTGGGAGGCCGAGGCAGGCAGATCACCTGAAGTCAGGAGTTTGAGACGAGCCTGACCAACATGGAGAAGCCCCGTCTCTACTAAAAATACAAAATTAGCTGGGCATGGTGGCACATGCCTGTAGTCCCAGCTACTCAGGAGGCTGAGGCAAGAGAGTAACTTGAACCCAGGAGGCAGAGGTTGCAGTGAGCCAAGATCATGCCATTGCACTCTAGACTAGGCAAAAAGAGTGAAACTTCATCTCAAAAAAAAAAAGGGATCATTAAATATTTGTTTGTGTAAATAGATTATAGAGCTATACATTTTATGTGTACTTTCTGAAGATTATGTCGATAAGTACAAATTTACGTGCACACAAACAGGATCTCGTAGAAAATTTCATGTTAGGGTTAGAGGAATGTACCAAATATATGTAAAAGACGTAAACACATATAGGTAAAAACAAAACAATGTAACTTGATCCATACATTTATCTCTGTTTCCAATTTATTTGGTTATTACTCTTGTGAAGTTCCTTCTGTTTAAACTATTTGGCCCTATTTTGGCATTGCGTATTTCCATCCTTTTCTGCCAGCCCATCAGTTTTACAGCATGATCATAGGTTATGTTTCTGTCATGCTGATTCAATGGTACACAATCCAATTCTCTAGTGTTGATTTCCTTCAAGTAGTTAGCCTTAGACTGTAGCTTATAAACTACTCTGAAGCCAAGGACCTGCATTCCAAGTGTCTCCAAATTTCCGAAGTGCGGCCCCCAAAAGTAAAAGTAAAATAGCAAACTGATATCACTTGGCCTTATTCAAGTCTCTATGCATTGCTAAAAAAAAAAAACAAAAAACAAAAAACAAAAAACAAAAAAAAACATGAGCCATGAGTATCTAAAATAATAAAGCATCAAATATTACCTAGGGGATCTAATATGTGTCTCAAAAGAACTAAAATAATGAAGTTAGAATACAGGATACGGTGGCTTTCAGATGTTGATTCTATTCCTTACTTCAGCCCCTCACTGCCTCGGTGACTTGTGCAAGGCATATGACATCCTAAGCCTCAATCCTTATTTTTGTAATGAATTTAATTGAGCATGGGAAGAGCTCAGCTTGGTGCCTGTCACATGCTTTTTCATGCATTTTTTTAGACATATACAAATGGGTAGCTTTAAAACTATAAGAGTAAACTGAACATTTGCCTCTCAACATATAAGATATATATATAAACTCATTTTTGAGATATTGCATAGAGATAGCACATAAAATAGAACAAAAATAGTATTTACAAGAGAAACTGCAAAAACAAATATCAAATTATATAAACTATAGAGAGAAAGCAATACTGTAAATCAAGTCCTCTTATAGTTTTTTGAGTTAAAACTGGAAACCCAGTGTCCCTACGATCTTGTTGAAAGTCTAAAGGAATCATCAAAAACAAATGCAAAACACAACAATCCAGAAAAGAAAACAACATCCTGCAGGCAGGCAGGAAAGAAGGGAACAAAACAAAAGATATCTTCTAATCTAGTTGATCAAGAAAAATATTTTGTTTACCTTTATATAACAGACATGGTAATGTGCAACTTGGATCTGTGTAACATCTCAGATATCTTGGGAACGTTCATTATAACTTCTATGAGCAGGCAGCGTGCTCCCCTCATCTTGACTAAACTTTTTGCCTTGTAGATAGGCCTCTAGCCCCCGTTTTCTTTATTTCCTTAAAAAAACTTGCAATTGTAAATTTGTTCTCTGCTCTTTCGTGTTGTAAATCTTCCCAAACTCTTGACAGTTTTACAACCCAGGAATATCTTTCTGTAGGAACCATCCCTTTGAAGTGTAATTATCAAAAAAGATAGTGCTTTTTTTTTTTCTTTATCTCTGTGGGAGATAAAGCCTACTTTTGAACAGTGTCAGTTAGTCAGTTAGCAAACACAGATGGTCTAATCACATTGAAAAGCTTTTCTCATGACCTTCTCCAGTGCTTTTCTAGCAGTTTACTACAGGGCTGGAAAAATCTCCACCGTTTTTTTCCAGAATTCAGTTCAGTCCATGTCTCTCCTACTGCAGTAGCCTGGATAAAATGTCTTACGCTTTTTAAACAAATGCCCAGTTAAATTTCTCTTTGACGGTACTTTATTTTATGTTTTTACCTATAAATCACCTTTAAAATCCCTTTAACATCAGCTTGAGTGGTTAGGATACAGTTTTCATACAGGATATATAGCAGGCCTAGATAAAAAGGCCATAAAGAAAAGCTTTGTGGATTGCTTTACATCTTGTTTTAATTTTGGATTTGTTTTCCTTTTTTTTTCTTTTTTTAAATTTTCAAAGTGTATTTTTTGTTTCCTGATTTAATATCACCCAGAGAGGAAAATGAAATATCTGACATTAAAATATATTTTGGTAGAAAGTGTAATGGAGGAAAGTGTTAGTATTCCATGATGTGTATGTATCACATTATCTGGATCCAGTTTGTCATTGATGGACAGTTAGGCTGATTTCACGTCATTGATGTTGTGAATAGTGCTGCAGTGAACATATGTGTTCATGTGTCTTTATGGTAGAATAATTTATATTCCTTTGGGTACATATCCAGTAATGGGATTGCTTGGTTGAATGGCATTTCTGTCTTTAGGTCTTTGGGGAATCACCACATTGTCTTCCACAATGGTTGAATTAATTTACACCCCCACCAACAGTATATGAGCATTCCTTTTTCTCCATAACCTTGCCAGCATCTGTTATTTTTTGACTTTCTAACAGAAGCCATTCTGACTGGTGTGAGATGGTATCTCATTGTGGTTTTGATTTGCATTTCTCTAATAACCAGTAATGTTGAGCTTTTTTTAAGTATGATTTTTGGCCACATGTATGTCTTCTTTTGAAAACTGTCTGTCTGTGTTCTTTGCCCACTTCTTAAATGAGGTTGTTTGTTTTTGTTTCTTTTATATTTCTTTAAACTTCTTATAAATGTTGGATATAAGACCTTTGTTGGATGCATAATTTGCAAAAATCTTCTCCCATTCTGTAGGTTGCCTGTTTACTCTGTTGATAGTTTCTTTCATCCATAAAAAGGAATGAGATCATGTCCTTTGCAAGAACATGGATGGTACTGGAGACCATTATTCTTAGCAAACTAACACAGGAACAGAAAACAAAATATGACATGTTCTCACTGATAAGTGGGAGCTAAATTTTGAAAATACATAGACAAAGAGAGGGGAACAACACCTACTGTAGGGTGGAGGGTGGGAGGAGGGAGAGGATCAGGAAAAATAACTAATGGGTACTAGGCTTAATACTTGGGTGATGAAATAATGTGTACAACAAATCCCCATGACACAAATTTACCTATGTAACAAACCTGCACACATATCCCTGAACTTAAAACCAAAAATTAAATAAAGATTTAAGCAAGATGTGCTAGAAAATCGGGTTGTACTTGTATTTTTCTTTTAAATCTAAAACAATCTCAATTAGGAATGTAGAGCTGAAATTCAGGAAAAGGGCATTAGACATTATCTTGCAGATTGAGAAAAGTGGTAACCTCATGCTACTCCTTTTTAGTTTTACCATTCTTTTACTCTAACTTCTGGAAACCACAGATCTTGAGCACCGTATAGTCCTAATTTTATCTTTTAAAAAATAGGATATAAATGACGTCATAGAATATGAAATCGCTTGAAACTAGCCTATTTTATTCACCATAATCCTCTGATATACATCCAACTGGGTACACATATAAGTCATGAATTCACCGTTTTTGTTGGTTAATAACTCATTGCATGGATGTAACACAGTTTCTTTATCCTTTCACCCACTGAGGGTCTTTTGACTTGTGTCCAATTTTGGCAATTATAAACAGTGCTATTATAAACAATTATAATAGCTATGTGCACCCAAGTTTTTATTCCCATAGAAAAAACACCCAGTAATGGGATTGGTGGATCATTTTGAAAGTTCATTCTTCAATTTATAAAAGACTAACAAAGTGTTTTCCATTTTTCTTTCCCAGTGGCCAATGCATGAGGGTTTCATTTGCTTCACATAATAAACTAGAGTTTAATTTTTTTTTCCCAAAATAGCATTTGCCCTGTAAAATATGTGAATTCCATTGTTTATATATAAATATAACTAACAATTTTATTTCATTAAAGCATGTAGTATGATGAAGAGGAAGAGTTTTTATTGCTCTAAACATTAAGAAATGCTAAAGTTGGCTTATTTGTGATTAAAACATTGAATGAAATTCCAATTTATATTAGAAAAGCATAATCATTTTTCAAAATGAAAAAAACATAGTTGTTTTTGTAGTCAACATTGAGTATGTAAATCTACCCCCTATGATGTCAGATACAGATAACTTAATTTAGTTTATAAATAGTGGACTAGAGAGTGAAAATGACTTACCTAGCATAAGAGTTCTTATTATTTGTATGAAAATACTTAAACCATGACTCTTAAGATTCAGGTAGATTCCTTTTTTTCAGTATACTACACAGCAATATCTTCCCATTTTTTTTTCAATTGTCATACACATCAGTTTGTCATTAGTGTTTTTGTCGGTTTACTTATTTTTTAATATTGACTTTGATTTCTTTCTTTTATCTTCGTAGGAGAACAATAATAAGAATAAGAATCAAATAAGTAGTGTTCAATTTGCTAGCTAATATTCAGGCCATCACAGGTATTTATAATGTTAAAATAACAGGAAGCATCTAAAATGAAGGAAAAGATTGTATAAAGCAGAATAGGCGATCAGAGGCCATGGACAGAAATGAATAAAATATAAAAAATAAAAGAAAAGAAAAATATATTTAAGTGTTGGAAAAACCAGCTCAAAATTTGTGACATAGATGTAATTTAAGTCTGGAAGCAGAAAAAAGAAAGTGTGGACAAAGCAATATTTGAAGATTAATGTACAACATTTTCCCATAACATAGGAATGATATAACGTAAAGATTAAAGATGTGGAAGAAACTCTGTAGAAAGTATAAAAGTTCCTCTTCAAAGCTAGTCTTGGTTTAAAAATAATAGACACTAGAAATAATAGCTTCTTACTCTAAAGCCTCCTATCAACTATTAGTTCTTACACTTTAGCCCAGTTAGTTGCTTTGGCTTACTCAGCATGTCTGGACAGGCCTAGGCAAGTCTTAGCTCACAGCTTATGCCCTTTCCTTATTTTGGAAACGTTATTGCTTCCTTAAACCTTTTGTAAGCAACTTCCTCTCCTTCTTTGTTCTTCCTTGCACTTACCTATTTAGGGAAGTTTTAGGTTATTAGCAAATTGGGTATCAGTTTAAGATTGTGAGGTCCAGCTCCAGTCAATGGATGCAGGACACAGCAGTAAGCACAACCCAAATGCATAAGGAATAAATATGGGTGCTTTCCTTTGTTGAAGTGTGCTCTCGCCATTGTTCCATTTGTGATTGAGCACCTTTTCTGCAGAAAGTAAAGATTGCCGTACTGAGAGATCTTTCGTCTCCATGCTGACTTTTCTTTGTGGAACTGATTATGTATTTCTAACAATTTTGGTATTTCTACCAAACTCCAAACATTAAACAAATTAAAACAAACACACACACACACACACACACACACACACACGGACACACATAAGCTCATACTGCTAAAATGGGAGGAAATTACGGATGAAATTTTAACAGCTTCCACAAGGAGGAAAGATGTATTACTCTCACAGGATGAACACTAAATATAAAAACTTAATTCTCAGTAAAAATCATAGCCAGAAAAAAATGAAATAATATTTTTAAATAATGGAAGAATATAGCCACAGTATTAAAATTTATATAAAGTAAAACAACATTTAGCAACAATTTCAAATTTAAGATTGTTTTACATATACACTTATACAAAAATCTATGTAACTTTGTCACCAGCAAGCCTTGTATTAGTGTAGACAAGAGTAATAAAAATTTCAGCAATAAATGCGTTATGAAAATAATGAAGGTGGAAAAATTAATTATTTAATCCACTGATTAAAGAGATAACAGGGACATCAGATATTTTAATTAGACCTAAGAAAAGTCAATAGAAGGAAATAATAAGGTAACAGTAAAACTCAAAGAAATAGAAAACATACACACAATAGAAAGTACTCACACTCTTTATTTGTTAGAAAAAAGTATTTCTTGGCCAGGCGCAGTGGCTCACGTCCATAATCCCAGCACTTTGGGAGGCACAGGCGGTCGGATCAAAGGTCAAGAGATGGAGACCATCCTGGCAAACACGATGAAACACCATCTGTACTAAAAATACAAAAATTAGCTGGGCATGGTGGTGTGTACCTGCAGTCCCAGCTACTCGGGAGGCTGAGGCAGGAGAATCACTTGAACCCGGGAGGCGGAGGTTGCACTGAGATCACACTGCTGCACTTCAGCTTGGTGACAGAGTGAGACTCCATCTCAAAAAACAAACAAACAAAAAACAAAAAAAGAATTTATTGAAATCTACTAAAAAAGATTAAAAAAGAAAATAAATATCAAGCTACTAGTGTCATACATTTATAAAAAGGACATAAGCACTGATTTTGTAGAAATTGTGACTTTATATTAACATATTTGACAATTAAGATTAAATGGAATAAACTTCTCAAAACATAATATTTACCAAATCTGATAAAAGCATAAACAAAAAGTTTCTAAAAAATATATATAGAACAGAAATTGTAGTATTCATTAATACTCATTTCACAGGGAAACCCCAGGCTCACCTTTCATTGACTTCATCAAGGAATTATCCTAAATATTTAATCTTCTATATAATCTTAACATTACACAGTTATTCAAAGATTAGAAAAAGAGAAATTTACTGTCAGACATTTTTGCAGCTAACATAAATTTGATCCTGTGATATTACTATCTAATTTCCTGTTAGTGCATTGAAAAAGAAAAATTGGCAGGACCGATTTTGGATTATGGGTTCTAGTTTCTACTTGATGGGGTCTAGTTTACTACCTGTGACTAAGAACAAGCTATTTTGCCTTTGAAAAATAGGTCTCTAAATACTTATCTGATGACTAGTAAGATTTCATATATTTGTATACCTCTATCTCTGTATTCGATACTTATCTGAGGACCAATACTTATATTAATACTTCTCCAGTGACTGATACTTATATTAATATTTGTATTAAATTAATACAGATGACTATGAATATACATATATAAGTACATGACATTTTGTTAGTCATCTGATAAGTATTTGGAGATATACATATTTTATATATGTATATTTATGTATGTATATGTATATATAGAGAGAAACAGAGAGAAGAAGAAATCTTCACACAGTACTTGTTATGTACTAAGTGCTATCTATACAACAGAATTATTAATAATAATGTGTTTAGTAAGTAAATTTGTTGAATAACAATTATTATTACCATTATCATTTTGTCAAATACTTTTACATCTTGACTCAAGAAAAATCTTTTAATTGTCCTCAAAAAATCACTTCCATGTTCTTTACATGTTTCGTAACAGTCATAAGATGTGTGAATATGTTTTTTTGATAAATCTTTCAATATTTTATTTAAGGACCCAGTTTAAGTATTCTGCATTCTATATGTTAATATAAAATATGTATTTTTATCCTTTTATTGATTTTTAATAATCTATATTTTAAAATTTGAGAGGTATTCTACTCTTTAAGTAAATTATTTCAGCTTTCAAAATTTATGAAATTCTGAATATTATGTGTTCTTGATTGTCATCTTTCTTCATCTCTCTGGGAGGCTCTGTGGCAGCTATTAATGATTGCCCTCTATGGAAAGAAAAATGGGAAGTAGTGGGTTTTTCTGACCCTGGGATCCATCAATTCATGGAGCATGGCTCCTTGGATGTTGTCACATAAGCTATGGAACTATCTGAAGAACTCTTCTGAGTATAAAACAGAGATATGTCATGGCCCAAGCAGCTCTACTTAGTGAGCATTTGCACTTCTTGGAGTCTTGGATGTGAACCTGGGCCAGAGTGCTTCCTATTTTGGCTGCAAGGAACCCATCAAACAACTTTGGAAGTCTTGAACTTGTCTTGCCTGGCTTTTCCAGTGTCTCCTTCACCTAAATGGTAGAGCTTCCTAGTAAGTAAAATCTTCAAATCCTGAGTCCACAGTGATCAGCTGCTTCTGTGCTGTCTCAGATAATCATTGTAAGCAACATTGTCTTTCAGATCCACAGATCATAATGACAAAAGCCCTTTTTTGGCAGACAAAGGAGGGAATAAAAAGGAATATGATGAGTACTTGATTCCAGGAGGACTGCCTACTACTCATCGCCCACACAATGTGGCAAAAGGCTTGACCCTGAGGTACATCTCATGAAAGGAAATTGGAAGAAATACATCTACACCTGGCAGAGATGTCTAACTGGACAAAATGCAAGACAGAAAGTACATAAGAAAATGGCTTTTTTTAACAGTCTTCCGAAAAGTAGACCTCTAAAACCAAAGGCTGGGGCAACTCAAGGAAAATTCTCCTCCAGAAGCCTTCTTAAGCTTCTTGACTAAATGGGCAGATGTTACATTAACTCATGAAATCACTTTCTTAAAAAAAATTGACTACTCAAACAACTATACAGGTAGGTAGAAGCCATGGCTGGCTGATTACAGAATGCAGAGGATATCCTATTAAAGAGTGAAGACCTTTTATAGAGAAATGGTTAGTAGAAGCCTGGTGAATCATGATTGTCATATAGTTTTAGGAAGAATCTACCTGAAACCATATTGCTAATTCCATAGATTGCTGAGTGGAAAGGATTATTTGGTTATTTGGTTTGATGATGAGTCCCCATGTGGCTTCAATCTTTTATAAGTAGAAACTTCAGTGTGTCCCTATCCTGCTACAGTGCATGAAGGAGAGGGATTGGGAAGATCCACTCTAAAAATGGAAAGTGATCCATCTGCTCATTACCTCAAAAATGTATATAATTGTTTGGAAATTGCAGGAATGAGAGAGCACAAACAGATCTAGACTGGCTGTATGATGACTAATGGATTACAGCTAATTTAATATTACTGATGCAAATGATGCTAGATGATTATACAGCTCGTGGACGTAATAAACACAATAGAATCTGTATGCTTCCAGTTTCACTTTATGATGTCATTTCACCAAGGCACATGTTAAATTAACGTGAGGGCTTTAGTCTTTCCTTTGGGATTCAGATTTCACATAATTTGGCAGTAATGAGACCATTGTTGCCCCAGTTTTTCTGTGTGAATGTTAACATTTTGTTTGTTTGTGCTTCCTCTCTCTGCCATCTTTTATACTTTTTCATTGTATGTGATGGGTTTGAAGCAGGAAAATAAACTTTTTCATGCTTTTAATATCCTTTATTTTGCCAAATCAACTGGACTCCAAAGAGAGACATATTAATTTAGTAAGTATTATCCCAATCTATTAACATCTAGGTTACCAGAAATACCTCTAGCAAGGAATTTACATTATCCCTAGCTGAAATCATTCATTTTTTTGTCTTCCCTCCTACACTCAACTATAACAATTGAGATAAAAGATTTCTCATGGTGACTTACACATGATAGGCCCTTAGAAGAGTTGATAAAAGAAATGAAAAGAGGGACATAAACACACCATAGGTTTTTTTTTTTAATTGCCTAATATCTGTTTATTATAAATCTAACACAAACTCATTTTGGCCTTTTTTTCCTAGTCTTTACATTCCAGTAGCCAACTTGTCTTCTAGATCTGTTTTAAAAATGAAACATATAATTTTTGAAATATGAGTAGCAATGGTCTTCTCATTCTGTGTCCCTAAGTTGTACAGGATGGGAGTGATCATGCTTATGTTGCTAGTATTTAATAAGATATTATATTTATGGGGTTTTCAATTCTATTTCCCTAGAGATGCTCTAGGAAATTTGCATTGCCAAAAATATATATCAATCACAATAAAATGGAGATTCTCAAAGCCAGCAAATTTGGTTATAAATTAATAAGTCAGAAAATTATTAAAGCATGGTTTGTTCTTGTCCATGGAAATGGTGACTCTAATTTTTTTAATTTTAAAAATTATTTGGACATTTCCTTCTGCAGTACCATTATCATAATTAAGAAACTAAAGTTAAAGAAGAGTTTATTTTATTATCAGTATTCCTCACAGCCAATGCATGATTGTTACTGCAAGAAGTAATTTTCCTCTATTAATAGCTCAGTCACTGGATTTAGTTTTCCTTTTAGGATTCATAGGGGATTTATGAATGGCATATTTTAATATTAAATTAGTCGAAATGCTTCATTAAAAACAAACTAATCATGAAATTGAGAATGCTTTTCATACAAGACCAATTATTAATGCTCAGTTTCAAATTTTTTAATAGACTTTGTAGAATAAACTATGTGTACCTCACTAAGTGTATTGAATAAATTAAAATTGAAATATGTACATCCATATTGATACATGTATCTATACATACATACAATTTAACATTTTTATGTTTATAAGCTTTTTTTTTCACTGACTGCTCTTAATATCAGCTCCTGTCTGACTTCTTATACCACCTCACTCTAAAGCCAGGCAGGCCATGCATGTTGTCAGTTTGCTTTTTGAACATAAAATTAGAAAAATGAAAGTTATGTTGTTAAATGTTTATGACAGAGACCAAGATATCATGTTATATAAATTTGCACAATAATGGATGTTATATTGGCCTACTCCATGTACAAAGCTTGCGTGGATGTTAACACTTTTTTACCTTTGTAAGACCCATTTTGAAATTACTTATTGGTTGACAAATAACACATAATCTTGTCCTTTTTTTTTTTTTTTTTTTTGCTCTTTGTGATACATTATTAAGACAGATGAAGAGGACTTAATATGACCGTAATCAATTCTGGCTGCACAAGAATCCAATTTTAGCTTTATGTTTTCTCTGTTGTATTTCATCTTATGTTAATGTTTTCTCTGTTTTATTTCATCATATGCTAATTATATAATTCAATTTTCAGAAAATTAACCACTTATTCTTAATTATACAGTCTTTGCAGTAAGTACTTATACAATTTTATACTCCAAATATCATATCATGTTTCCATCCATCTTTTAAGATATTTTAGGTATACCATCTGTATTAGTCTGCTGTCACGCTGCTAATAAAGACACACCCAAGACTGGATAATTTCTAAAACAAGTTTAATGGACTCACAGTTCCACATGGCTGGGGAGGCCTCACAATGATGGTGGAAGGTGAATGAGGAGCAAAGTCACGTCTTACATGGTGGCAGGCAAGAGAGCTTGTGCATGGGAGTTTCTACTTCTGAAACCATTGGATTTTGTAAGACTTATTCACTACCATGAGAACAGTATGTGGTAAACTGCCCTCATGATTCAATTATCTCCACCTGGCCCTATCCTTGACACACGAGGATTATTACAATTCAAGGTGAGATTTTGGTAGGGACACAGCCCAACCATATTACCATCTTTCCTTCTGCCTAAAGCATCATGTTCAATAATAGCAGGATTTAATTCACATTTATTTTTCCTATTCTCAATTTTATTAAATCCAGAAATTAAAGGTAGATCCATGTGAAAGGTACTAATAAGGGCTATGAGACATAATATCAAGGAAAGTCAAGAAAAGAAGGCAGGACTTGCATGTAAACAGAGAATAAAATATGTTTACCAGAAAACAAGTTATTTTGTTGCAATAAAATAGAGTTGAAATTAGAATATGCATTTTCAGTTCATAGGTAATATAGAAAACTTTTCATTTTTTAATTGTGAGGGCTTTAAATAATCTTTCTAATATCTATTAAAACAATTATATTCCTCCATATTCCTCCTCAGAATATACAAAATAAAAGGTAAGAAAATATATAAATAATACATGCTAATTGAAATATGCCTACTTAGGAGTCTAAAAGTCTAGATTAAAAAAATCCATGTGGTCAATTCTTTTGAGCATCTTAGATAAATATTTGAGTCTCAGTTTATGATGTCTAAAAGATCATAACTACATCTACCCCAAAGTTTGTCATGAATATATATATATATATATATATATATATATATGTATATGTGTATATATAGTTATGGCTTGATTTCCCTTATTTTAAGTGAAAAAAGCACCAAAAATGGAGTATTTATTTTTTTTAATAACTTGAGAAATATAATTAGCATGCTGGATTGAAATAATTTGTGATAAATGAAAATATTTTATTTAAAAAAAACTTGTATCTTGTCTGAAACTATATTTAATCAGGTTCTGACCTTTTACCAAACCTGATACCTAAGAAATTTGTGAACCACACTACTCTGCAAAGATGCTGTTTACTGAAGAGATTTCCTCATCTTTTGGTAACTATAAACTCAGATCAAAACAGACCAGTGAGAAATAAGTGTCTAAAATGTCTTGCTGTGAAGTCAGAAAAAGAAGTTACCATGGGAAAAAAAATCTAGAGATTAAAATATGTACTTTTTAAATGTTTATCTCTTTTTTTAATCAAAGTGTCTTATTTTTCTAGGAGATACATGCTTTCTGTAAACTTACTGGAGGATGATGTGGGAAAAAGTATCTCAATCTATTAAAGCCAGAATAAATGAATTCCTGATAAGTCCTAGAAATTAGGCCATGAATTGTAAATGACTTCCTTCCCTTCCTCTTATTTCTAAGAGAAAGACTCTAAGCTGTAGTGGACACTGAGAATAGATAAACTGCCTGTTGATAGGTGATGAGCCTAGAGTGATATCTAATACTTACATGATGAGTAAACAAAACCAGGGGAATTACGACATGTTTTCCAGTACCAATGAAAGAATTCCCATAGATAATAAAAAGAGAAGCCTACAAGAGTGAGTGATATAAGGTATAGACACATCATTCAGAAATTTTCATTGTGAAATAGTTGGAATAAGAAGGCTTGCATGTATAAAATAATAGTGCATCATATAAAAAGATGAATGGCTAAAAGTGTGTACTTATATAAAAGTAAAGGACTTCACTTCTTTAGGAGAAGGGAAGACAGAAAACCAAAAAAACTGTAATAAATATAAAACTCACAATGCTGGCAGTCAAGTATTCAGTTGATACGATGGATATTCAAATTAGCAATGTTTTAGAGTCCTCAAGAAAAACAAAATTCATAGGAGATTAATTATATATTAGATATTGATATCTATAAAATAGTATAAATTATATAATTAAATAATTATGTATTACAAATATAAAATATTAATATAATAATATATGTGTGATATAGTATATATTGGATTATGTGATTATGAAAGCTATAATATTGTATATTATATATTGGATATATGTGATATATAATTGGATTATGTGATTATGAAAGCTAAGAAATTCCAAGATCTGAAGAGCTACAGCTGACCAACTGGAGACCCAAAAGTGTTAATGGTGTAGTTCCAATGTGAGTCCAAAAGCCTGAGAACAAGAATTGTTGATCTAAGTTCAGATAGTATTCTGAGTCTGAAGGCAAGAGAAGACTAATGTCCCACTTTGAAGACAGTACCACAGAGAGGGAGAATTCTTCTTTACTCAGCCTTTTTGTTCTATTTAGGACTTCAGTAGATTGGATGAGGCCCACCCACATTAAACATGGCAATCTGCTTTGCTCAGTCTACCAATTCAAATATTAATTTCATACAAAACACCCTTTCTGACAATCAAACATTGTTTAAATATATAGGTACTTGTATTTTTAGTCCATTCGCACACTGTGGTAGGGTTTGGCTGTGTCCCCAACCACATTTCATCTTGAATTCCCACGTGTTGTGGGAGGCGCCTGGTGGGAGGTAATTGAATCATGAGGGCAGGTCTTTTCTGTGCTGTTCTCATAATAGTAAATAAGTCAATAAGTCTCATGAAATCTGATGGTTTGAAAAAGAGGAGTTTCCCTGCACAAGGGCTATTCTCTTGTCTGCCACCATGTGAGACACGCCTTTCACCTTCCGCCATGATTGTGAGGCCTCCCCAGCTATGTGGAACTGTAAGTCCAATAAACCTTTCTTTGATAAATTTTGCAGTCTCGGGTATATCTTTATCAGCAGTGTGAAAATGGACTAATACAGTAAGTTGGTAGCAGTAGAGTGGGGCAATACTGAAAAGATACTCGAAAATTTGGAAGCTACTTTGGAACTGGGTAACAGGCAGAGGTTGGAAGAGCTTGGAGGGCTCAGAAGAAGACAAGAAAATGTGAGGAAGTTTGGAACTTCCTAGAGACTTGTCAAATGGCTTTGCCAAAAACGCTGACAGTGATATGGACAATAAAGTCCAGTCTGAGATGGTCTCAGATAGAAATGAGGAACTTGTTGGGAAATGGAGCAAAGGTGACTCTTGTTATGTTTTAACAAAGAGACTGGCAGCATTTTGTTCTTGCCCTAGAAATCTGTGAAACTTTGAACTTGAGAGAGATGATTTAGGATATGTGATGGAAGAAATCTCTAAGCAGCAAAGCATTCAAGATTTGACTTGGGTGCTATTAAATGCATTCAGTATTATAAGGGAAGCAGAGCATAAAAGTTTGAAAAATTTGCAGACTGATAATGCCATAAAAAAGGAAATCCCATTTTCTGAGGAGAAATTCAAGGTGACTGCAGAAATTTGCATAAGTAACGAGGAGGCAAATGTTAACCCCCAAAACAATGGGGGAAATATCTCCATGTGGCTGCATGTCAGAGGTCTTCAAGGCAGCCCCTCCCATCACAGGCCTCCCATCTCAGGCCTAGAGGCACACACGGTAATGGTTTGTGCAGCCCAGTGACTTGGTGCCCTGTTTCCCGCCACTCCAGCCATGGCTGAAAGAGGTCAATGTGGCGCTCAGGCCATGGCTTCAGAGGGGACAAGACCCAAGCCTTGGCAGCTTCCACATGATGTTGAGCCTGTGAGTGTACAGAAGTCAAAATTTAAGGTTTGGGGACCTCTGCCTAGATTTCAGAGATATATACACATGCCTGGATGCCCAGGCAGATGTTTGCTGCAGGGTCAGGGCCCTCATGAAGAACCTCTGCTAGGGCAGTGCAGAAACAAAAAGTGGGGTGAGAGCTCCCACACAAAGTCCCTACTGGGACACCATCTAGTGGAGCTGTGAGAAGAGGCCAAACATCCATCAGACCCCAGAATGGTAGATCCACTGACAGCTTGCACTATCTGCCCAGAAAAACCACAGACACTCAATGCCAGCCTGTGAAGGCAGCCAGGAGGGAGGCTGTACTCTCCAAAGCCACTGGGGTGGAGTTGCTGAAGACCATGGGAAATCACCTCTTGCATTAGTGTGACTGGATGTGAGACACGCAGTTAAAGGAGATCATTTTGGAACTTTAAGATTTGACTGCCCCACTGGATTTTGGACTTGCATGTGGTCTATAACCCCTTCGTTTTGGCCAATTTCTCCCATTTGGAATGGCTGTATTTACCCAATGCCTTTACTCTCATTGTATCTAGGAAGTAAGTAACTTACTTTTGATTTTATAGGCTCAGAGGTGGAAGGGACTTGATTTGTCTTAGATGAAACTTTGGACTGTGGACTTGTGAGTTAATGCTGAAATGAGTTAAGACTTTGGGGGACGGTTGGGAAGGCATGACTGGTTTTGAAATGTGAGGACATGAGATTTGGAAGGGATCAGGGGCGGAATGATATGATTTGGCTCTGTCTCCCACCCAAATCTCCTCTTGAATTCCCATGTGTTATGGGAGGGACCCAGTGGGAGGTGATTGAAACATGGGGGCAGGTCTTTCCTATGCTGTTCTCATGAAAGTGAGTAAGTCTCATGAGGTATGATGGTTTTAGAAAGGGGAGGTTCCCTGCACAAGTTCTCTTCTCCTGTTTGCTACCATTTGAGACGTGCCTTTCCGATTCCACCATGATTGTGAGGCCTCCCCAACCATATGGAACTGTAAATCCAATAAACTTTCTTTTTTTTTTTTTTTTTGTAAATTGCCCAGTCTCAGGCATATCTTTATCAGCAGTGTGAAAATGGACTAATACACACTGCCATGAAGAACTACATGAGACTGGGTAGTTTATGAAGAAAAAGGTTTAATTGACTCACAATTCCACAGGCTGTACAGGAAGCTGGCTGAAGAGGTCTTCCGGAATCTTACAATTGTGGCGGAAGGGCAGAGGGGAAGCAAGCACCTTCTTCACATGGTGCTTGGTGCAGTGGGAGAGAGAGAGTGAAGGGGGGAGTGCTATACATTTTTAAACAACCAGACATCATCAGAATTCACTCACTATTATGAGAACAGCAAGAAGAAGTCTGCCACCATGATCCAGTCACCTCCCACCAGATCGTGCCCCCAACATAGGGGATTACAATTCAACATGAGATTTGGATGGGGACACAGAGCCAAAACATATTATTCTGCCCCTGGCTCCTCCCAAATTACATGACATTCTCACATTTCAAAACCAAGTATGCCTTCCCAACATTTTCCAAAGTCTTAACACTTTCCAACATTATCTCAAAAGTCCAAGTCCAAAGTCTCATCTGAGAAAAGGCAAATCCCTTCTGCCCATGAACCTATATAAAATAAAAAAAGTTAGTTGCTTCTAAGATACAACACAGGTACAGGCATTGGGTAAATAGACCTGTTCCAAAAGGCAGAAAGAAGACAAAATAAAGGGGCTATGGGCTCTATGCAAGGCCAACACCCAGCAGGGCAGTCATTAAATCTTAAAGCTCCAAAATAATCTTCTTTGACTCTGTATTACATCCAAGCCACACTGATAATAAGGGGTGGGTTCCTAAGACCTTGGGTATCCCCACCCCTGTGGCTCTGCAGGATACAGCCCCTGTGCCTACTTTCACAGTCTGACATTGAGTGCCTGTGGCTTTTCCAGGTGCATGGTGCAAGCTGCCAGTGGATCTACAATTCTAGTGTCTGGAGGATAATGGCCCTCTTCAACAGCTCCACTAGGCATTGCCCCAATGGGGACTCTGTGTAGGGGCTCTAACCCCACAGTTTCCCTTTGCATTGCCCTAGTAGAGGTTCTCCATGAGAACTCTGCCCTGCAGCAGACTTCTGCCTGGACATCCAGGAGTTTCCATACATCCTCTGAAATCTGCAAGAAGGCTCTCAAACCTCAACTGTTGCATTCTGCACACCTTCAGGCCCAATACCACATGGGAGCCACCAAGGGTTGGAGCTTGCACCTCCTGAAGCCATAGCACAAGCTGTACCTTGACTCCTTTTAGCCATGTCTAGAGCTGAAGCAGCTGGGACATGAGTCACCATTTTCTGAGGCTGAGCAGAGAAGCAGGGCCCTGGGCCTGGCTGACAAAACCATTTTTCCCTCCTAGGCCTCTGGGTCTGTGATGGGAATGGGTGTCATGAAGGTCTCTGAAATGGCTTGGAATTATTTTCTCCATTGTGTTGGCTGTTAAGATTCAGCTTCTTTGTACTTATGTAAATTTCTTCAGCCTTGAATTCCTCCATAGAAAAACGGGTTTTTCTTTTCTATCACATGGTCATGCTGCACATTTTCCAAACTTTTATTCTGTGCTTTCTTTTAAATAATTTCCCATTTCAGACCATGTCTTTGCAGACACACGTGAGCAAGGGCACAATGCTGCCAGTCTTTTTGCTAAAGCATAACAAGAGTGACCTTTACTCTTGTTCTCCATAAGTTCGTCATCACTATCTGAGAACACCTCTGCCTGGACTTCACTTGTTCAATTCACTATCAGTATTTTGGTCACAACCATTTAATAATTCTCTCAGAAGTTTCAAACTTTCCCTCATCTTCCTGTTTTCTTCTGAGCCCTCCAATGCCTTCCAACCTCTGCCTGTTACCCAGTTCCAAAGCTGCTTCCATATTTTCAGGTATCTTTATAGCAAAGCCATACCTCTCTGCTACCAACTTTCTCTATTATTCTATTCTCACACTACCATAAAGAACTACCTGAGACTGAATAATTTATGAAGAAAAGAGGTTTAATTGACTCAGTTCTACAGGCTGTATAGGAAGCACGGCTGGGAGGCCTCAGGAAACTTACAATCATGGCAGAAGGCAAAGGGGAAGCAAGCACATTCTACATGGCTGCAGCAGGAGAAAGAGAGTGAAGGGGGAAGTGTCATACACCTTTAAACAACCAGATCTCATGAGAAGTCACTCACTATCACAAGAACAGCAAGGCAGAAATCTGACCCCATGATCCAATTACCTCCCACTAGATCCCTCCCCAACATTGGGGATTACAATTGGATATGAGATTTTGGTGGGGACACACAGCCAAAGCATATCAATACCTCATGGCCCAGTCAAATTTACAAATAAAATTAACCATAACAGGTGATACAATTGATTAGTCTGAGATAGTTAT
This sequence comes from Hylobates moloch, assembly GCF_009828535.3. Classification (NCBI taxonomy): domain Eukaryota; kingdom Metazoa; phylum Chordata; class Mammalia; order Primates; family Hylobatidae; genus Hylobates; species Hylobates moloch. The sequence continues at coordinate 117,918,264 of NW_026652279.1, forward strand.
GAAGAGCATAATAGAAGACAAAGGATATTAAAAATGAGAAAAAATACGGAAATAGATACAAATTTTTTCATACATACAAAAATATTTATTAAGAGTTTACTGTGCCTCATCTCATAGCTGGACGCTGGAAAGCAAGAGAGAACATATTGATGTGGCCCTATTCCCATGGTGCTTAAATATGAAAATAATTAAATGTATATATGATATAAAACTTTACTGAGATTTAATAGAAACTGAAATTTTATTATGCAGGTTTTTATTAACAAGTTAATGCATGAAGATGAGTTATAGAAATTCACCCCTTTAAAGATAAAATGTATAACATTACCTATATAAGCAGAAAAGAAGTTGATCCCACCCCAAAAGAATAGTCTTATGACTACAAAAATGGTTACCCCTCCCCAAAACTATACCCTTATTAAATATTATTTATTTCCACTGTGAAGAAAAATTAACAGATATCTAAATTAGCAAAAATATACTAGATTTTTAAACTTTCTGAAGAAAGAAATCTAAATGTCACTTTTGACATATGAAATATAAATACAAATGTAAAGCTGATATTTCAAAATGTACAGAATAAACTTTTGTAAATATAGAAAATGTTAAATGTTATTAAATTATTTTTATCATTAATTTGCTAAATTAATAATAATTGGATGGTTAGGAATATATATTTACATATTAGTATCCAATATTATGTTGTATGTTTTTCTATAAAACAGAATTTTTGCACAGTAAGGAACAGCCAACTATCCTTTTACTGTTGATATAGCAGAGAATAAGGGTGACACAATCTGTAATTCCATGTAACTTTTGCTTCAGTGTTGGGGGAAAATAAATTATAAAGTAAATTCATAAACAAAAACACATACTTCAAACTGGATAGACAAAGAAAGTCTCTAAGAAAATGGCATTTTGCTGAGACTTAAATTGCAAGGAGATTTGGTCATGCGAAAGTTGAAGGAAGAGTATTCCAGGAAGAGAGAAGAAAGGAATTTCACATGAATGAAAAATGGTGTCAGGGACCCGACAATATGCGGGTAGCATTGAGGAAGCTGGAAAGTAGAGGATTGCAAGCAGCAGAAAGTATATTGATTTTTAAAAAATATTGTAATGTATTTTATTTAACCCACTGTATCAAAATACCAGTTAAACAAATAATTACAAAAAAGTATTTATTGTTTATTTACGTATTTAGTTTTGATTAGCAAGTACAAATTATACACATTTATAGAGTACAAAATGATGTCTGGATAGATGCAAACCACTGTGGAATGACCAAATCAAGCCATTCAGCAGATGCACTATCTCACATACTTATATTTACCTTATTATCATCTACTCTCAGCAATTTTCAAATATGCAATATATTGCTATTAACTGTAGTTTCTATGATTTACAGTAGATCTCTTGAACTAATTTCTCCTCTAATTAAAATGTTGTGTCCTTTGACCAACATTTCTCCAATTCTCCCGTTCCCTTAGCCTCCAGTAGCCACCATTTTATTCTCTGTTTCTCAGTTTAAATTCACTTTTCACACTCCGCGTATAAGTGAGACGTAATTGTCTTTCTGTGCCTGATTTACTTTAATATTAAAATATCAATTCTTTTTAAGTGCAAAGGAAAGACTCCAAAAGATTTTAAGCAGGATGGTAGACATAATTTATTTCTTTACTTTTGAGCCTGGAATTTAGAAGGTAATACTGGACTTAAGAATGTCGAAAAAAAAGATTCTGATTTTGTTTTTGTTTTCCACAGTAAAACATTTGGGAAATAATGGTGCCATAAATAAATAAATATATTAATAATAATTATGATGTTATATTTTTCAATGATATATATATCACACCCTAATATTACATTAATATAATATGCAGTGGATACATTAATGAATGGATAAATAGATGATAGACAGTAATATGTAATACATATTCATACTCTACAACAGGGCTTGGCAAACTTTTGCTGTAAAGGATTGTAGCAAATATTTTATATCTTCAGGCCGTATAGTCTGTTCTGCAACTAACTAACATGCCTTTGTAACATGAAAACAGGCATTGACAATACATAAATTAATGGGTGTGTGTATAGTCCAATAAAAATTTATAATAACAGATAATAAGCCATATTTGCTTATAGTTTTCCAGTTTCTACTCTAGAATATAGAATATATCATTTATAATCTGTGATATAATTTGATAAATAAGAATACATTATGATAGTTTATTATATGAATTTAATACAATACATATTTATAAAATGTAATGCTTTATGATATTTAATGTTTGTGTTACATCATATGCTATTTTATTATATAGCATGTGATATTATACAACATATTATTTGTATAATAGCATGGTGAGTAACATATAAACTGTATATAATACCTACAATATCATAAAGATGATCTACAACATAGAATATATAGTATATAAAGTTCATCATAGCATGCATGACAGATAATGATATTATTTTTATGAAGTCCCAATTTATTATTCTTGTTCCAGACCAAGAATACTTTTTGTTTGTTTTAGGCTTCAGTAAAGCCTAAAACAAAAAGTAGTTAAATAATTATTCCTAGAATTCAACAAAATCATTACTTTTGTTAACTGCTTATAGTGAAATATTGTTATGTTCTTCCTAAAATTATTTGGGGAACTTTATATACTTGCTTATAAGCAAACAGGTTAATAAACTAAGTTAACAGGAAACAATTTGTTGAAAATGGGATTACGTATCAGTTACATGTTTGGCAATGTAACGGTTTTTAATTCAGTAATAGTGTTTCCAGTCTAGATAGGGGTTTGCACTCCCAGATCTACACAGATCTATCCATTTCCTGTGTGTTTCTTCTTAGAAGCTAAATTGCTAGTTATCACTACTTCTAACTTTGTTATCAGGGTTATGTTACATTTGTGGTTCCTGATGGCATATGAAATTGAGACCTGCTGCCATAGAGCAAACACTTCACTTCTGAGGCCATTCCTTAAACAATTATGCACATTTATGAACTCCCTCCTCAATTTTTAACCTGCTGCCCTCTGTTGTTTACAGTTTTTTCATTTTGGAAAAACTTTTCTTTGGACATTTGTACCATAGTAGAGGGTAATAGGGATTGAGTTCGCAATTCTGTCTCTGACCAGCTCAAAATATATTTCTTCTTTCATTTTAGGTAGAAATCTTCCTGTTGCTTTTCTTTTCTATGCTTATCATAAGAAATAAGTGTTTTTGGTTTTGTTTTCATTATTGCAGCCTCTGCACTCTGGATTGATGTACAGATAATTGGTGGAATCAATCATGTCAAACCTCTCTTGGCACTATCTGCCTGTTGTGGTTAAACATATAGCATGCAATGAGTAATCAAGACTGTATTCTAAATTCAACCTTTCTATCATTCTTTTAGTAGAAAACTTCTCCAGGCAAAAGCAAACATTCAGTGCTCTTGCCAGACTTTGATTTTCCTGTATTCTCAAGGATGTTTTAAAGAGAGAAAGAAGTTTTATATTTGGAACTGAAAAAAAATTGCCGTAATGTTACTATCAGCAAAGATTATCTGTTTACCTGTCTGTCTCTCCTACTTTCCCTGAACTCTTTGAGGTATGGTCTTTGAATCTTTGAAGCCTAAAACAGTTAATGACATACAATAGCCATTCAGTAAATATTTACTGAATGAGTCTTCCCTCTGAGGGTTGCACCTGCTCTGAATTGACTTTATGTCTGTCTTCACAATGCTTTGTTAGTCTATGAAAGTAGTAAATATATTAGATCTTTCGGATCAGTATCCCTAGGGTAATGCTTGATTTCACTTTATAAACATATGTGAAAGATAAAGGGTACACAAGGAAACAGAGAAGGGAAGGAATAATCAATGACTCCTTCATACAGAGGAGCTTGCCTTTCATTTGTCAGAGTGTTGCAGTAAGAAAGTCAAAGTTACCAAAGGTTTTTTTTTTTTTTTCTATAGAGCATTCTACATGTGTAATTGTATTTTAATACAGTAATATATTCATGAACTGATGGTGAAATACTAACATGTAAAAGATCCAGGAAAACTGAAAATGCAATTATTTCAGAAAAAAATTGAACTAACGTATTTCCTCTGTTACTGCCCAAGACTAAGGAAATACGTTTGAAAGCTGTAAATAAATAAATGTATTTAATTCTTCTTGGAAAATTGAGAATAACTTAAGCATTTAACCAGAAGCTAGAACTGGAAAATTCACATTATTGTAAGGATGCTATATATACCTAGTGCATTACATCTATTAGGTAATTTAACCTGCTGCTTTCAAAAACGTGGAACAATCCTTCCACATTTTTAAAGAAATTGTTGTACGAAACTCTGGCAACAATTTTTACTTTGGGAATTTTCTTCTGAAAATTCACTGTTAGGCTTAAAGTTGAGAAAACAATTTCTTGGGGAAAATGTTAAATTAAATTAAATATCTTGATTAAAATATCACTACAGATCTTAGTTAAACGAAAAAATGTTCTTTTTAAAATCATTTAATATTAATATATTTCAGAGAAAATAATCATATATTGCAGAATTCAGATATTTTATCTCTCAATAGTGATAATTGTTGGCCTTAAAAAAATAAAAAGTACACCTGAGCCATATATTTGTCAAATAACAGCGCTGTAAGTACCAATGTCATAAAATATTGTTATTCTACACATTTCTATCTCTGGGTGTAAACACAAACACACATAATATTTAAATGTATAGTAATAACTAATAATAATACCGTGACACTCAACGTTAAAATCCTGAGATCTTAATGAAACTTGCAACTGTTGCAAATTTATTATGAGACCAGTTAAACTATTTGGAATCTAGCTTCATTTGCTGTATAATTATTAACTATATGCAGTCTGTTGTATTTAGTTTGCAGATGTAATATCAAGATAAAAATGCTAACATTTAAAATTACTTTGAGAAATCTTAAATGATATTTGCTTATATGCATTTTTATAAAGCTCTTCAGATTAGTTATTTTACAAAACTCTTCATTTACTATTCTCTGCACACATCATACAAGTTGGTAAGTACAATTTACTGTATTTTTCCAGACATGTTCTTATTTCAGATTCAGATTCCACTACACCTGTTCATTACTCTATGACAAGAACAACAAACCTTCATCACCCGGAAAATATGTTAGTATACTGATGAAACTTTCACTCCCTATTTGCATCTTCATTTTGTCTGGTATGGTCTGTCCAGGACCCTACTTAGCCATTTAGTAGTCTGAACATAAGCATATGTCTCTTTAAATGTTTGGCCAGAAACTGGTGTTTCATCCTCTTAGGCATTATGCCATTATGTTGCATTATATAATATAATGGCCTTATGCTCTGACAAGCAGAATTTCCAATTGCCTGTTGAAAATCTTAACAGATGTACCTTTCATATGTGCAGATCACAAGTAAAATATTTGATTGAAGACTGGGTAGTTAGGCTATTGAAAAATTGACTATTTCAATCTTTGTACAGGTACAGATATGTTTCTTCATCTTAGCAGGCAATGCTAAATGTTTCAGCAAAATAAAACACATAAACGAATTTGGCCCAAAGTGGGAGGCTTTCTTTCTTAACTGAACCTATTTTATAGACAGACTCTTTTCCTGGGCAAAGAGATATGACATTTGGGGGTAAGTTTCAGAATCCATACTATCAAAACAATTTATAAGTTGTAAATAGGCTATTTGTTAATATTATAGGCAAATATTTGGATAAAATAATTACCTCAATTCAGATTTTTTTAGCATATTTGGACTGCTATTGTAGAACCATAGTATAAATGAGTTTTTAGGTGAACCAAAATCTTGTGTTGATACTTTAACTTTCACCTAGTGTGCAATTTTATAAAATGAAATTAAACATTTATTAGGAAGTGTTCAGATTTTATAAATACACTTTTTAATGTGTAGAAACAGCTTGAATCACTTTGTAAGAAAAGTCTTTTGAACTAATTCTTTTCTTCTTGAGATGATCTCAAAGACTAACAACGAATTTCTGTTCTGAATTCATAGTGTGAGACCTATCTTCAGCTGTGGCTTGCTGTTTCTCAAGAAGAAAATGAAACTATGAGTGCTCAGTTCCCAAACATTCGATATTTAAGAAGTAGCATTGTACAAAAAGACATTAATAATTAAAAATAAATTCCTTGGATTTTAAATTTGAGAAATTATTTGCTTGTATTTGGCATTATTACATTTTTTTCTTACAAGTCTTTCTAATGAAAAGTTATATTTTCAATGACACACTCTATATTCTAGAGTTAAATGTTCTCTACTGTAATCTCTCCAGATTTCCTTGGCTTCTTTTGCTCTAACTCTGTTAATTTCAGTCAACTCCTAATGCATTTGGGTTTGACTATTACAATGTTTATTTATATATTTTGTGAAATATAAGATGCCATCAATTAAAAAATACATTATTGATTTAGCTACCCTTAAGAACTCCAACACAGTTAAATACCTATCACACAATACTTCCTTAGAATTTTTATTTTTTTATCAATTATAAAATTTTAAAAAATACTTATTTAGTATAGATTTTAAAATAATATATCATCATTTTAAAATGTTGAAGTAGATTCAAATGTAGAGACAAGTTACAATAAAGCACAAAAATATTTTTGAACAATCTGAGTGAAAGTTGCCAACATGTTGCTCTATTACTCCAGAATGCTTCAGTTTTTGTTTCTTACAAATATTTCTCTTGGGTGCAGCATACCAACATGGCACATGGATACATATGTAACAAACCTGCACATTGTGCACATGTACCCTAAAACATAAAGTATAATAATAATAAAAAAACAAATATTTCTCATATGTAATCACTATATAGCCAAAAAATTCATGAAATTCACATTGATACATCATTTTATTCTAATACCAAGATCACATGCAAACTCTGCAAATTGTCCCGATAATGTCCTGTAGAACATGAACTAGTTCTACATCATTTTTTATTCAGTTGTCATATATACTTAGTTTGGAACTGTTCAAGTCTTCCCTTAGCATTTTATGAATTGACAATGTTAAAAACTACAGAACAATTTTTTTCTAGGACTTCCAATAATGGTGGTGTGTCTGATGTTTCCACATAAAATTAGGTGCAGCTATTGGGTCTCTGACAAGACTCTCACAGACTTGATGCTATGGTCTTCTCATTGCAGACTATCAGGTAGCACATGTTTTTTATTTGTCCCATTGCTAATAATGTTCATTTGGATCACATAGTTAAGATTTTGTCTGCCAAATATTTTGACTATGAAATTATATTTTTTTGTTTGCTGTTAATAATTATTGAGTATGTGTACTTTGAAATTATAAAAATATCATTCTATATCAATATATTCATTGATTTACTTGTCATAATGGACCCATAAAAATCATAGTTTACTCTTCTATTTAATACTTTATAATCTGTTGTTATGAATATTTAAACTAATGATCACATTTTCCTAGATTGGCTAGGGACAACTACTAGCTGGCTTCTGTGTCCTTTTGATATGGCCACATTTTATTTTCTTGTTTCATTTATTTATATACAGTTTTTATGATGAAAATCCATATATACAATAAAATTCACCCATTAAAAGTATACTGGTCTATAAATTTTAGTAAGTACATGTAGTTGCACACTCATCATCAGAGTCTAGGCTTAAATACTTTACTTACCCTAAAACATTAGTCCTTCACCTTGTGCAATCTATCCCTACAATCTATCACTACATCAGAAGCCCAAGGCAATCTCTATTCTATTTTCTGTCTCCATAGTTGTGTCTTTTCTAGAAATTTTCTATAAATGGAATCATCTAAAATGTAGCCTTTTGTGGCAGTCTTCTTTCAATTAACCAGAAAGTAACTCTCTTGATATTCATTTGTTTTGGGATGTGTCTATAGTCTGCCCCTTTTAATTTATGAAATGTATTCCAAAGCATGAATATACCATATCAAGCTTATTAATTTGTAGTTGATAAACACTTATAATATTTTCAATATTATAAATAATTCTAGCCTGGATATTCATGTACAAATATTTACATGAGCATGTGTTCTTTTACTTCACTATTAGTAATAAATGGAAGAGAGAATTAGCATGGTAGTGAGAGGATCCATTCTGATAACTATTTTCTTAATAAATAAATGATTTCTCTGTATTGGAAAAGGCAGGACTGAATAATCAAATTTAAACATTAATGAAAACATTATAGGATAAAAATAGTATCTTTAATATGTATGTAAGAAACCATTTTAGACAAAATAAAATTTTAGTCTCACCAGCTAGGTTAAGTTATTGAATCAACAAGTAAGTGATTTAATAAACAAATTAATATACATTGAAAATGTCCTTCAAAGGAATGCATAGACAATAACATAAAGAAAACACAGATAAATATTAATTTTTTCAAGGCATTCATTAAAAATTTCCAGCTCTAGAAAAATAAATCAATAAAGAAAAATATTGTACATTTCTTAATATAATGTAATTTTTATAAACATGAAATATATAGCATGTGAACTCATATTCTTCTAAATTTATATTTAAAATAAAAATATTGTAATAACTTATAACATCATATTTTCTTTTATACTTAATGTATATTTCATTAAATATTACTCATGCATAAACATACATGTTTGGATGTAATTAGTTTGTTTCAGTTATACTTGTTTGATATGATTATTCAGCAACTTTTATAAAATATTATATAAAGACATAATTATTTCCAAAAATCAGAAATACTACAATTACATGTGATTAATTGAGCTATACAAAATAGAAAGTGAAAAGCATTTAAAATATTAGAAAAAAGTATTTTCCTTAAACGAAGCTCTAATTCACAGAACTGTCATTATTGCCTCATTTTACTCACACAGAATATAGTACTCTTACAATAATTTTAAAAAATACATATTTTCTTTATACAGACATAATTTAATAACTAAATGTTATTTAGCCTTAAAAATATGACTAGTCTTTGGGAGGCCGAGTCAGGTGGATAACCTGAGGTCAGTAGCTCGAGAGCAGCCTGGCCAAAATGGTGAAACCCTGTCTCTACTAAAAATACAAAAATTGGCTGGGCGCGGTGTCGGGCGCCTGTAATCCCAGCTTCTCGGGAGGCTAAGGCTGGAGAATCGCTTGAACCCAGGAGGCAGAGGTTGTAGTGAGCGGAGATGGCACCACTGCACTCCAGCCTGAGCAACAAAAGCCAAACTCCGTCTCAAAAAAAAAAAATATATATATATATATACACATATATATTTTTATATATACATACATATATATATCACTAGTTACATATCTTGTCAAATCAGTGAGGATACCAAAAAGTTCTTCTATATCACAGTTTCTTTCATAGAAACATGAGACAGAGAGAAAAGGAAGGATGGAAGGGAGGGAGGGAACTTTCTCAGAATGTACTAAGATAAATTTCCCAATAAAGCCATTAGGTCACAATGTTTAGGAAAGAAACTGCAAATAGGAAATCTAATTGAAGGGAAAAAAGAGAAACAAAACAGCTTATTTCTCATGCATCATATGTTCTAATGCTTAAGACCATTTTGAAATTTCTCATAAGTTTTAATACCTAAACTAAGAAACTATAATCCATGCTTTATGTAGAATAAAATATAAACACTAATAAGAAAAAGTAAGACTAACTTGTATAGATTAATATTTCATACTAATACATCTTATTTTCTCTTAAGGCATTAATATACCATTTATATCTAAAGTTGGAGATGAAATTTTTTTGTTGATTGTAAAGGGTAAGTTTTGAAAAAAGTCATTATTCAATACATTTTATAAAAGAACATCTGGATACATTCCAAGTTCTCTTCATTACCTAGAACTGCAGGTACTAAATATTGGAAAAAGGCTAATTACGTGCACTATTTCTCACCAACACGTAAATAAGGGAAACTCAGTTTTTCACTGTGGAAAATGTAGATGTCAATATTTAACTAAACAATTATTATGAAAACCATAAATAAGAAGTATATAACGTAAATTATATATTCAGTTAATAACAACATTTTAATAGTTATAATTATTATATTATTATTACTATTCATGTTGTCAGTATTCCAGATAATTCTTATTTGTTGAATGACCCCTAAATTTCTTTAGAACAATGCAATATACAGATAAGCCTCCACTTTACACAGATTATCAATAATAATCTATATGCAGTTTAGGAGTCCATGGAGAGGGGAGAAGCCTGAAAAACATTTGGCGAAGTCAATTTATCAAGTATATTATTGATCTGATTGGTAAATGTCTAACTGAATAACTCATTTGTTCAACATATCTAACAACTTAATTAGTAAACATACTACATAAATACTAGGTGTTCATTTTATAGTAATATATGGTATCAAGAATAACATTTCTCACAATGCAATTTGCAAATCAACTACCACAACATAATCAAGAAAGCTTTAAGCATAAGGATAAAGAATCTGCATTTTAAATACCCTATGAGGTAACTATTACACTTTAGCTTGTGAAAACCTTTGCCTATTATTTTAAATATTGTAATAATTTAATATCTTAATTCATATAGTAAAATAATTAAGCTGAAATTATGATGTTTTAGTTATTATTTCTTTAAAAGTTATATAGTACACATAAGATGAGAGAATAAGAGAGAGGCTCATGAAAATGATGGCAATAATTCTAATGTTCTATGTCATTTAATTCTTGCCTTATTTAATAAAGAGTTTTAAAGAGAATTAATTACACATAATTTTGTTTTATTAATTTCACTCCCCATTTTAAATATTTAGATGAATTTAAAACCCACATTATTTTTAACTGATTCCACCAAAGGCTTTTTTTTTTCCAAATAGGTGGTTAACTAATCATACAAAACTGTATTAATGTAAGATTACTCTTTTTGAAGTATATCACAGTCGCCAGAAAAAGCAAAAATTCTAACTTGCCACTCAGATCCAAAAACAGATTATGAGCAATATCCCAGTTGTCCTTCCTGTAATCCATACCTTCAAGACCATAGTTTTCATGCCAGAATGTCATGACTTCTGTCATCATAAATTCATTTTGCGTGTTTCCAACGTTATGAATGTGGAATCATACAGTATGTACTTTTTTTACTTGGCTTACTTTGTTCAATATGAAGGATTAATCTGTGTTTTTGAAGTAGTAGTTGCTAATTTTCCTTCATTTATACATTTTCCATTTTAGGAATATGCTACGATTTACACATGATTCTTCTGTTGATGGAAATTTGAAATACTGATATGGTTGTACAATTGCAATATAACTATTATCATTTTTCTGTGCAACTTCTGATACATAAGTGCATTTGTATCTCAGGCGTGTATGTAGAAGTGAAGTTAATGGTCATAGTTTATGCATATGTTATGCATATGTTTATGCATAGTTCATCTTTGATATGGCAAACACTTTTCTAAACAGAATGTACAACTTTACAAATTTATGTTATATTTTATATTACATGCATAATTCTATTTATATTATATTTCACTGAAAATAATAGCTCCATTGTTCCATATCCTAGTCCACACTTGGTAGTGTTAAATGTATTTTTAATTTTAGTCATAAATTTTAAATTCAGTAATAATTCATACATTCTGGTATGAATGTAGTAGAATCTTTTACTCACTTAACTGTTTATTATTTTGATGAAATTTTGGTGAAAACAAAAGTTGAATATTTATATGTTTCCTGGGGAGGGGGGCTTTTGAATAACCTCTTCTTGAAACGTCCAAGAAAGTCATTTGTGTATTATTTCCTATTTTGTCTCTTTTAATTATTTATTTGTTTAAGTTATTTTTCTTAAAATGTTTGCTTAGTTATCATATGTATTCAGGACATCCTTTCTTACATTACATGTACATTTTCACTGTGTTAATGGTATGTTTTGTTTAACAAAAGTTTCTAATTTTAATTTACCCCAATTTATCTTTTTTTATATGAATATTGTATTTATGGTGCGTTTAAGAGTAGTCGACAACTGGAAGTTCAGTAAAATAGTTTCCTTTGTCATATTCTGTCTTTAATTCTTTTTGTCATCAATATTGAGGTCTACATCCCACCTGGAAATAATTTTTGTTCATATTGAAAAGTACAAAACACACTTTTTTTTAATAGATATTCAAAGCTAAACATAATCCATCCCTGCTGCTCCTACCATCCATGACTTACACCAAGGATCCATATATGTGGAATCTTTTAGAGTCTATTTTGCTTCATTAGTCCATTATTCAATTTCTTGGCAAATCTCACTCCTAATTTTCATTGCTTCTTTTTTTTTTTTTTTTTTATCCTTTATGACTTTCATTTTAGATCCAGGGGATACACATGCCGGTTTGTTACATAGATATATTGTGTAATACTGAGGTTTGAGGTATGATTGAACACATCCCTCAGGAAGTGAGCAGAGTAGCCAATGGGTATTCAATCCTCATTCTTCTTCCCAACCTCCACCCTCAAGTAGGCCCTGATGTCTGTTGTTTCCTTCTTTGTGTCCATGTGAACTCAATGTTTAGCTCTCACTTATAAGTGAGAACACCTGGTGTTTGGTTTTCTGTTTCTGCATTACTTTGCTTAGGAGGCCTCAAGATGAATACATGTTGCTGTGAAGGACATGTTTTCCTTTTTTATGGCTGCATAGTATTCCATGGTGTATATGAACAACATTTTTTAAATCCAATCCACTGCTGATGGGCATCTGTGTTGGTTCCATGTCATTGCTATCATGAATAGTGCTGCAACGAACATACCAGAGCATGTGCCTTTTTGGTAGAATAATTTATTATCCTTAGGGTATATACTCAGGAATAAAATTCCTGGGTTGAATAGTAGTTTAACTCATGTCTTTGAGAAATCTCCAAACTGCTTTCCAAGTGGCTGAACTAATTTACATTCTCACCAACAGTGTACAAGTGTTCCCTTTCCTCCACAACTCCTTCAACATCTGTTTTTTCTTGTTTTGTTTTGTTTATTCTGTTTTGTTTTGATTTTTTGATTTAAAAGCCATTCTGGCTGGTGTGAGATGGTATCTCATTGTTGTTTTGATTTCTTTTTTTTTTTTTGAGATGGTCTCACTCTTGTCCCCTAGGCTGGAGTGCAATGGCATGATCTCAGCTCACCGCAACCTCCGCCTCCCGGATTCAAGCGATTTTCCTGCCTCAGCCTCCCAAGAAGCTAGATTACAGGAACCTGCCAACACGCCTGGCTAATTTTTGTATTTTTTAGTAGAGATGGGGTTTCACTATGTTGGCCAGGCTGGCGTCGAACTCCTGACTTCAGGTGATCCGCCCATCTTGGCCTGTTGTTTTGATTTCTATTTCTCTGATGTTAGTGATGTGGAGCTTTTTCCCCATGTTTTATTGGCTGCTTGTATGTCTTCTTTGAGAAGTGTCTGTTCATGTCCTGTGCCCACTTTTTCATGGAGTTATTTCTTTTTTCCTGTTGATTTGTTTAAATTCCTTATAAATCCTGGGTATTAGATCTTTGTCAGGGTCATGGTTTGCAAATATTTTCTCCCATTCTGTGGGTTGTCTGTTTAGTCTGTTGAGATATCTATCTATCTATCTATCTATCTATCTATCTATCTATCTATCTATTATCTATCTATCTATCTATCTATCTATCTATCTATCTATCTATCTATCTATCATCTATCTATCATCTATCTATCTATATCTATCTATCTATAAATATATATATGATTTTTTTTTTCTGTGCGGAAAGTCTTTTATTTAGTTAGGTCCCACTTGTCAATTTTTGCTTTGGTTGCAATTGATTTTAAGGAATAAGCAATAAATTCTTTGCCAAGACCAATGTTGAGAAGGGTTTATACAAATATAGATATATGCAAAGTAATTCCTCATCTTTGCCCCCAAGATTATTTGTAATTTTATCATAGAAATTTTATTTTATTTTACTTTCTTATTTTTAATTTAATTTTAATTGAGAAATAATAATTGTATGTATTTATCATGCATACCATGTTTTCAACTATGTACATATTTTATGGCTAATTAAAATATTCAAATATGCATTACTTCACATACTGATCTTTTTTTGAGGTGAGAACACTTAAAATCTACTCTATGAATGATTTTCAAGTGTCTCATATATTGTTATTAAATATAGTTACCATGTTGTTTAATAGATCTGTTGAACTTATTCTCCTGTCTAACTGAAATTTTGTGTCTTTCAACCAACATTTCCCCCACTTCCACTCTGACCAGCACACACCATTTTACTCTACTTCCATAAACTCAAATTTTTTAGATTCCACATATGATATGCTTTGGATATTTGCCCCCTCCAGATCTCTTGTTGAAATGTAATCCTCAATGTTGGAGGTGGGTGGGATAGGGTGGGAGGTACTTGGGTCTTAGGGATGGATCCCTCATTAATGGCTTGCTGCCCTTCCTGTGGTAATGAATGCCTTCTTGCTATAAGTTCACATAATATCTGGTTGTTTTAAATATGTGGCACTTCCTCTTCTCTCCTTTGCTCCCACTTTCACCATGTGACATGCTGGTTCCCTGTCACCTTCTGCCATGATAAAGAGATCCCTGACCTTCTCACCAGAAGCCAAACAGATGTCAGCACCATGCTGACATTTTATCTCCTTGGTTAGATATATACCTAAATATTTTATTTTTGTGTGTCTATTGTAAATGTAATTGTGATCTTGATTTGGCTCTCAGCTTGAACCTAATTGGTGTATAAAAATACCATTGATTAAGTTATGTAGTTTAATCAGTAGCATTTCTACTCTCAATAGCAAAGACATGAAATCAACCTAAATGCCCAACAAAAAGAGACTGGATAAAGAAAATGTACTATATATACACCATGGAATATTATGCAGCCATAAAAAGAAATGAGATCATGTCCTTTTTAGGGACATGGATGGAGCTGGAAGCCATTATCCTCAGCAAACTAACATAGGAAACAGAAAACCAAACATCACATGTTCTCACTTAAAAGGGAGAGTTGAATAATGAGAACACATGGACACATAGCGGGGAACAACACACACTGGGGCCTGTTGGGGCAGGGTTGGGAGAGAAAGCATCAGGAAGAATAACTAATGGATGCTGGGCTTAATACCTAGGTGATGGTATGCTCTGTGTAGCAAACCACTATAGTACATGTTTACCTATGTAACAAACCTGCACATCCTGCACAAGTACCCCTGAACTTAAAATAAAAGTTGAAGCAAAAAAAAAAAAGAAATGCTATTGACGTTTGTACATTAATTTTGTGTCCTGAAACTTTACAAAAGTCATTAATCTGATCCAGGAGCTTTTTAACGAAGTCTTTAGGGTTTTCTAGGTATTGAATCATATCATCAGTGACAAAACATAAGTTGACTTCTTTTCCTATTGGATGCACTTTGTTTCTTTCTCTTTCCTAATTGCTCTAAGTAGGATTTCCAGTGCTATGTTGAATAAGACTGGAGATAATAAGCATTTTTATCTTGTTCCAGTTCTCAGGGGGAATGCTTCCAGCTTTTGCCTATTCAGTATAATGTTGGTTATGGGTTTGTCATAGATGGCTCTTTAATATAAAATTATAAAAATTTATACAAGATTTATGAAAATCTTACCTTATACTCCAACTGGTTAAAATGAGATATATTTGTTTGTAAGTTTTAATTAAGATTAGCTTTAACCTGGAAATTTTAAAATCAGATTGCAATCTTTCTCTCTCTCTGTCTCATACACACACACCAATACACACACACACGCACACACACACACACAACACTCTGAGTGTTAAATGGAAATATATTGAATTGTGTTACTATCATTCTTTGAGTATTACTTAACTCTTAGATAGGAGATATTCCAGAATCATCTTGTATTCTCCATGCCCCAGCCCATAAATCCAATGAGACTTGGTGCCCTTTTGTAGAAAATGGTATTTAAAATCCAGAATATAAACACTAGATTTGCTCAGAGATATTGGAGGATTATTGTTTGTTTCAGCACTGATGAAACAGATGTCTAAAATAAGAATACATATACACACATGCACATGAACATGCTAAAATCTATCTTTATTTATCAACTTACCTATTTTATCATCTACCTATTATCTATCTATCTATCTATCATCTATCTATCTATCTACTAATCTATCTTAGATGAGATTAGACTTATCTTTCCAAACACTATTAAACGCCACACGGTTTACTGGTTTACTTTAAACTTCTTTTTTTATTAGTGATCTCTTCTGCAACATTGAGAAATCTAGCTCAGTATTGCGGAAGAGATCACTAATAAAATATCATAGATACATACTTCTCAAATATGTACTTATATCTTTTTCAATTTTCTTGTATACTAACAGCCAACAGTTCAAGTGATCTCTGACTGGCAATGCCCCACTCATGACAACACCATCCAAACATGTTCTTCCTCTCTCCCAGCAGCACTCAGCTACAGATTCGATACACACAAAAGCTTCCACTGGTCACATGCCAGTCAGATCAAGAAATCCCCTCTAGCCTCAATGGTGCCCCACACTAAGGTTACTCCTGATTCTCCTCGTGACAGCAAAAAGATTAAAGAGGTTGAATATTCACTTGCTAAGAGATGATCACCAACCTTGCAATCCTATATAAGATAGACTTTTAGTTACTATTTTGTCCAGGAATGTTGCATTGAAATTTTAGAGAGATAGATTAGCATGCACTTTTTTCTTTGAAAAATTTGGTTTCAAGTTTATTCTGCTTTTATTAAAGTTAGTCATAGAGTATTCTTCTTAAGTTATTTCCCCGAAAAAAAATGTGTGTGTGTGTGCATGTGTGTGCATGTGTGTTCTGAATGTGATTTGCAGAGTAGCTGAAGGGACCAGCAAACAGGTGAGCTTGATAATACTATCAAAAATAGAGAAAGAGAGAGAAATACAACATTCACATCTATCTGAAACAGAATCAGTTTAACTCTTTACCATAGAGTGGCCATGTTTTGTTGAATGAATTTAAAGAATCTTATTTTTGTGATTATTTATACTAACTGTTTCCAGGTTTAGCTAAAAGGTATGGTAGTTTTAAATGCATTAAATAATTTCAATTAGTTTTTGTGTGTATACTTTGAATACACAGCTAATATTTTTAAATGCTTTTGGAAGAAAAAATCTATAATATAGAAAATTAGTGAAAACTTGATGATTCATTGTGCTCTAACAAACTCCCTTTTAATGAGATCTAAGTAATAAATACAACATACAAAATTTTATTTATATACTTAACTATGGATATAGAAGAAATACTTAATATAAGTACATTATATAGTCCACATGATATACATTTTAATATTAACAAATCTTGCTATTTTAGATATTGTGATTATTAGTTGCTAAGGTAAAAACAAGAAATATTACACAAATTCAAAAATGATTACATTTTCAAAAATATACATAATCCTCTCAATATAATGTATTGTATCAGATGAATAAAAGTATCTATTTTTAGAATGCATATCTCTTAAATTTCAATGCTCATGACAATTTTATTAATTTTAATACATGTATGCTAAGATGAAATTACTGACATGTATATTCACATAGTAAAATTTTGGCTGCTGGTTTCTCAAACTGAAAAAGAGAAAAAAGTGATTTTCCCTTTTTTTAAGTCAAATATCATTTAGGTTTTAGACTGAGATAGTCACTACACTTGTCAGAGTAACAAAAATATACTAATGTTTGGAAGCTTCTATTCCAGCTTTATTGTTTCTTAGATTGTTTTTACCTAATATAATATATGGAAAATACAAGCGCAGTTAAAAATGATAGCAATAGAAACTCATAACAAGAAGCACAAAATTTATGACATTAATAATTTAATGGAGATATAATTTCCTCAGAAACATTAGTTTCAAAGAGGGAGACAATAAACAAAATTAATTTCTCATCTATAACAAATGTCTCTTATGTGCTACAAATCAGGATATTTGAAATTCAATCTAATAATATTTCTATTTTTTCAATAAAGCACATAACCAAATAACAGAATTAGAATAGTGTTATGAAGTGGTAAATGTTTATGAGCGGATTAGATCTGCAATTCTTTTCAGGCTGCCTTTTATTTATTTATTTTTTTAAAAGACAAATGTTCCTGCTTTGAAAAAAAAATGTAACTTTAATGATGCTTTGTAATAAGATTTTTTGAAAACATATGACACAGCCTAATTATTTTTGAGTGTACGGATATTTTAACAATTTATATATCAGTACTGGCATATTGCTGTTTATTAAGTAGAGTGTTAATATGTCAGATATGACTTCTTTATTTTTATTTTAATGGGATGCTATTTATAACTGGATTTAGGCATCTGGAAATCATATAAGTATTTCCAAAAGATTGTGAAAAATAAAATTATTGCATAAACAATACAATAAAACATTCATTTGGAGTCATTATTTTATAGCAAACACTAAAATGGTTCAATGGGTATATATGCACTAAACCCTTTATTTTCTAACCACACTTTTATCCAAGATAAAACTAAACTTTAGAAAAATATTTAAATCTGTTTTTCTTGTCTTTCTTTTTGTGTGTGTCTTTCTTTTGTTTTCGTGTTTTAAGATACAAGATTAAGCATAGTATGAAATGAAAAAGGAGACATTACAACTGATACCACAGAAATACAAAACATCACTGGAGACTGCTATGAATATGTCTAGGCTCACAAACTAGAAAACCTGCAAGAAATGGATAAATTTCTAGAAGTATAGAACCTCCCAGGATGAACTAGGAAGAAATAGAAATCCTGAACAGATCAATAATGAATAGTGAAATTGAATCAGTTAATTAAAAACTTCCCAGCCAAAAACAATAAAAACAGCCCAGTACCAGATGGATTCACAATCAAATTCTACCAGTTGTACAAAGAACTACTACCAATTCTTTGAAACTGTTCAAAAACATTGAGGAGAGAATCCTCCCTAACTCATTCCATGAAGCCATTTTCTCAAACATGTAATGTGTATCTATTATATAATTTTGTGTTATGGCAATAAAAATTAAAATGGTTATGATAAGAACATTTAGTACACCTTTCTCAAAAACCATATTTCATAATTGAATCTTCTGTTGCTCTCATCATACGGAGATGAATCAAATGTAGATGGAACAAAAACTGAATTGGTTTTAAGAGGTAAGGAATGCTCATGGTTAATTAGACCATTGGTAAAAGTGCCCTTTTGTCCAGTGCCTTGTCAATAAAAGAACTAAAACCAAAAAAAAACCTTTGACAGGCACTAGGTCTTCTTTACTTCAGGTTATTAAAATATACCATTGTTTAGAAAATGCCTGAATTAAACCATTCACCAGGTTGATCTTTGCTTATATAGTTTTTCAAAAGTTTCAAGTAATTTTGTAGAAAAGTTTTGGGTTGTGAGTATAGAGATTTTACTGGGATGGGGGTATGAATATTTGCTCAACATTTATAGTAGTGTTTTTAATATAGTAGAAATAAATAACTCATTTTTTAATGAGAAAGAAATAATTGATCAAAAATTTAAGCCAATTATCAAGGGTGCAATGACATTCTATGTTTATATCATAATCATAAATTTACAGATTTATCAATATTTTTAAAGCTTTCATTCCCACATAAGGAAGAAAACACTAATTTAATTGTTCATGTATTCATTTATTCTTGAAAGAATTCATTTGACTAATAAAATATTTATTGGGAGCCAACACCAGGCACTACAAGTAATATGGTGATTAAGACTGCTGTTCTTCCAATTTGTGAAGTTTGCATCCTAATGGGTTACAAAGACAATAAATCAGAACCTTAAGCTGGGGGCATCAGAGAACATACCTGTAAACATTACAATCAATCTTTGAATAAAATTCCCTTGAAAAGCTGAAACAGCAATTACAAGGGAAAAAAATGAAGAGTTTAGAAAAATGAAATGTGCATCCATAATCAGTGTGGCAAAGGCATATGTGGACACACCAGTGGATTTTAGTTAAACCTATCACTGTCAGCAGAAATGTAGTTTGGGGCAGTAAAACATATTACTAATGCATAAAACATATTAGACTTCCTGTCAGAATTTGAAGTATTATAGGTGGAGTAAGTCTAATATCACTTTGGTAGATAAAAGTGGAACTAGATATAGGACTAATTTAATAATCAAAGCAAAAATTAATTGAAGAATGAAAAACATAAGAAACTTGAATGAGTCCAATTTGCCTACTGTCACCAAAATAAACTCCTTCTTTACCTGAATGAAAAAAAATCTAAGCACATCTATTTCTCTTGTTTATTTTGCCTCTGGGACACCTCACAAACTACAACAATTACTACTTCTTGTGAACCCTGAGATTCGAAACAGTAGGATATTAATCAAAAAATCTACTGTTACAAAAATTTCAGTTGATTTCTTTTATTTCCCCCTTTATATAATTCAAGGAGTCCAACTGTGCAAATCAACTATGAAAAAGAAGAAATGAGAGGCAGTCCGTATATCCACTTTTTAACTTAGGAGCTGATTTAAAATCCTACTACTCATCCTGCTCTGTTTCTCTTTTTTGTTTAGGTTTAAACATATAAATAACCCATTCTCACCAGTTTGTTTTACTGCTATTGAGTTGCTTAAGTTCCTTATAGATTTTGGATATTAACCCCTTATCAGTTATGCCATTTGCAAATATTTTTCCCACTTGAGTTGTCTCTTCACTTTCTTACTTTTTTTCTTTTGCTGTACAGAAGTTTTTTAGTTGATGCAAACCTATTGTCTATTTTTGATTTTGTTTCCTGTGCTTTTGGGGTTCTTTCCAAAAAATCATTGCCCATACCAGTGTTGTGGAGCTTTTCCCCTTTGTTTACTTTTTTAACACAACTTTTTATTTGTATGCATTTGGAAGTACAAACATAGTTGTCTTACATGGATGTATTGGATAGAGGTGAAGTTGAGGCTTTTATTGTCGCCATCACCCAAATAGCCTACCTCGTTGCCAATAGGTAATTTTTTATCCCTTGCTCCCGTCCCATCACCAACATCATTCTATTCTGTATGTTCTTGTATAACCATTGTTTAACTCCCACTCATAAGTGAGAATGTGCAGTTTTTCACTTTCTGTTTCTGAGTCATTACACTAGAAATAATGACCTCCAGTTCCATCCATGTTGCTGAAAAATATATAGTTTACTTATTTTTTACACCAGAGTAATATTCTATGGTTAACATATAGCACACTTTTAATCCACTCAGCCATTTTTGGATATTTAGGTGGATTCCATAACTATGCTTTTGTGAATAGTGCTGCAATAAACATATAGGGCAGGTGTCTTTATGATAAAATGAGTTATTTTCCTTTAGTAAGATACCCAGTAGTGGGATTGCTGGATCAAAGTGTAATTCTATTTTCAGTTCTTTGAAAATGCTGCATAATGTTTTCCATAGAGATTGTGCTAATTCACATTCTCATCGATAGCGTATAAGCATTCCCTTTTTCCTCTTCTAAGTGCTATTTTTCATTTTACATATTGGAAGCTATTCATAAATAGGTTCAATTCTGTGATTTGTTTTTATTAATTCTAATTTTACTCTATACTTTTTTATAAGTTTTGGGTTTTAAAATAAAGATATATCATTCAAAATTTAGACTTTTGTAAGGCATATAAAAGTTCATTCATAATATCATTCTTATTGACTTTTCTAATATCATCTTCTACTTCTTCAATTGTAATTTAAATTCAAGCTACAATATACTGTGAGAAGTGATATCATTTGGATGTGTGCCCTCTCCAAATCTCATGTTGAAATGTAATCTCCAGTGTTGGAGGTGGGCCTAATGGGAGATGTCTGGGTCATGGGGCAGATCCCTTATGGATGGCTTGATACCATGCTCATGGTAATGAGTGAGTTCTCTCTTTAGTCGTTTACATGAGAGCCATTTGCTTAAAACAGCCTGGCACCACTTTCTCCTGTTCTTGCTCCCTCTCTTGCCATGTGACATGCTAACTTCCTTCACCTTCTGCCATGACTGTAAGCTTCCCGAGTCCTTCACTAGAAGCAGATGTGAATACTAATATTTGTATACAGCCTGCAGAACCATGAGCTAAATAAACCTTTTCCTTATAAATTACCCAGCTTTAGGTATTTCTTTATAGCCATGCAAATGGCTAACACAGTGGTTTCTTCAATTTATTATATTGTATGAGGGTTTTTTACACATAAACAAGCAGTTCTGTTTGTGTAAAATATATTTTCATCTTGCCCGCTGCTGGTTTTCAATTATTCTTTCACATATCCATTGATTCCAGTAGTTTTTGAGCCTTACTCTGTGTTGAACCCTCTTCTAGGTACTAGAGATAACAACAGTTTTAAAAAGCAAGATTTCCTTATTAAATTTACAATCTTCCTTTCAAGACTTTTTATCTAAGAATCTATTTCATGAGTCTTGCCTATTCCTCCAACCATGTTGCTCTCACAACACTGCCCAATGTTAACGTTAATGTAGGTTTACACTGTGCTTACATTAGAGTCATCTTAATATACTGAATGTGCCATGAGGACAGGAGACATGTTTGAACTATAGAAGAGTGTATAGCATATTATCAGTAGTTAATACTTAATAAATAATGTGTTTACTTATAACCTATGTTAACAAGCCCTTATATATTGATAATTAAGCATCACTTTTTTTTTTTTTCATGAGATGGAGTCTTGCTCTGTTACCCAGGCTGGACTGCAATGGTGCGATCTTGGCTCACTGCAACCTCCGCCTCCTGGGTTCAAATAATTCTTCTGCCTCAGCCTCCTGAGTAGCTGGGATGACAGGTGTGTGCCACCATGCCAGGCTAATTTTTTGTATTTTTAGTAGAGATAGGTTTCCCCATGTTGGGCAGGCTGCTCTCGAACTCCTGACCTCATGATCCTCCTGCCCTGGCCTCCCAAAGTGCTGACAATTAAGCATCACTTTTTTCTTTTTTCATGAGATGGAGTCTTGCTCTGTTGCCCAGGCTGGACTGCAATGGTGCGATCTCAGCTCACTGCAACCTCCGCCTGCTGGGTTCAAGCAATTCTCATGCCTCAGCCTCCTGAGTAGCTGGGATTACAGGCGCCCACCGCCATGCCCGGCTAATTTTCTTTTGTATTTTCAGTAGAGACAGGGTTTCACCATGTTGGCCAGGCTGGTCTTGAATCCCTGACTTCAAGTGATCCACCCCCCTCGGCCTCCCAAAGTGCCGGGATTACAGGTGTGAGCCACTGTGCACGGCCGAGAGTGTTATGCAGTTTTCTAAAAGCAGCAAATATAACTGCCTGGTAAATAGGTTAGATTTTACAGCAAAGAATATTTTTTAAATATGCGATTCTTTAGCATTACAAACATTTATTATTATTATTTTTTAAAGAATAACAGTTACCTCTCATCAATAGTGTGGCATCTAGTATTTTTAGGGGAATATGTTATAATGTCCTTAAGATCATGGTTAGTGCTTTCTTACCTTTTTTTTCAATGTATATTTTCCTGAATATAGAGTTTATCTCTCTAATTAATTTTAAATAGCTAGGTGATCTTTTCCATTTACCTCATATGCAATAATATGCAATCCCTCTTGGTTGATAATGCACTACTGATTGATTTAAAAATTGGTTAGTTTTAAAAATGATGGTATATATCCAAATGAAACAAACTTAAAAAAAATCTTAGAAGCACTTGCACTGAAATTATAGGTATTCCAAATACAAACAGACTATAATACGTAGGAAAGTATAATATAGTATATAATGCTATAGCATGATCTTGTTTATATACAAATAGATTTTACCATATAAATCTCTAGTTCTTGAATATGCTTCTATACATAGTTTTAACTGTTTTGCTTATCAGCATTTTCAAAAATGTATACAATGAATATTAATAAATGTAAAATTGTCAAGAAATGTCAATTTAAAAAAACTTAAATTTTATTTTAATATGTAATTGTAAAACTAATTATATGTTACCAAATAAAGATATCATGGGGATTGAATATTAGGTAAGATAGAGGGTTTGCTTAATTTTGCATTTTTATTTTGCTGTCATTGGTAGCACTTCTATTACATGTCCTGCATTAGCATTTTTCCTATATCCTCTCTTTTAATATTTTCTCTTTTTCAATTCCCCTCTTATGTCAGAAATATTCCCAATACTCTTCATTCTTAACTGTATTAAGCATGACTGGCATTTAAAAAATCAATTTAAATCATTTAAAAAATCGTTTGTTTAACAAAAATCTATGTTGCTCTATTATGTGCCAGTGTCTACATGCTTTATGATAACAACTCAGTCAGTCCTCAAAACAAGCATATCAGGTAGATATTTCTTTTTTTGTTCATTGTATAGGTGGGATAACTGAGGGCTGGAGAGATTAACTTTCCCAATAACTCACAGTCAATAGGGAGCTCAGATTTGAAGCGAGGCTCCAAAGTCTAGGTTCTTACCTTATATATGTTTCTTCAGTTTTAAGTAGGGTATTTGATTTGCATGTCCATCCCTAACTTGTTAAATTCAATTATCCCTTCTATGTGTAATAGAGTATAAATTAAAATTATAATTTTAAACTTAAATTTAATACCATTTTTTGGAAACAATTGATCTGTGTCTGTATGAGAATGCAAAGACAAGGAGGCCATAGATAGCATGATTAACTGTATGTGAGATATGAACCAAAGCTGACTTACAAACTTATTAATATGACAATGTTAACATAATATTTGTTATAAAATGTAATCAAAGAAAATTTTAGGGAGTAGCTGATTTCAGAAATTATATATTTCCTTAGTGATTGTTGCAAAAAATGTCTTGGGAAATAATCATCAAAGAACACCCACGCAAGGGTGGGACTAATGTTCATTAGAAGAGTGGTTGACACTTTCATGATATTCACTCATAAAATCACTACCCTGTTAAAGCATGTGCTGTTTTATTTTTAATCATGCAACTCAATTACATTCATTGTTATTTCTCATAAAACGTGTTGAAGATACTTCAATAAAATAAAACGTTTAACAATGATGATACACACTATTTTTCTGGCTTTTTGTGAAATGCAATTTTTTTGTGACATTATAGCTTGAGTTAGTTAACACAAATTATTGTTTCCATCTCCTGGAAACAATGACGACTGAAACTATTATATTGTGCAGTATCCTAAGACCTAATTTATTTTATTTATTTATACCAAAATTCACACATCCATGAAGTAAAGAAGTTATTTTGTTATGCGTCTTTCCATCCAAGTATATTGACTATTAATTCTAGTATCAGTAGTGTGTAAGTAGCCACTGTGAATGAGTATGTCTAAGGTAGGATAATTTTCTTCGAATATAAAACGAATTTCAATATTCTTAAAACCACAATATTAGAAATTTATCAAAATATCCAGACTAATTAAATAATGTATCTACCATAGGAATTATTATTTTCTATCTCACACACATGGGCCTACAGTTTTAAGTTAAAGACAGCTGACTTGCTTTTGTAAGAAGTAAAATTTATAATTCAGGAGTCAGTTGAGATTGCAAATGAATAGTGGTTTTTGCAAAAGATACATAATTAAAATGGGAAATAGCTTTGGTCCAAAATAAATACAGTCTTAGTTATATATTAATATTTATTCACGAGAAATGGAAAAAAATCCATTATATTATGTTTTGTTTCCTTGTGTATATTTCAATTCATAAAAGTAGAGAAAAAGGATAAAATCAGTATATTAGAATTGATCCACATTCATCACTGCTTTTAAAAATAAAAGAGATTCTGTATTAATAAAACATCTCACTGTTTTTATAATTTTTTTAGGAGAAATCAACATTATTCTAACATGAACAATAAAAGACATAAATGAGTAGCTAAAATTTCAATGCTATTCTTGTAAAAATACATGAAAGACTGAAACTGTAAGCATCCTTATTTAGTTGCAATAAATATTGAAGCATTTGTTTGTGGTTTCTACACCTTACTTAGAGCTTGTCAAATATATTTTTAATTCTTCTAAATTATACATTTATTTGGGTAAGAAATCTATTATAGCACAATTGAGTACTTTGGGAAGCATTTACAGGAAAGGAAAATTTTTTCTGTATTTTCAATTTTTATGTATTTTAGACTACATTGTATGTACAAAGATTTTCTCCTGTAAATTTTAAGGATGAAGATACCATCTTGTATTGATACCAATAATAAATTTATCATAAATATCATACATTTTAAAATTTGTCTTATCTCTTAGGTGAAGTTCAGACAGAAAACCATCCCATTATATAGATAAATGATTGATTGATAGTTAAATTAAGAGATTTTAATTTAAAATATTCATTGAGTATAACCTGATTTTAGAGAACAAAGAATGTATTATGTCCAAAATATGTTATATGTTGTTCTATGTATTATATTTATAGATGACTAAATGCATGTGTAGAATGCAGAAATTGAATTCTGAAATCAATAGAAGCAATTATAAATTAATGTAGCTCCTTCAGAAAGTGAAATTTCACAATGTAATTACTGTATTTTTTTGACTGAAGTAATAAAAAATTGCAAAACTACTTTCATAATGAAGTGATTTTTTTGCCTTTCTTATTCTGTGTATTTCTAATGAAAAAGTGAACATGTACCTCAATAAACACCAAAACAATCACAGAATATTGTATATTTATTATTAAGAAAATGTTATAGAGTTTTAAATAATTAAACATGTTTGCTTTCAGGTCAGAACAATTTATCTAAAATAAGTGAACAAATGTTATAATATGTGTTTTTAAGTAGTATAATTTCAAAAAAAAGCTTTATACGTAAGTCAAAATTTTACTTTTAATTTTTTATGTCATAAATTATGCTTTATTTTAGTCATAATCTTTATGTTATCATAAGTTTTATTGACTTAGTCAAAAAATCATTTAGATATAAATGTAGTAACATTCCATTTAAATAAAAAAAGCTCCCTGACCTCCAGAATGCCTTACAACATTCACAATTTGCATCTGCAGAGGTGGTTTGCATGCTGGCTTAAATGCATTTCTTGAGGTACTTTACTATACAATTATAGATCTTGAATCTACCAGTACAACTGCATCAATTTTTGAGAGAAGTCTAACAAAATAAACATCGAAGATAGATTTTTTGGCTTTAAGTAGAATGAACTATTTTCCCAATCCCATGCAAACTTACACAGATAAAATACAAGTTACCATTTGGAAAAATATGTTTGGTATTTGTTGTTTTTCAATAAATTTACCTTGATTAAGTTTGATAAATATGATCCTAAAATCAGCTCCCCTTTAGAATATCCTGTGTTTCTTTTGTTCTCAGCTAGAAGCTATGGTTTCTAAAAGTTAAAAACAGTAAGAGCAAAGTTCCTTGACTGGACTCTTGGAATATGGCACAGATTTTGGTAACTGTTATAAATTTAAATACCCCACTTTAAAAACAAGCAAAAACATAAAAATATAAAATTACAATATTTTTATGTTTACATGCGCTGAGAATAAGTAGAGACATAATGCTTGAATTTGAAACGCTAGGGCAATAATTGTGCTCTGGGTAAGAAATCTTTCCATTTCTCCTGGGTCATGTGGGCAAACACTGACCCTTTTCTGCTTTTAATTCAATTGCCAAATGCCTCACTTTATACTGTGGTAAAATTCTCGGGCATTCATTTTATAGTACAGAGAGACAATTTTTTTTTGCATAAAATTGCTATATTTGGTTAAATGTGTAGCCAAGCTACCACACAATTTCCTTTTTAAAAAACATAGCTGTGCTTTAGCATTTGTAAGACTGTGATAACCATTAATATAATCTTTAAATGTATATCCACAGAAGCAGTTATTTTTATCATATTCATGAAGCCTGAATATTCTGGTATATGCAAATATTCTTTAAAATCAGGAGCTACATACTTCACAAATAGATATATGGAGATCAGATAAGTTATTTTTCCCCTAGGTTTCATCTTACATTCTTGAAAAAATTTTGTGGTAATAGGTTAGATTAATAAAAATTAGGTACCAAACTAAAACCGGCTTCTTACAACTTTCCTGACAACTTTCCAATCAACAGCAATTGATTTAAGGTAGAAGAAACAAAGAGAGACACATAAATTCAAAACATAACTCTTCTTTAAAAAATGGTAATTATGATAGTGCCTACATCATAGAGTTGTCCACACACATATAAAGCCCTTAGAATTATATTTGACTTACATTAACACTTTGTAATCATCCAATATCACATTCTATGTCAAATGCTTAGAGGAAATTAAATAAATGATGGTAGGTATATCAGATAGTTATTTAAAACTTTGGTCAATTTAAACTGCAATTGTTGTTGAGTCTGGAACATTTCCCATCTGACTCTGGGTTGGCTTAAGTCCTATATCATGGCTAACATCATTGATTACTCATTAACTTGCTCAATAATTCTTTTGCCATTGATTTCTTAGTAACCCACATCAATCTATACAGGAGCTGACCTTATCAAATCTGATCATTTTATATTTGAGCTAAGTCACAGCTCAAGTGACTTGATTATTTCTATATTTTATTCACCTGACATTTTTTTAGAGTCAATAAAGTCTAGCAATTTGGCTTAGGCAGTACAGTCAAGATCTATCATTATCTGTGTGTTGGCACATGAAGTGAACATCACTGAAAAAGCTCTTTGGAGATCATTTGCCCAATAAATTCTGTTATGTTTGTGTATAAAGCTCTCCTCCTTCTCTAGCCTGGGACCCTACCAAAAAACCATCATGAAAATGGAAAAATGTTCATTAAGTTATTATATTATAAACAGTATGTGTTCATAGAGTTTTGTGTGAATTGAACTCCAAATTTTTTAAATCCTGAGATGAATATTTGAACTTATATCATTTTTATTGCAGTTTAAAGACATACTACATGAGATAGGAAATTTTTGTGTAATTATAATTCACTTAAATAAAAACATAATAATATAAACCTCATCTGTAGATTGGGTAAGGATAACTGACAAGACAAAATTGCAAGTTCTGTTTTAACACTTCCTCTGTTCTTATTACCATCTCATCACACACCCTGACACATTTTCTTTGAATATATACATATATAAAAACATATAAATTTACATTTATATAAATCATTTTCACCTTAAAGGCATCATTTTTCTTAAAAGTAAAATTTCTCTAGCATGCCATTCAATAGAATTGCTTACATATGTACATGTGTGTGTATTTACATGTCTGTATGTATGTGTATATATATATGTGTGTGTGTGTATATATATATGTATATAAATATATATATTTTTTCTGGTCTCTGCACTGTAGGAATAGACAGTCTAGTGTAGTGGTTATATATATATATGTTTTCTGGATCCAGGGCTTCATATTAACCACATACTTACTGATTATATAAACTCGGGTAACAATTTTTCTATAATTAATTTTCCTCACATGTAAGATGAAAAGAAGAAAAATATGAAGGTGGAGGGGGAGAAGGAGGTGGAGAAGAAAAGGAAGAGCACTGGGTTAATTTAAAAAATAAATTAATTAAAAATCTTAGAATAATAATGATATGGAGAAGTAAGTAAATGTTTTATTTTATTTCACAGTGGGAATAAAAGTTTTAACAAGATTCAACAGGAACAATAAAATATCTTCACTCCTAGCTTCTCAATGTCACACTAGACTAATTTTTAGTTTTTGTTTAAATAATCAATCCAAGATTCTGATTTATGTTTTTAGTATGGCAGTTAACATAATGAGTCTTATCAAAGGATTTCCATGACAAAACAAAACTTCTCAAAAGTACTTCCCAAATGTTATTTGAGCATAACATTTTACAAGGAAAAAAATAGGAAAAGACATTAAATAATTTGCTTATTTTTCAAAAAATATCTACATTATAGTTTTCCACTAAGTTGGAAAACATTTGGTTCCAACTAACTAAATTCAGTTCCATATTTCATTCCTAAAGATAAATTTATAAATAATGATTAATCAGTTTTTGCTTCTTAATTTCTACACTACATAAGTTTAAATGCATAGTGTTCATGTATTTATATCAGTGATTTTTAGATTCTGAGCATTTTAATTATCCTTTAACTGATATATCAGATAGTCATGACATAGCTATCTCTGCTCTATATTAAAATTTAGCCATTAACATTTAAAAATTATAGAAATGAACTTGTTCTGAAAATTAAACAACTATCTAAGTTACTTTGTACTTACTAAGAAAATTGGCTTGGTTCATTGCATATTTAGAAACAGTCATTCCAGAAAGACATATTAACTTATTTTTAGGAAGTGGTAATCATCATTGTATATAGAGCTATTTGATTTAATATGACAATGTGAAATCATTTTAGTATTTTATGTGCAGAAGGTTGAACTAATCATACCTCTCAGTTCCCAGCACATGAGTATCATTAGTTGTTTTGAGCTATGTCTCTTTAATTATATATGTGTGTGTGTGTGTGTCCATGCATATCTTCCCTTTTAATTACATATACTATTCACATTCGATTCCCTTCATAGGTAACCATATTAATATTTTAACAAATTATTTATTTGAATGTATTCTTTATTTTTTATGCATATATTTTAATTTTAATTAAATGATACCTATGTTAATGTAGCATCATAAGAAACAGAAGAGGATGAAGTCCAAAAAGTAATGACTGGTTTATTGAAATAAACTTTTCTTTAATGTGAAGTAAAATAACCACTAAATTTTATATATTGGGGTTAGCAACATATCAATAACCTTTGCAATTGCAGGCAAGTTGAAATTGTAAGGCTACATTATGGACACCTGGTAAAAACATGAACAGAAAGCTACTTTAAACCACCACCTCTGGATACCCACAAGACAGAAAACTTTTATGATGCTTTCATTGGAGTTTTGTTCGTTGGTTGGTTAACTTTTTTAATGAAAAAAAAAAAAGGAACAAATGGAAACATTTGTGGCAAAAAAATTCAGTTGAGCAGGAAAAATGTGCAAACAAGGAAGAGAGAAATGAAGATAAGAAGATAACTCAAAGTATACTCTTCCTGAGAAACCTGGTAGGAATCTGATTAAAAACACAGGTGGAGAATTCAGCTATTATTACATGATCTAAGTAAGAAATGGCAGGTTTTTTTTTTTTTCTTTTTTGGTGGTGGGGGTGGGGGTTGTTGTTTGTTTTTTTTATTTTTTTTTTTGAGACAGAGTCTGGCTTTCTTGCCAGGCTGGAGTACAGTGGCGTGATCTTGGCTCACTGAAACCTCCGCCTCCCAGGTTAAAGTGATTCTCCTGTCTCAGTGTCCAGAGTAGCTGGGACTACAGGCACGTGCCACCACGCCAAGCTAATTTTGTATTTTTAGTAGAGAGGGAGTTTCACCATGTTGGCCAGGAAGATCTCGATCTCTTGACCTCGTGATCTGCCAGCCTCGTTCTCCCAAAGTTCTGGGATTACAGGAGAAATGACAGTTTTAAGAAACAAGTAGTTTTAAGCAAACTAGATGGAAATTTGAGAGTTCATACCATATGACCACCGTTCCTTTTTTAACTTATAGAGAAAGGGGCTTATGTGGATCAGGTGTGAAGAAAGAGGAAAGGGTTTACATGTTCTATGGTGAGAAAGAGAGATTGAGACGACTTAATAAATAAATATTTCCTGGGAGATTTGACCTCACTTGCAGGCAATGAATTCATAGTGATTATAAAATTGACAGTTTGTGTTGTTTACACTACTGTAATAATAATATCTCTCTGTGTATATATATGTGGATGATAATATTTGCATCTATTGGTTGTAGGATTTGCCAATTAGGTGTAACTTAAGGGATCGTGACATAATTAAGAGAAAATGATACAATGTATGATGGAGTAAAGAATTTGTGAAGAAAAAGGAATAAAAAAGAAGATAGATGAATAGGAAGAAATATCAAGGAAAATATGTAATTGGAGTATTTGAATAAGACTGTTAAAATGACTCCTTGAAAAATAATTTAGAATGGAAAGTTATTTCTTGTAATAAATAAGTTAAAACGTGTGACTGTAGACTAGTAAAGCCATGTAAAACATGGGATTTGGAGGAAGTAAGCAAGCTGAGTAACTAGGGGATTGGATGTGTTGTCCATAAAAATCATGAAGTCACTTGGAATCTTGGCAGCATTTGAATTGGTTAGGAAAATCACGTGCAAGAGAGAAAATGTTCAGGAATAAGGGAGATTTTCTCAGAGGGTGGTGGGTTACACACTAATTGTAAGAAGAGAGGTGTATTAGTGTTCTCTAGAGGGACAGAACTAATAGGATTATCTATTTATCTATCCATCTATCCATCTATTATCTATCTATCTATCATCTATCTATCTATCTATCTATCTATCTATCTATCTATCTATCATCTATCATCTATCTATCTATCTATCTATCTATCTATCTATCTATCTATCATCTATCTAATCAGGGGAGTTTATTAAGTATTAACTCACATGATCACAAGGTCCCACAATAGGCTGTCTGCAAGCTGAGGAGCAAGGAGAGCCAGTCCGAGTCCTAAAACAGAAGAACTTGGAGTCTGATGTTCAAGGGCATCCAGCGTGGAGAAAGATGTAGGCTGGGAAGCTAGGACATTCTAGTCTTTTCACATTTTTCTGCCAGCTTTATGTTCTAGCCTTGCTAGCAGCTGATTAGATGGTGCCTACCCAGATTAAGGGTGGGTCTGCCTTTCCCAATCCACTGGCTCAAATGTTAATCTCCTTTGGCAACAGCCTCACAGACACATCCAGGATCAATACTTCGGATCCTTCATCCAATCACATTGACACTCAATATTAACCATCACAAGAGGGACAAGATAGACAGGAAGAGACTTAAACAGCAAGAGTATAGAAGAATAATAAAGAAATGACTTTGGAGAGCAAGTGAGATTACATAATCCCATTTCCTTACACTGAGATAGATGCCATTTATAAAAGGATGTCTTCAATTAATTCAATATTATTAGTTGATATACCAATTTTAGTTAAAACCAGGCATGGTGGCTCACACCTGAAATCCCAGAACATACAGAGGTAGTGGCAGGAGCATAATTTGAGCCCAGGAGTTGGAGACATGCCTGGACAACATAGCAAGACCCCATTCCCTACAAAAAAAATAAAATAGACAATCAACCCCCCCAAAAATTTTAGTTAAGTAAAAAATATGATTAAAAAGTATTCAAAGAAGCATTCTGGGATAATGGGTTTGAATAAATCAGATAGTTATTAAAGCAATTGTTGCCCAACTCCCAGAAGTAAGAGGAAAGATTATTATACAAGAAGGGAGTGATAGTATGTGTCAGGGATAGGAACTACAGAGAGAAGATAGAGAACCCTCCAGGAGGAGGAGCGATGATCCAAGTGGCTTGTATTTTATTGATAATCAAGAAAAACGTGAGTCTAAGAGAAGACAGACTTAGATTTGAAGGACAGCTGAAGAAGGCTGATCAGAAATGTGAAGAGACTAAAGATGGACCTAGATTTATTTTATTTTATTTAGGTAGACTTTTTTTATAATTTGAATAGACACATAAATGTAATGCTCATAGAAGGATGAAAATATGAAAATAGAGATAATTTGTTTTATAAAACTAGACTAAACTTGTTAACAGAAATTGATGAGTATATTTAAAATTCTAAAACAATTTGTCATAAATACATTAGATGTCCAAATCCAAAATTAAACACCAGCAAACAGAATGAAACAACAAATTGAAAGTATAACATGTTATTATGAACCAGATATTCGCAGAACTCTGCAGATTGATTAACATTAGAAAATATGTTTATATGTATACACATACACACACCCCATATCAGCAAATA
Organism: Hylobates moloch; assembly: GCF_009828535.3. NCBI lineage: Eukaryota > Metazoa > Chordata > Mammalia > Primates > Hylobatidae > Hylobates > Hylobates moloch. The sequence continues at coordinate 117,952,140 of NW_026652279.1, forward strand.
AGAAAAACATCCTGATAATCCCAGTAGATATTAAAAAGGTCTTTGATTACATTCAGTATGCATTAATCATAAACTGTGAGTTATGGGAATTTAATGATAAAGAATATGAATCATAAACTGATTCAGCATGGGCCGGGCATGCTAGCTTATGCCTGTAATCCCAGCACTTTGCAAGACTGAGGCAGGCGAATCTTTTGAAGTCAGGAGTTCGAGACCAAAGTGGCCAACATGGTGAAACCCTGTCTCTACTGAAAATATATACATTAGCTGGGCATGGTGGCACACACCTGTAATCCCAGCTACTCTGAAAGCTGAGGCAGCAGAATCGCTTGAACCCGGAGGCTGAGTTTGCAAGATCGAGCTACTGCACTCCAGCCTAGGTGACAGAGAGACTCAGTCTCAAAAAAAAAAGGAAAAGAAAAAAGAGTCAGCATAATGCAGACTTCAAGGCCCTTGGGTTGGCTTTTACCTATATCCTAGTGTCATCTCAGATACCCTTTTCATTGCATTTTTTATTCTCAGGACCACCACTTGTGTTGATCTTGTGTTCCTCTAATGTTGGCTTTCCTCTTGATCTAATCTAGAACCTTCGGTTCCCAGATAAAAGAGCTATGGCTACCAGATTAATAAAATCCTTTAGTTATTTGCTATTATATCAGTAAACCCATCTTCTAAAACTATTAAATTTCTATATAATTTCTCTATTTCCTTTAAAACTAGTTTAATAAACCACACAGAGATAGAAGTTGTTAGCTCTTGCAATGGTTTGAATGTTCTCTGTAACTCATGCTATGATCCATTTGTAGTTCAGAAACATGACTATTGTCTTTTCAAGCTCGTATGAGATCTGGCTCCCTCAATCCTTGCTATGATATCAGTACCCTACCTGTCTGATGCGAAAAAGAAAAGACAAAATGAAATTAAAACTCGTACACCACAGAGAGTTCCCACAAGTAAGAAGGCTCTCACCAGATCCAGCCCCTCAATCTTAGAATTCTCAGTCTCCAAAACTGTAAGAAATAAATTCCTTTTTAAATAAATTACCCAGTTTCCAGGATTGTTTTAATAAGCAACAGAAAATGGATGAAGACTGATCTGTCTCCTGATGTAAATACTGGAGCCAAAACTTTATACTCATTACTCAAATAGAGGATTTTTCACAGGGTAAATATTCAAGGGAGGCAGGGCTGAATTCTACATCAGAAGACAATATCTCAGAAGAATAGATGTTAATTTTTACTCTCCCCTAGGAACTATAATGTACACAGGCTGTGATGCAGGCTTGACCAATCAGACTTTGCTACCAAGGATTCTAAATCTAGAGAGAGTGCCAACAAAAAGAGTGTCAGCAAGGCTAGCCATGGACTCTATTGTCAAGCAGCTTTGTGACAGTGACAATGACAATGGCAGTTCCATTGCAGCCGTGTCCTGAGTTGACACTTCCTATGATGTGTTATTGGCTAAGGTTTTAAATACCAAGAATCTTAAGGTTTATTTCATTGTTAAGCTTGGATCATCGGCTTTACTAAAGATTCTCTGAGCTATACAATTTACTTCCTTGAGTGCTATTGATGAAAAGCTCTTTTATTGTAAAATATAGCACAGAGAAAGATTAAAACATATGATCAACTTAATAAATTGTTATGTGTTCAACTAGTAACTACCACTTTTATCAATAAATAGTCCTTCCAGACATTATTGAACCTCTCAACGTGCCTGATCTGAATCAAAACCTCACAGCCCTGCTGTGACCATTGCACATATTTAATGGTAATCATGCTCTGCTTTACTTCACAGTTTAATAACTCATGACGTATTCTTAAATACTAGGTTTGATTTTAACTTTTTGGGAGCATGGTTATATATCTTAAGTATTCTTTATTGCAGGTCCAATCCATAAATTATTATTTTCCTGTAATCTTATATTGCACAATATAACTGGGTCATTTTACTTGTAAAGTATTTAAGATTCTATAATTTTCACATATTCCCAAGGAATATTTTAACATATTTCTCTGCCCTCTGTATTTTCTATCAACTGATTGTTTAATATAGGAGATTTACAGAGTCAATACATAAATATGTAGCTAATCCTTAAACAAATAAATATATATCTAGCTATATAAATATATCAATCTATATATAGATTAATATATATAAATATATAAATAGATATAGGAAATTTATATATAAAAACTTATCTATATATATATGAATCTGTACTAGTTTTATATATATAAAAATAAATCTTTTCTTCACCTTTTGGAAAGGCTGTTCATTACATTCCTCAAGCAAGAGGCATATTGTGTCTGTTACCACTTTTGGTGATGTTATCTATTGATTGTGCTTATTGCCTAGATATATTAATTAATTAGTGGCATTTTTATTATATCTTTTCTCCTTTTTTATAAGTAAAATTTTTTATATGAGTAAAATTTTTTTTAATCTAATGTTTTCTATCTCAGAGAAGTTTGCACAGGACTAATAGACTAAAAGATTGATTTTTTTGCTCTTTTTATTTATTTTAAAAACTGAATTATTTCTTTATGGCCCTCCAAATTTGGCTAATTTGTTGAAAAGTTTCAATTAAATTTTTATTAGTATTTGAACTCACAGTTATATAAAATATATTTGAAGTGTTTTAATCCATTGTTGTTTTTATTGAAGCAGAAATGCTCCTATCTCTCCAATGGGTGGCTCTTATGTCTTCTGAGTTCTTTTGACATGCCCCATTGCAGTCCCTGATAATTGCTAAAATGTTTCAGACACTTCTTATACATTTTCCATCCCAGATCTGGAATGAGACATTTCTAGTTCTGGTTTGTGCATATGTGGCAGGGGCGGGGGTGTGAGGAAGGGAAGGGTATTTCAAGACCGGAATTTGGGCAATGTGAATGTGCATTATTAACTGGGTCTGTTGTTATTTCTACATCTTTCCATTTAACTGAGTTAGAGTGAGTAAGTGGATTGAAGTGTGGATGGATGGCTAGATTAGTAGAAAGGCAGATAAGGCCGGGCGCAGTGGCTCACGCCTGTAATCCCAGCACTTTGGGAGGCAGAGGTGGGTGGATCATGAGGTCAGGAGATCGAGACCATCCTGGCTAACACGGTGAAACCCCCGTCTCTACTAAAAATACAAAAAAATCAGCCAGGTGTGGTGGCGGGCGCCTGTAGTCCCAGCTACTTGGGAGGCTGAGGCAGGAGAATGGCGTGAACCCGGGAGGCGGAGCTTGCAGTGAGCCGGGATCCGGCCACTGCACTCCAGCCTGGGAGACAGTAAAAAAAAAAAAAAGCAGATAACATGCCCCCCGTGAATTCATAGTGTTATGTCTGATTTAAATTCAAAGATGTATATGTTATCTCTGCTAAATTTTTGTATTCTTCTTTTCCCACATTAAATACATATGTTTTGAAGAATATCAGAAGTGGTAGAATTGGACTATTTATTATGTAATTTTTTTATATATAAATACAGATGTTTAATACTGATTGTTGTGGTTGTCTGCAATTCATGGCCTAGTTAATGCATAAGAAAGAGCTCATGGAGAAAGCAATTTCTTAGCTCTTGAAGTATTATAACAGTTTGCGGCTTCTATATTTGAGAGTAAATTTGGCTAGATATAATACCTTTATCTTACTTTTCCTTTGTATTATAACAGTTTGTGGCTTCTATATTTGAGAGTAAATTTGGCTAGATATAATACCTTTATCTTACTTTTCCTTTGCTTACTTTTCTTTATGGGAGTGTCACTAATGTGTTATTTCATTTAGTTCTGGAATTAAACATGCTGTTGAGTTTGATGATAACCTCATTTTGTTTTCCTTATAAATAACTTTATGTTTTTGTTGGAGTGCCAAATAGATTTTTCTATTTTTTTTTTAAATCCGGCTTTCTTAAGAAGCAAATTTTATTTACTTATTTTTCTATTACCCCAATAAATCATTTCTTCTAATTTTATTTTTGTTCTTATTTATATTTGTATATAATATTTACATGACTATAATCAATATAGTCACAATTTTATTTTCATATTATTCATTTGACATAATTTTCACACATTTTCTCTTGTGGCTACATATTTTCCATTATAATTTTAACATCTGCACAATAATCCATGAAGCTATTATTTGATATACCATAATATCACCTCCCTATGTTAAATATTTATATCTATTCCCTTTTCTTCATATTTTAGGTTAAGTCATTCAGTGTTTTTAAAATTAATAAATTGAGAAAAATTCAATGATTTGGCCTATCCTTCCTACAAAAACTGTTCAGAAGTATAAAACATATTAGAGAAAATTTTTATTTGTATACTTATTTCAACTTATTTCATCGTGTGTACTGGAATTGAGACCTAGTTTTCTTCTAATCTACAGCTCTAACAGCATAAACCATAAAGCCGAATTCCATGACTGAGACATGCCATTTGACGTTTTCCTTTGAGTTCTAATTCAAAGAGGTAAACTGTTTGGTCTGCTTTATTGACTTTCAAGTGTATCGTGATAGTCAAAACACTCTTCTTCAGAGAAGCCGAGACTATTTCTAAAGTGGAATCTACAGTGAAATCATATCTATCTATCTATATACACATATCTGAACCTTTGACATTATCTTCCATTAGAAATTGCACCAATTGGTCATCAAAAGGAAGAAGAAACAGATTGTTGAAAATATATTAATGGTTCTTGAAACTGTTCTAATCAGCAAAGGCATCAGCACTGGGAAGAAGTCTGAGAAGGTAACTATTAGTTATCTATTTATGCATAATAAATTAACCTAGAATAACAGCTTAAAACATACATCTCACAATTTTTTAAGCCCAGGAAATCAAGATGAATTAGTGGAGTGGTTCTGGCTCAGGGACTCTGATGAGGTTGTAATTAGGATGTCAACTAGGGCTGCAGATACCTGAAATCTGCACCCAGGACTGGAGGATGAGCTTCCACAACAGCTCACGCACGTGGCTGTTGGGTGGAGGCCTCGGTTCTTCATCACGTAGTACTCTCATGACACCGCAGCTGGCTTCCCTGAGTAAATAATCCAGACCTAGACTCCTAAGTTGTACTCTCATGCTTTTGATGTTTTTTCTTTTTTTGTTTGTTTTCTACTCCTTAGAACCAAGTCACTGAGACTCCACCTCTTTAAAGGAGGGGAACCAAATAATTTGAGGCCATATTTTAAAGCCATCATAGTAACTGCTAAACCAGCAGAGACTAATAGGCAAAATACAGACATTTTATAGCCACATAGAACATCTCAAATTCTGGCTGTGCTGATTATTACCAAATGAACATTGAGCAGATCAATTGGTGCAACATCTTTGGCATCTTTCTTACTGTTAAGCTAGAGATTATTTACTGTCTGCCTACCTCACTGGATTATTATTGAAACTCAAAGAAGACCATATAAAATGGTAGTTTTGAAAAACAAATATTTATTAATCTTGAATTAAATATGTATTTGTGTAAGTTTTTAGCCCATTGAGGCTAAAATGTATCTATGGCTGAAAAATATAAAATCATTAAACAAGTAAACAGATTTATATTGAATGACTATGTAATCAATAACAAAATCACTGTAGCATAGACTTTTTCTAGGTAATAAGGCAGGAATGTTCTGTATCTATTTCCTGCTTTTTCACATATACCAATATGTAATTTCCAAACACATTTGGAAATGTATTATAAAATGTTATAAAAAGTTATAAAATGGGTTTCATAACTTCCATACTTGAAGATAGTTTCCACTCATATTAAAAACAAACAAAAAACTATGTATTTTTTAGGTTTCGAAGATAAATCTATTATTTCAGAATGGTTTTCTAATTTTCATCATTATAAATGGCAAATATAAATGTTATTACTAAAAATGCCTATAAATATAATAAACAAAAATTCTTTGACCTCAACACATAAAAATATTTTTGTTTTTATGTCTATTTTACATAAGAAATCTTAATCGTTGGATTGGCATAAATAGCTCAGTTATTACACATCATGTATAAGCCAGTGCATGAAACTTAAATTTAGTCCCAATTAAGAAATACATACCTAATATTGTTAAGATAAATGGATTTTTATTGGAAAATTTGAGTATTTAAAATTAAGTCTTCTGACATTAAGTTGAGTAGAATTAAGAAAGAGAAATTTCAAATAAAAAATAAATTAGGGACATTTCCTCTCAGGGGTGTAGAGAATAAGAAAGGGCATTTATCCTGTGTTTAATTCAATCACTATAACAAAAATAGCTTTATAATCCTCTGTGGTGGACTGTTTGTTAATTTTTTTCACCTATTTTGTATTGCATTGTTTATTTACTTATTATTTAGTTTTGTGAATTATTTATATTTATATCACAGGTAGACAAACTATCATGCATAAGCCAAATCCAGCACGCCTCCTGTTTCTGTATCTGAAGTTTAATCAGAAACAGCTAAGCTCACTCATGTTTATATTGTCTAAAGCTGCCTTCATGCTGCAATAACAGAACTGAGGAGATTCCACAGAGACTGTAAGATATGCAAACTAAAATATTTGCTGTTTGGCTATTTAAGGTTTGTCGACCCTTGCTCTACATGAAAATCTTTTTTTTCAAATTATAATATGTAAATGGAATCTCTCAGTCTGTTGTTGATTTTTTTCATTCTATTCATAGTATCTTTTCATGAGGAGAATTTGAAATTTTGATTAAATCCAATTTATCATTATTTTATTTTATAAATCATGCTTTTGGTATCTTATATAAGAAAGCTTTGTCTAACTTCAAAGCACAAATACTTAGTTTTGCCCTGAAATTTTATACATTTAGTTTGTACATATAGGTCTACAAGATCAAACTTCAAAATTTTTTGCAGATAAGTATCAAATTGCCCAGCAATATCTCTTTAAAAGCCTGTTATTTATCCCCTGACTTGCTATTAAATTTTTGTCAAAAATCGATGGGTTTATATCTGTATTTTCTCTATTTTGATACACTGATCAACTTATCTTTCTTTATGTGTAGACCATACTGTCCTGATAAATGTATTTTTTATATTAAGCCTTCAAATAAGTTAGAATACCTCATCAAACATTGTTGTTTTTCTTGAAAAGTTGTTTTGGCTCTCTAAATACTTTCCATTTCGATATGAAATGGAAAAAATAAGAGCATTGTTCAAACTTCTTCCTAATTTATTTAATTTATTAATACTTTGAAATAGCTACTAGGGAGGCTGAGGCAGGAGAATCGCTTGAACCCAGGAGGTGGAGGTTGCAGTGAGCCGAGATCGTGCCACTGCACTCCAGCCTGGCGACAGAGTGAGACTCCTTCTCAAAAAAAAATTTGATGAAAGATTACAGAAAGTTTTCATATACTCTTCACAAAGATTCTCCTACTGCTTAGACTGTACCCAATATGGTCCATTTATAAATTTTTAAAAACATTAACATTGGTAAAATACTATTAACTATTAACTTCAACTGTTTTTTCACTAATAATAGTTTCACTTTCAGTAATTAATTTATTCATTGGTATTCAGATGGTAAATTATATAGGTTGATTTTAAGCTCCAAGCACAGTGATAGCTCCTAGGCAAACAAAGATAATTAAGACATTCCTATCTTCAAGAATGTCACAGTCTATTAGATGACCAAAAATATAAATTAATAATGCAATAATTAAATGACATTTCAAGTTAGCAGCCCAAAAGACACAAAGAATTAAAATTGCATTTCTCATTAGACAAAGGAAGACAAAAGCATTCCATTACTACACTGCATTAAAAACACTCTTCTTGAACAATGAAAGGCTCAGATTTTGCTGAGCATTTATTTTCTTATGTATTCTTCTGTTCTCTTTTCATTTTTCAAGCAACAGGAGTCTATTGCAATGTGGCAGAAATCTATTTAAGCCATATCATTTCTTTGAAAATCAGACTCTTTTTAATGAAAATTCCAAAGGTATTGTTTATTCTCTTCAATGTTAATGTTGATTTATGTTCTCATTTTAAAAATTATTTGTAATTTTTAAATATGTTCTGTTGAATAAATAAAAACATACAGAGATTATAATGTTTGCATGTAGAGAAGAAAGTATTTATACAAATTTCAAAGATGCCAAAAAGAAATTTTGTATTAGAGATAACTTGTTTCTAATAGAAATTACAATACAGAAAGTTTTCTTCCAGCTTATTGATTAAAACATTCAACTGTATTTGCTGAAATTAGTAGTATTAACTTTCTTATATTTGAATGTAGAAGTTAACTTCTATGCAATATTTAGCAACTATTATAGTGTGATCTAGCCTTTGTTTATTGTTTGAGAAGTGTCAAAAGTAAATATGTTTGTTATCACTTTGTAAAGATAGCAAAATATTTTCAAAAAATTAACATTCTATGATTGGACTATAAAGCTCTTTTCCAGATATTTGCATTTATTTGGATGATGAAGAATTACAGAGGAAGAATTCATTTCTCAAATGATTTAGGGTAAGATTGATTGGGTCAATTGAGTGGGTGGAATGTTTCTAACGTTTCTCTTCAGTGATTCACATCATTTTTCCTGCCCCTTTCTGCCCACTGTTTCCATCTGAATTAACCAGAAGAAGATGAAATAATACAGATTTTCAGAGGTGCCAATTAATGACTTTCTGTTCAGTACCCTTCAGTAAAGGGAGGTTTGTAGTACCTTGTTTATAAAGCTTTTTCTGGTTTTATGTCACATACTTTAGTATAAGGTAAGTCTTCTCTCATTGAATTGGTATGATAATAATAGAATATTAAGAGGTTATGTAACTCAACAAGCCTTTTAATTTCATTAAAACCACAGTAAAAAGCACAAGAAGTCTAGATCTTTCTCAAAATAGAATTAAGATATACCTTTAATAATTAATATGTCAGGATTTAGACACCAGTCTCCAATATATTTAAGAACTTTTAGTCTCTCAATAATATGGTTAACAAATGTACAGAATAGATCACTGAGACAAAATGGTCTCTAAAAGTATAAAAACAACTGTAAAAATTGTGTTAGGTCATATGAACAAATAAACAAAATTACCCATATTCTATTCCCAGATCTTATTCTACTCTAATATAAATTTCTGTTGTGAAGTAAATTTATTAATTAACTTTTCTAATTATACTGTGTGGATATTTTAATTGTTTTGATTAATTTTAGATTTCCAAAATGAAGACTGAAAAAATTAGTGGTTTAACAAAGAAAACAATTCATGTTTGAAACATGTAAAATAATTCCAAAGGTAGGCATTACATAGCTGATATTTCCAAGAGTTCAACAGAAACCCTGCATCGATTATCTGTATTATCTCTCTACTATCTGTATGTTTCATTCTCAAGGTTATTTCAAGGAAAATTTTGGTTTCTTCAGGGCCCAACCATTTCGTTCCATTCGTTCCCGACAGCAAGCATGGAAGAAGGCAAAAAAGAGCATGTGTTCTCCAATTCAAATAATTTTTCTGATATCACCCACTGATCTTCTATTCATAGCTCATTAGTCATAAATTAGCCACTTGGCCACAACTATTGACAAATAGGACTTAAAATGTCTCTAAACCATAGTAGCAAGTACTACACTAAAATGAGGCTGTATGTGCCTAAAGAAGATGATAAAGATAGTGAGAAAAAAATTAGAAGTTTCTCCAACATTGCTATTTAGAAAATTAATTTTAACATTGATCTTACGTGTAGCCATCTTTCACAAAACTCTGATTAATTCAAATGGCTTGTCAGTTTACTCATTTGAGATTACCAAATAGGCCATAACATATTTCTTCAAATAATACACACTTAATTTGGCTAGAACTTTCAGAAAAGTGGCTGGAACTTTAAGTAAAATATTAAATGCTAACTTTAATCTTGTTTTATTCTGAGTTTGAATAGTAATGTTTCATTTCAAATGGTTTACTACTCAGCATATGGCTTCAAGGTAATTAATTACATCTCTTACTTTGTTAACATATTACAATTCTCGTTTTTTGTTTCTATCCAGATTTACATTAATATAGTTGCTGATGTTAAACAATTCTTGCATTGATAAGCAAATATGCATTTAGTAATGATGTGTCCAGCTTATATTTGCAAACTTTATTGTCTGATGTTTAATTGGATTTTTAAATAGTTTCACATTGTATTTATTTTCAATGTTTATAGTCTGCGTGCGTGTGTGTGTGTGTGTGTGTGTGTGTATTTGTGCTTTATTGTACATTAGCTTACTACATTGACAGGTAAATTCATCCAAATTATTTCCTATGGTCACAAACAGTGTACACAAAAGGGAAATTATCTGCTCTTTAACGCTTTGCTAAAACTCACTGATGTATAAATCTTATGAGATTTTAAAAAGAATTCCATGATGAAATATTTGTGAAAGCCTATGTAATGGTGTTAATAGAGAAGAGAAGAGGCTGGGTGCAGTGGCTCACTCCTGTAATCCCAGCACTTTGGTAGGCCGAGACGGGTGGATCACCTGAGGTCAGGAGTTCAACACCAGCCCGACCAATATGGTGAAACCCTGTCTCTACTAAAAATACAAAAATTAGCCAGGTGTGGTGGCAGGCACCTGTACTCCCAGCTACTCAGGAGGCTGAGACAGAAGAATCACTTGAACCTGGGAGGTGGAGGTTGCAGTGAGCTGAGATTGCACCACTGCACTCCAGCCTGGGAAACAAAGCAACACTCTGTCTCAAAAAAAAAAAAAAAAAAAAAAAGGAGAAAAAAGATAGTAAACAATAAAAACAATAAGCTTAGGTAACATTTTTGACATATGCCAGATAATTGGGGTGGTAGTTGCATGGAGATTTTGAAAAATGTCTCATAAATAGGAAATACTATCCAAGGAAAAGTTATCTGAAGATATCTTTTGGAGGAAACTCACCGGCCCTGCAAATATTGATATTTTAAACAATTTTTCTTGTTAAATATTAATAGACAGTCTAAGCTCACCAGGTATTTGGGTGTTTACCTAGGATGCCACAGAGAGACAAAAATAAATAAATAAATAAATAAATAAAAGTCTTGGGATAAATTTCATAGCACATAAAGAAAAGGTTTCAAAATTGCTATGGTTTGTTCTTACCAAAACTCATGTGGAAATCTGATTCCCAGTGTGGCAGTATTGAGTAAGTTCTTGTTCTAGAGAGACTAAATTAGTTCCCATGGGAATAAATTAGTTCCCTCAAGAGTGGTTTGCTACAAAACCAGTATGCTCCTTGGGTTTGTTTCTGCTCATGTCTGCTTCCCCTTTGACCTTCTCTGCCATATTAGGATGGAGCACAAAAGTCCTTGCTGGAAACCAGGGTAATGCCCTTTAACTTCTCAGCCTGCAGAACCATGAGATAAATAACCTCATTTCTTTATAAATTACCCAGCCTCCAGGGATTGCATTATAGCAACACAAAATGGAATAAGGCAGAAATATACATTATTTTAGATGTAATATAAAAATACTACGTTCATTAATTAAATATATCATTCTTCTTCAGACTGTCTGAGTTCCTATATATTAAACATGGTGTGATAGTGGCCAGTTGAGGAAGTCAATGGAAGAGTTTAAAGCTAATTTTAAACAAATCCCCAAGCAGAAAATAAATGTACAATCTGGGAAAAGATAATCCTCTTAGAGAATCGATCCAGTCTAGAACATTGAACATCATAGGATACGGTGCCTCCAGGATAATATTAAGAAGAAATTGAGGTGAAGAAATAATGAAAATATAATGCAAATTTATTTTATGTGAGTGAAAAACATGAGTTTCCTTATTAAATCACTTATAAACACAATCACTAAAGAAATAACCAATGAAAGTGAGGTTATTGAGTAGTTAAAGCACACTAAGGATGAACATTGTTTTATTTGGTTAGTGGCATTGAAAGTTGAAAATCTAGGTGAAGAATATAATAAAAATGACATTAAAATTTTTGAAGTGACAAATACATGACATTTTTAAGAACGAGTGACACTGAAAAGTCAGTAGAATGACACCTCATAATTTGGGTACTATTATATTCCCAGCCTGGAATTCTAAATAAAGGTAAATATCTATATTGTGTAATTGATTAAAGTTATTTTAAGAATGTAAACTCTCAGAAAAGTTTATATCCAATGCACTAAATTAAAGGATGATGTTGGATAATGTAGACATTTTTAAATAAGGGAAAGAACTAATATAGCAGAAGGCATTGGATTCAGAAAAAAAGCGTATCAATCTAGGAAAGAAACAAAATAAATAATGAGTGCAAAGGTGCAGAAAATTCACAAGACACTTGCACAGCAAATATTGGGAAATCTATCCAGTGCACAGGCAGAGATAGCTTCCAAGAGGAAAAATGCTGTACAAAGAGCCAATAAAATTGAGATAAAAAGCCAAAGCTTTAATTTAAACGTGAGAGAATTACCAAAAATTGAATAGACATGTGTAGTAATCATCCTGATTAAGAAATAGGAAATTACAAGTAACCCATAATAGTTCCTTTGTAAATCACTCTTCTCAATATCACAACAATTCTATTCAAAGAAAACCATTGTTATAACATTTGAATGTTACATAAATGGCATCCAAAAGTATGTATGCTTTTGTCAGTTTTCTTTCATTCACCATTATATTTGCTATATCAATCTCTATTTTTCATGAATCTATAGTTTTTTAATTCTTATAGTTCTTTTATTTTCATTGTTGTGTGGTATTCTATTATATGAATATACTACAATTTTATATCCATGTTTCTGAACATAAAAGTTTTTTCCAGTTTTTGGCTATTAAGAATTATGGTGCCAAGAATATACTAGTACGTGTCTTGTTGGACACATGCACACATTATAATTCGAGGCATACTTATAAATAAAATTGATGCATAGTAGAGTATGAAGTGTTCAGTTTCAATAGATAATACAAATTTATACTCCTAATAGTATTGTGTGAGTGTGTGTTTGTGTGTGTGTGTGTGTGTTAAATTTAGCCATTCTGGTGCTTGTAAAATATTATCTCATTGTGCTTTCAATTTATATTTTCTATTTCACATATTTATTATTTAGTTAAATATTCTTCTTTTGAAATGCATCTTCCATGTTTTTATTTACTTTTCTATTGTGGTATCTTTTTATAATTAATTCGTAAGATTTCTTTGTAAGATGTGTTTTTAGATTGTTTTTGCCCAATTTCTGACTTAAATTTTTACTTTTCTAATCATATATTTTCATGAGCAGAAGTAATAAAAAAAACTGTGAAACTAACTTTTTAACGTATTTCATATACTTATTTCTACTTCTTGTATTATTAAACTGGCTAGAACTCCAGTCTAATTTTGACACAGGAAGAGTGGGCATTGTTTTCTCGTTGTTTGTCACGGGAAATGTGCTAACATTTCCCGGTTAAGATTAATGTTTGCTCTATTTTCAAATATATAAAATTTTCTTCTCTCATGGCTTCCCGAGATAGATTCTCCCTTCATCTATGTGCTTTAATCTAGAACAATCTTTCTCTCTTAAAAATCTCCCTTTAATTTTTCCTTAAGTGGGGCTCTTTCGGTAATGAAGTCTCGCTCCTTTATAAGCAGTTTTGCTTGAAAATATGAATTATTGATGTTGTTATTCCTACAGAATATATGCATGCCTACAGAAAATACACAGCATTTAACATTAAAAGACAGAATATTGTCTTTATCAAAAAACTACATTATGCTGTCTTTCTATTGCTAACCTGCCAATAATAATCACCATTCTGACTTTTTACACTTTAAAGCTTCAGAGAAATTCACTGGCATAATGTCCTAGCCTGTTAGTTATTATATTTTAGAACTTTTACAATATTTTTCTGTTGTTACCTTCCATTAGTTTTTTGTTTGTTTGTTTTTCTATGGACACATTATCTAAAGTTTTATTGTTGCTTCCATCAGGACAGTACATCCCTTTTTTACTAGTTATTCTTATAATCCCTTAGTGTAAACTTTGGAAAATACTTGTCCATTATTCTTTCAAACATTTCTCTTTCCTATTTTACTCTTCTCCTAGGACTCACAGGTGTGTTCAAATATTCTCCCCATATTCCATGTGTATCCTACGATATTTCCTGTATTACCCAACATTTTATCTTTTGTTGTTGCAACGTGAGTGTAATTCTTTCTAGTCTATTTTCTTGTTCTGTCTAATTCGCTATCAAACCTAGGTCTTGTGAGTTTAATAAAGATATTAGTTACTATATGATATAGTTTGGATATTTTTTCCATTCAAATCTCATGTTGAAATTTAATCCCCAATGTTCCAGGTGGCACATAGAGGGAGGTGTTTCAGTCATGAGGGTGGATGTCATCCTCATGGTAGTGAGTGAATTCTCACTCTATGAGTTCCCATAAGAATTTATTGTTAAAAATAGCCTGTCATTTTCCTTTCCTCTCTCTCTTTCTTCCCCTGTCTCACCTGCTCCCATTCATTTCTGCCATGGATGGAAGTAATCTGAGGCCATCTCCAAAGGCAGATGCAGCCCCATGCTCCTTTAACAGCCTGCAGAACCATGAGCCAAATAAACCTCTTTTCTTTATGAATTACCCAGCCTTGTGTTCCTTTATAGCAGTGCAAATGGACTAAGACATTATATACATTTTCTTTCTATAATTTACATAATATTTCAGAATTTCACATTCCCTGCTAAAATTTTTCATCTTCACATTTAATCTTTGAATATATCAACTACATTTATTTTAAACTCCATATCTGTCTGGTAAGCCCATTAAATTGATCTGCTCTATATCTGCTTATATTATCTGTTGTGGTCTTGGTTTTTAGTAAAGTATTTTGTTTTAGCTTATTCCATGTCTAGCCATTTTGTATGAACCATCAGCTATTGTGTATAACAAGGTGTAAAGATAATTTGGAACTCTAGATTACATGACTCTTCTACCAAGATGATTTACTCCTCTTCTAACCAGAAATTATAACAGGTGGTAATACCTTAATGTGATTAATGCTTAGTGATGATTAAAAACTAAGCTTTGGTCTTCATGTTGGTTGATTTATTTCATTCTACTTTTGATGTACTTTACTGCTAGAGTAGAGAATTGCTCTGAGTTCTGAGGACCTCTCTGAAGGTCTTAGGTATTTAGTATGGTCTCTACTCTTTGGCTGGCTTGAATATGGATATTTATCCAAGATTGCAATTGACAAGACCTCTAGGCTGCTTTTATTTGCTTATCTGCCACTCTCTCGTTTCTTTTTAATCAGAAAATTTGTGAATAGGTGAAGATATGTTATAGTCACACTCAATTGTCTAAGCTTCCCTTCATTTCAGTAATTTAGACTCACACATATTTCTGTCATGATAGTTCTGTGATATCTTCAAATATATTACTTTTTATCATTTTTCCTAGCCAAGTCTGTTTTAGGGAAGTTGTCTAGGCATTGTTGGAAGGAGAATCCCTTATAACAATGTTATATATCTGTCTTAGTTGATTTGTGTTGCTATAACGAAATGCCTGGGTAAATTATTGTCAATCTAAATAATAAACAGAAGGACTTCCTAAAGAGAAGAGTGTTTATTATGAAACAGTCATTGCAATGGGAATACCAGTATCATAGTAAAATCTGTGCATATTCAAGAAAGTATAGGAAGACAAAGATTTTTAAAGAAAAATTATGGAGAATTACATTATTGTTTTGAGATGATTATTCTTGGTTACAAGAATCAGCAACAAGGGTCACACAAGTGCGAGTTTGCAATGGCCTTTGTACAAGGTTGTGGTTTTTGCAGTCTTTTGTGATAGTTTTGATATGAGGCATTTATGAATGAGGATTTTCCCTTCATGGTCATCCTAACTCTATTTGTCAGAGCTTTTAACACAAGTGTCTCCATTTTGATTCTGACAACTTTCACGTTATAAATCATTTATATTTATTTCATACAGTTCTGTAAGAACTGGGAGGTCCAAGATCAATGCACCAGCAAATTCAGGGTCTGTTGAGGGCTGTTGTTTGCTTCCAAGATTGCGCCTTGTTGCTGTGTTTTTACACAGTGGAAGGTGGAGGGACAAAAGTGTCCTAGATCATTTCCTCCAGCCCTTTTATAAGGCATTAATCCCATTTATGAGGTCAGACTCCTCATGGCCTAATCACCTCCTCAAGTTCTTACCTCTTAATACTGTTGCACTGGGGATTAAGCTTCAGCATGAATTTTGAAGGGGACACATTAAAACCATAGCAATATCCTTTTAAGATAATCTAACATTTATACTTTACCTCAATCTTCTAGAATGTACCACTTTATTTTTATATTTTAAAAAGATATACTCCCAAACAATTAAGTTGGACTCAATTGTTCAGCATTAGATTCATCAAATGTTCAAATTTCTTAACATATTAAGTTCACCTCACTACCATGGATTCTCTGTCTTTTGCTGAAGAAAAGGTAAAGAGGGCAATTAAAAGAGGTTTTTGAGGTTGTGTAAGAGACTATTTCACTAAGGCATCACAGACTCCCATGATGAAAATATGTGTGAGTCTAAATTACTGAAATGAGGAGAAGCCTAGGCAACTGAGCGTAACTATAACCTTTTCTTTTTCTCTCAAACACAAGTTTGCTGATTAGGAAGAAGCTGGAGGGTAGGACCAGGTAATTTGAAGTTTTACACTTGTCTGGGTCCAAGGATATTTTAGAGGATGAAAATGTAAATATAAATTTTTTCTATTTTCTTTTCTTTATTTTCAAGCAACATTGTCAGTGATAGGATATAGAGAAACGCAACTTAATGATGACAGAATATTAACAAGGATGAAGAAAAGCATGGCCCAGAGGAAAAGCAACAGGCACTGAAGTGCTAAAGACATATTACCAACTCTTAAGGGCACTTGTGTGTGGGTGACCCCAAATGTTATGTAGTTAAAAAAAAATCACCCAAATCCAGTAAGTAATGCATAACTGATGATTGATTATGCAAGCATTTCCTGTAAGAAATTAATACTGGGCCAAGTGTGGTGACTCATGCCTGTAATCCCAGCATTTTAGGAGACAGAGGTGGAAGGATCACTTGAGGCCAGGAGTTCAAGACCAGCCTGGCCAACATGGTGAAACCCCATCTCTACTAAAAATACAAAAAATTAACTTGGTGTTGTGGTGGGTGCCTGTAAACCCAGCTATTCGGGAGATTGATGGAGGAGAATCGCGTGAACCCAGAAGGTGGAGGTTGCAGTTAGCTGAGATCGTGGCATTGCACTCTAGCCTGGGCAACAGAGCGAGACTCCATCTCAAAAAAAAAAAAAAAAAAAAAAGGAAATTAATACTGCCAATATAATAAAATATTACTGTATAAATAACAGCATAATGTAATAAAATTGCATCAATTAGTGTACAGGTTACATAGGTAACATTCATAAAATCTATTATACCAGCTATTGTTGAGGTCATTACAGCAAATATATAGATGTATTATCACTTTTGTGCTGAGGCCAAATTATGATAAATGTTTACACCATAGAAATTTAAAACTGAAAAGATATGTGGAGGGTGATCCTTTAATCATTCTTACTTACATGTTTACAATCTTGAAATTCTATTCTATTTCAAATTCTGGAAATATAGATTAAGTGACTAAATAAACAGTTTTTAATTAAATTTGAATATAATAAATTTCTAATGACTGGCTCCATGTAGACATTTGGAGCGTAAACTCACCTATTCACACACAAAAACAAATAGTGCTATCTTAATTAATTTTATGCTATTTAAGTAGACCTAAGCATTTACAAAATACATTTCGGTCATAATATTAGGTCAGTGCAAAAGTAAATGCGGTCTTTGCCATTGCTTTTGCACCAACCTAAATATATCATTCATAGTTAGCAAATGTATAACAATATACACAAGTTGCTTAGATTTAGAGAACATTTCTTGAAAATGTTTAAATATAACTGTCAAAGGATCTGTTTTCAGATATTGGTAGTGAAATTACATTGACTTGGAAAATGAAGGATGAGAAAAATCTACATTAATTAAGTAGAATAAATGTTTTGTTATTTGTCAAATTGTTTTAATAAATTGTCAAGTCTTACGTTAAACACAGCATTACGTTTGACAATTTGGCCCAAGCAAATGTTAATAGTTGTGTGATATAATCATTGTCCATATGTTCTTTAGATATTTGTAGACCATATGAGAATAAATCTGGCTTTATCAAAAGTTTAGTTTGTAAAACTCAATTCTTTTCACGAATATGAAGAAAATTTTTATTTCAAGAGTCAATAATTTTGTTGAATTAGTATTGTATGGAATTCTTATAATTTTATGTTGCCTTGGAATCCATTTTGAATGTGACTCTAACTTTTTCATACCAGAAGAGGGGTCAGTCACCATTGTCAGAGTTTCCACTTCTCCACTGCCTCAGTTTCTTAATGAGATCCATCCATATATCTGCCTTATACAACTGCCTGCTGGTGGCCACCTCCCTAAAGGATAAATATATTCTACTTCATTCAACCTCATACCTAGTATGGACTATGCAGATTGTCCTGGTGAGCCCCTTACAATCACAGCATGTCTTCTTGGAGCTCCTGCTTGCTAGCTTTAAATCCACCAACTAGTGGATTTAAAAAACTTGTGTGTGGTTTTCAGACTCGACCACAGGCAACGAAAAATAATTATCTGGCAGGTCTCATGGGAAAAACTTCTCTCCCCTCACTATACTTGGTGCACAGCCCATACATTATAGCCCTTAAGGGGAGTTGCAATCAATAACTCAGGCCCCTTTGGCTGGCCATGCACTTACACATGTCTGCGTTCCTAGTGTGGTCCATTTCATTTGGAGGTTCTTTATCTGAATCCTTAGATAGCTTTGCTGAGATCACCTTATTGGAGAGAAGGAGGGGCAACCTTCTAGACACTCTACTCTGGCACAGTGCCCAGCATTTTCCCATTTCTAGCTTCCCTACCTTGCCCTCTATGTTCTTTTTTCATTTCCCACTCCTGGTTTCCATAAAAGTGCAGGAGATTTTGCTTGGGGCTCCCTGGCCATATGACAACCCCCATTTATGTGCTGAACTGCCTGATCTCTCACCAGTGTGGAGTGGAAGATGGAGGGTAGGGGGAGTAGTGGAGGGAAGAGTGATGGGATGAAATCAGCACTTTTTCTAATTTAGTCTCTTGCTTAATAATCCTAGTAAGTGATTAATCCTAGTAAGTGATTAAGGACTAGACTGTTACTTTAACTTTTGTTTTGTTGTTTTAACAATTTAGGAGAAAGAACTGAGCTGCTAGGAGCCAGAGTAGCCAACTAAAGCAATGAATTGGTATACAATATATGATGAGTTAGTAGTAAATAAAAATTAAAAACCATGGTAAAATTTAAAAGCATGGTAAAGTAACCGCCAATTATGGAGCTGGTCTTTTTCTGAGCTTAGTCAGGAAAGACTCTTCTAAGGACATAATATCAGAAATTCATATATTATATACCAGTGTGTTTATCTGTGTACTTTCTGTCTCCCCACTTTGAGTGTGGAGGGATTTTGTCTTGTTCCATGTTTATCCTCAGTGTCCAAAGGAGTGTCAGGCATTTTATGTTTCCTCTACAAATGTTTACTCACTCTATTAATGAATACTATTTTCTACAGACAGTAAAGTTTGACTTCTATCAGAATTACTACAAAGGAGAATCTATGCAGTTCAATATGATGGAATTGTTTAACGTGTATCTGTAGTATTATGTAAGAGCCATGTAGCAAAATATATTCATTGTGATATATTGCTAAGTGTTAGGTATCCAACACTGCAAGTGAGATAGACCAAACTAATGGGAGAACAATGTAGTCAATGTTTCCTCCTCAGATTCTCCAAAATAGTTAATACATCTCCGTGATACTTAATAGTAACTTATTTGCACAACACATTATATTTATTCCAGACTAATTATCATGGTCTATCCTTTCCTACATTTTGTATTCTTATGATCCTCTTAAAGTGGTCTTAACTCTTTTTGACAGGATAAAAAATCTATGAAATATTTGACTTTTAAATATGTGAAGGTTGACAATGTGGTATATTTTAAATAATAGAATATGTGCATAATTATGGATTATATTAAATTTAAAAACACTTTAATAGTGGTGCTATGTATCGTGGGAATAACAGACAAAAATAATTACCCCCGCAATAAACAAATTCAAGAAATTGACTTTCTGGGGTGTGTGTGTGTGTGTGTGTGTGTGTATGTATGTGTGTGTGTGTGTGTTCACTTAGGAAAATGTTAGTCACTGAGAGGTCAGAGGTTTGGAGCGAGCGCAGAAGAAATCGAAAGAAATCTTTCACCATTAGCAATTCTAAGACCTTTGTAAAAGTCTTCCTATACTGATAAGTATCCCATATTCTCATAGAGGGCTGGACTCAAGGATGTAATAGGGCCATTAAACTTCATTACTCTTGCCTTTTCTCAGTTGTTTCTAAATTCTAAGAGCCCACAGATTCTAGAGAAAAAGATTTTCTATTGGTTAAAAAAATAAAATTATAGAAACCATATTCTTCATTCATATGCATTCCAGGTTCTTTTTTCATGTACTTTTTTTTCTATCCATTTAATTTCTGTCTTCTGATACAACAACAGCAGTGAGGTTTCATTTGTTGTTTGGTTAAATCTCAAATCCTCTGCAACATCAGTTTAATGGCATTAATTTCAGCTTCAGTTAACAAGTTTCCTTTCCTGAAGGCTTGTCTCTAACCTGTTATATTTTCTTCATTTATTTAATCTAGCTGTCAACTCAGGATATTTGTTGATAAATTGTCAGAGTATTTTCTGACTCTATAAGACTTTAATACTTTATGATTGAATAGCTTCTCTAAAATAGCACCTTCTTTAATCTTATGCTTAAAAATTCCAATTGCCAGGATTTTTTAGGCATAAAATCCTGATGTTTGGGCTTCTTTCAGCTGCCAAAATAATTTAACAACTTTTACTAACATGTTCGCAGTCCTTAAATTTTGTGCAATATATTTCTTGAAACTTTAGTAATTGGATAAATGATGACTCCATTTATTAAAATTGTTCGACTCTTCTGAAAGTTGGTTTAAACTAAAGCATGGCTATCTGTATTATTTTATTATTTGATTTATTGTTCTGAAGCAGTCTCTGGTCATTTGCCTACATAGACATGGGAGAAATAATATGGAAAGGTGTAATGTAAGAATGTATAGATTTGGAAAGTGTAAAAATATGTTGTCCATACAGTACTCAAAATGCATTAATCAATTTTATTTGATCATATGGCTTCTGAGTGATTTTGATATGTCACCTTTGAAAGAAATGTATACTAGCACATTCAATTCATATTTCTAATTTATTACATATATTATATGTAATTTATAAGATATATATGTATATCTCTTCTAAAGTATATTAGGAATAGCATATAAAAAAACTAAAAAGATATAATTTAAAAGGTACAACTTGATGAGTTTTAACAGTATTGCACATTCACTAAACGTAACACCATCATCAAGTTACAGATAATTATTTTTTCTTCTAAAAACGCTTTATGCCCATCACAATCCATTCTTTCTTCTATCTCTGACTCCAGGCAAACATGGATGTATCATGTGGCAATATGGTTTTGTTTCAATTTTATAGAACTAGAGTAACATAGAAGGTACTATTTTGTGTCTGACATCTTCCATTTAGAATAAAGCTTTTGAGATACATCAGTTTTTTGCATGGATCAGTAGTTTGTTAGGTTTTATTGCCTCAAAGATTTCCATTTTATAGATATATCACAGTATGTTTCTCCATTTATATGTATTTGGGCATATAAGTTATGTCCAGTTTTGACCATTTTGAATAAAGTTGCTATGTATATTTGTGCATAATTTTTTGTAGACGTAAGTTTTGTTTCCCTGGGATGCAAAAGATCATTGTTTATAAGATATATATACATATTTTTATTCGTCTACTTTAAATATTTCTTTATATTTAGTGTGTCTTTCATAGGTTGAACAAGTTGAATCTTACTTTTTTATTCAATCTTCTTTTTTTGTTTTAGTATTCTTTAATAGCCTTCAAAAAAATTTCATAATTTTATCAATATAATCATTGCATATCTTTTGTTAATTATTCTTTTTTTAAATTTTATTGTTATTATACTTTAAGTTTTATGGTACATGTGCACAACATGCAGGTTTGTTACATATGTATACATGTGCCATGTTGGTGTGCTGCACCCATTAACATGTCATTTAGCATTAGGTATATCTCCTAATGCTATCCCTCCCCCTCCCCCCACTCCAACAACAGTCCCTGGTGTGTGATGTTCCCCATCCTGTGTCTGTGTGTTCTCATTGTTCAGTTCCCACCTATGAGGAAGAACATGAGGTGTTTGGTTTTTTGTCCTTGTGATAGTTTGCTAGGAATGATGGTTTCCAGCTTCATCCATGTCCCTACAAAGGACATGAACTCATCATTTTTTATGGCTGCATAGTATTCCATGGTGTATATGTGCCACATTTTCTTAATCCAGTCTATCATTGTTGGACATTTAGGTTGGTTCCAGGTCTTTGCTACTGTGAATAGTGCCACAATAAACATACGTGTGCATATGTATTTATAGCAGCATGATTTATAATCCTTTGGGTATATACCCAGTAATGGGATGGCTGGGTCAAATGGTATTTCTAGTTCTAGATCCCTGAGGAATCGCTACACTGACTTCCATAATGTTTGAACTAGTTTACAGTCCCACCAACAGTGTAAAAGTGTTCCTATTTCTCCACATCCTCTCCAGCACCTGTTGTTTCCTGACTTTTTAATGATCGCCATTCTAACTGGTGTGAGATGGTATCTCATTGTGGTTTTGATTTGCATTTCTCTGATGGCCAGTGATGATGACCATTTTTTTATGTGTCTTTTGGCTGTATAAATGTCTTCTTTAGAGAAGTGTCTGTTCATATCCTTCACCCACTTTTTGATGGAGTTGTTTGTTTTTTTCTTGTAAATTTGTTTGAGTTCATTGTAGATTCTGGATATCAGCCTTTTGTCAGATGAGTAGGTTGCAAAAATTTTCTCCCATTCTGTAGGTTGCCTGTTCACTCTGATGGTAGTTTCTTTTGCTGTGCAGAAGCTCTTTAGTTTAATGAGATCCCATTTGTCAATTTTGGCTTTTGTTGCCATTGCTTTTGGTGTTTTAGACATGAAGTCCTTGCCCATGCCTATGTCCTGAATGGTATTGCCTAGGTTTTCTTCTAGGGATTTTATGGTTTTAGGTCTAACATGTAAGTCTTTAATCCATCTTGAATTAATTTTTGTATAAAGTGTAAGGAAGGGATCCAGTTTCAGCTTTCCACATATGGCTAGCCAGTTTTCCCAGCACCATTTATTAAATAGGGAATCCTTTCCCCATTTCTTGTTTGTGTCAGGTTTGTCAAAGATCAGAAATTTGTAGATATGCGGCATTACTTCTGAAGGCTCTGTTCTGTTCCATTGGTCTATATCTCTGTTTTGGTACCAGTACCATGCTGTTTTGGTTACTGTAACCTTGTAGGATAGTTTGAAGTCAGGTAGCGTGATGCCTCCAGCTTTGTTCTTTTGGCTTAGGATTGACTTGGCAATGCGGGCTCTTTTTTGGTCCATATGAACTTTAAAGTAGTTTTTTCCAATTCTATGAGGAAAGTCATTGGTAGCTTGATGGGGATGGCATTGAATCTATAAATTACCTTGGGCAGTATGGCCATTTTCACGATATTGATTCTTCCTACCCATGAGCATGGAATGTTCTTCCATTTGTTTGTATCCTCTTTTATTTCATTGAGCAGTGGTTTGTAGTTCTCCTTGAAGAGGTCCTTCACATCCCATGTAAGTTGGATTCCTAGGCATTTTATTCTCTTTAAAGCAATTGTGAATGGGAGTTCACTCATGATTTGGCTCTCTCTTTGTCTGTTATTGGTGTATAGAAATGCTTGTGATTTTTGCACACTGATTTTGTATCCTGAGACTTTGCTGAACTTGCTTATCAGCTTAACGAGATTTTGGGCTGAGATGATGGGGTTTTCTAGATATACAATCATGTCATCTGCAAACAGGAACAGTTTGACTTTCTCTTTTCCTAATTGAATGCCCTTTATTCCCTTCTCCTGCGTGATTGCCCTGGCCAGAACTTCCAACAATTTTATTAGTTATAATTGCTATAGGCGTAAGTTTTGTTGTCATTCAGGTGAAAATATTTTGTTTTAATTTCAATTGTATGCAATTTTATGTTAAGTATCTTGTTACTATTGATATGTTTGTGGTAGAACATGTGAACCATGCAATGATCATCAGAAATTAACTGCAATTCACTCTGGCAAGTTTCATAGTTTTGTTTAAAGGTGGCATTCTGTTGTTTTTCTTTTTTTTTTTTAATGTAGTAACACATTTGGGTAAAACCCCATATGTGTCCATTAAACAGTTTTCAAAATATTGTTTCTCAAACCTCTATCATTGGCATTTTGTATTTTTTAAATCTATCAAGTAATAAGTAAACATTCTTAAATGGTGGTTTTTAATGTATTTTTGGAAATATGTCATTTTTTACATTACATATTAAAAGCCATGTCATTACCTGAATAAAATTTTGAACTGTTATATCTTCCTGGTATAATAAAAACTACATAATTAAAATCCCTCTTTATTTCTGTTAAAGCTACTTGCCATCAAACCATATTATTTTCTATAATAAATATACTTATAAAGAAAGTTTAAGTTAATGGTAAGTTTTTTAATTAAAAAAAAATTCTTACTGTCATTGACTTCTATGGTTGGTGTTTAAAAGTACTGTAACTTTAAATTAAGTTATTCTTTCAATTTTCTAAGATTGTCTAAACATCTCTTTATCTATAACCTTCTGCCAATTAAATATGACTTCTGTAAATGTAGATCTTATTTTGTTTCTTGCTTGTGATATATTAAGTGCCTTGCATCTAAAGATGTTTCGTTTATCAATGTTCAAAAATTGTCAAGTATTTATTTAGATATTTTATTTATGGTTCTGATTCTAGTTACGTTGGGTTTAACCATTATTAGTCTTGCCCTCAGGTGCATATCATCTGTATACTCTAGAAAAACTTTTAAAAATGCAGCTGAAGTCACAGGAGAGTCACCAAAAGCACAGACTGGAAGAGATTTACCATTTGAAAAAAGGGGAAACATAATGGGTGAGTCCCAGATTTTGCTTTTTCCCTTTAGTGCATTCCCAAGTTCTTGCTGCATGAAGCAGCAAGACCTGAAGCAAAAAAAAAAAAAAAAAAGACCAATCTAAAATTGTCTTGGTTTGGAAATTGAGATTAGTAGAGGTAATTTACTGTGTGGGAAGGGAACCTTTTTCAAAATAGGTATATATAGATTCCTTTTACATCTTTAGCTGGCACCTGAAACTGTGCATGATTAGAAAAGACACCAATATATCTGCCAGAAGATACAAACAACTGGGTAGAGAGAAAACTGAACAGAGGTTTCAGGTGACATGTACTGCAGGAGAGTTTGGAGTCTCAGACATACAATATTAAGAGACACTATCAAAACATTAAAAAACCAAGCCAAGTCCAAGAAATAAGAACTTTAGCATGCTTTTGTATGGCAGAGACACCTGACAGCAATAACTTAAGCATATCCTGAGAATGACCTTTTTAATCTAAGAAGAATGTGTGTTCAGGGTCCTGAGCCAAGGAATCAGAGTTGCCAAGCAGGAGATTCTCTCTTGTCTATGAAGGACAGCCAAACTCCAGGCTCATTCCTTAGAATTCAGGCCATACAGTGGTCAAGGCCTTCTGTTTTGGGTTAAATGAAGTTTGCTGGGCGGAGGTTGCTAAGTGGAAGGTGTTCAGTGAAAATTGCTATGTAAGCTACAGCTTTCAACAAACAGTAGCAGTTATCTTCTCCAGCCCACCACCACTTCGTCACCCCTGTATGTAAGTCCTCAATATACCCTACGTAGTTCACTGTGTCTAGGTCTCTTTCTTGGCCTCTCAGATAGGGTGCCATCCCTACTGTAGTCAATAGGGATTGGGCCCAACAGCTTTATAGAACAAAATACAATTCAGAGTCTTTGCAATGTATCATTCACAATTTCCAAGTTTAAAATTAAAACAACTTTGTATACAGAAAATCAAAATAATGTAATACATTGTCAAAAAAAAACCAGGTTGATCTAAAAAAAAAAACAAAAGAATACTGAAATATTGGAATTAAGAGACAAAGATAGCAAAGGAGCTACTATAAATTTATCCAAGAACTTAAAGGAAAACATGGTTGCAATGAGTGAATTATATGCAGAATTTCAATAAAGAATAAAACCACAAAAATCAAATGTAAATTATAAAACTGAGAATTATAACAGATGTATATTATTCTCGGTTCTATTTTTCCTGTTGTGAGATGGTTTCATAGATTATTACAGTAATATTATGAATGACCAAAATTATATTTAAATACCACTAATATTATGAAGGGCAATGAATTATCTAATGAATGATAAAAATACTGTACATTGGACAATTATTATTTTTGCCATCAGCATTTTGACCAATTCAGTTATATGCATACCAGAGCAAAATAAAATCAGAAGTAAAATAAATAAATAATAAAGAAAAATCTAGCAAATTAAAATTACATTATATTTTCTTTTCATAAACACTACAATATTGGTATGATTGCTCTGATAATTTCTAGGGAATATGTACTCATATCATTCAATAATTCCTGAACATATATATTTCTTCTTCAAGTAATATATAATTTATCATGAGGTATACAAAAGGAAATATACATATCAGTTCTAACTTTTACATGTTTGGAGATTCATTGAGTAAAATGTTATGTATGTGAAATAAATAGAGTATTATGAGAAAAGTATGCAAAATATTTTATTGACTTATTATAGAGTAGCAAACTCCACTATGTTTAATATTGTAAAGAATGACATAACTAAGGAGACAGAATTATTTCTGTGGATAAGTGGTGCAGCAATTTAAAAAAAAAACAATGATTATATAGAAGAGTTTGCAAATTCTCTTCTGATCATTTGATGAATTCAGTGCTTTTTTGGGGGTAGGATTTCATATACTAGACATACTGAAATGTAGATACTCATTCCCAACCAAAAATTGCACTTTTGAAATATTATTATTTTATTGTCTCAATAAAGAGATTTTTAAATACTATACAATAGCCTATCATTGAGGATTAAACAATGATGCAAATTAGGCTTTATTGTTTTGTTTTACATGGCCTGTATTATATGGATCATTGTTATCATGGAAACCACACTGTTATAACGAGAATATTCAAATCAAGATGGAAATTAGATTAAGTTTATCAGATAAATAATAGGGAGCTCTCAACATTTCAATAATAGAAACTATAATATTAATAAGAATGAAATATAAAACACTGCTAACTGCATTTTTTATACAAAATCTCATAGTTCAGTGGAAAATGTAGGAAAATTTAGCTAAATATTTGAGAACTAGTGTTTTATATAAATTAGGTATATAATATTTATTCTTAATTAAAATATATTATTTAAAATTAGGCTTCATGAATATTTTTATTTTTATTAATAACCACATATTATTAACTATATTTTATTGTAATCCAAAAAGTCATTTCTATATTGCCTTCATAACATTAAAAAATATACATCTGATTTATCCTTTAGAATTCTTCAAAATTCTACTATATTTGCAAAATTATTTAAATTCATGTTCATTTTCTTTTTAACAGATTTTTTATGAATAAAATTTAATTCAGGGAAATTGCATACATTCTTTTGCTTTCAGAAGTCATAAGGATAAGACAATTTTGATGAAGCTGCAAAGTGAAATTTCTGAAGTTCCTGTGATCAGTTCACTCATCATGCATTTTTTCATTTGTATATCACACATAATTCATTGCTTGTCCTTTAGAGATCCATAGTAGATCTTAATATTTTGCTTTGATTTCCTTGTTACATGTAACCTACCATTCTCTGAATAGCATAAGATCAAAGGCAGTTTATTAAAAAACAGAATTTGGCACAGAATATAAAATCAATCTAGTATTATATAATGCTTTCCAGCAAAGTAGGCTAACCATATCAGTTTGAGATGGCAATTAAGACATCTATAGTGGCTTCAACTTTGTATATATCTCAGCAGCATACTTTCCTAATTCTGTGTATTAACTGACAATTGTCAACTATCAAGTTTGCATGTATATCAGGTCAGTTGCATGTAAATTAGGTTAAATATAGCAGACACCTCAGAACCAAGAATTAAGATAGTCTGTTTCCCTAAATATTGTGTGTTTCCTTAGGTATTATATGTTTAACAAGCAGGAGCCACAATTGGACAAGTTGAAACCTCATGAAAAATTTTGATTCTGGTATCTAGATTCCAGAGTGGGATGCACATGGAATTTGAGTATTCTTTTGACAGTTGTCAAGTATAAAGCCTGTGTAAAACATATTTTACCCCACATATAATAAATAAGGGTATTGAGAAAACAATTGGAGTTCAAATAATGGATAATTACTGAATATGTACATATGTTACACAGTCTACAGGCAAAGAATTTTTCAACAATTTCAAATTTTGACTCTCTTGCAAGAAGTGTCAAGCTTGTAGAAAATAAGAAATACATTTGATTCTGTTGGAAGAGAACAAACTGGTAGAAAAAAAGAAAACAAGACAAACTTACAGATCCAGGAAGCCTAAATCCATGGGAATGTCAAACTAAACATACAAACAAAAAAATCCTCTTTTTAAATACTTTTAACAATATTATAACTTTTTAAGAATAAAATTATAAATAACAAAATTGCCAAAGGTTCTTAGATTATGACCCAATGACAGCCAAGTCTAAGTTCCAAAAGATGATATTTTTTTCCCTGAACCACATAAGGTTTCTTGCCTTTCACCTATTTTCTTACTTGTTAGTTCTTTAGGAAGTTGGTTTCCTGTTATAATTTTATAGAGTAAATTCTTACCCAGTTGCAGAATACTTAATACCAATCAAATGGAATGTGCCAATACAACTTGAGGAATAATAAAATAGAGCAACAAGAACAGGTGCTAAGATGGCTCAACAGCAGAAAACCTATTAATAGGACTGATCATCTAGCTAAGGAAATGAGGTGCCAATATCACATAATATTACTGATGGATTTTATGACATTCTAGATAACATAGAGACCACCCTAAATTTAAAAAGTACTGTCCTTTTATTTCTTATGTATAAATATTCATATATTATTAAATATGCCTGGTTAATAGCATTAGTTGAAAATTATTTGTTCTGTAAATTAGTGCCAGAACAAAGTAATGGGTAAAAAATTAACAGTAACAATATTTCAAAGAAAATTAGAAATTATAAAAGCACTATATACATTATATATTAGTGGTATTTGTGATGAGGATGCAAAGCCTAGACATTGCAAAGATATATATTTAGAATTAACCTTATAGCAGACCCTCCATTAAAACCATGCATGGAATTCTTAGTCAATAATTTGTAAATTTAAGTTTCTAAATTTGAAATTTTACTTCATCAGAACACTTTAATACATTTTCACACAGTTCTTGAAATTTCTTATTAATTTTCAGCTCAAAAATGTCATTTAACTAAGTCACACTTTGAAACCAATTCCTTCAAAACAATTGCAAAGTGAGAGACTGTTATTGTTTTAATTTCTTATTTTAGCTCATAAACTAATTAACAAATTTTCTCTTATGGATAAATACATTTTAGGATGAAGGAGGAACAAATTGTGTTTGATTCTCTTTTCGTCCATGTATGTATGAAATATATCTAAAATTTTTCAACTTATTTGACGTGAATTTCTGTTAGAGTCCCAGTTTCGATAGGATAATTTAGTTCAGAAATCTACTGGGAAAGGCAGTCTCATTTGCAATCTTTTGATTTTCACTTGGTCACATAAGAATAGGTCTTGGGCCAGGGACTGGTGCTTTCCACAAGATAGAGTCCTCATAGCCTGTGCTAAACTCATCATCTTGTGTGGGAATATCTTTCCCTCTGTCAGACTCAATACATACTTTGTTGTGCTTAAGCATGACATTGTGTAACACCTGACCAATCCCATTGCTGTTTCTGTCCATTTTGAGAAGGGGGCAGAGTCCTTCAGCTATAGCACAAGGGGGCATACCCACAAGCCAATTGCTGCTGGGAGGGACTCGCTGGCTATGGGTACGGAGGCTGACTTGCTTGGCAAAATGAATAGACAGTTAATTTAAAGATGACTTGGTGCTATATTCATTGCCTATAACTATATAATGAATCAACCCAAACCTCAGTGTCACAAAACACAATTATTGTCTCGTGATTTTTATGGGCTAGAAATCTAGGTTCTACTTGACTGGTACATCTGTGTTGCCCAAGTTCTCTCACAGGCCGTGATCAAGTTTTCATACGTGGCTGTAATCATCTCAAGGCTGTAGTTATCTCAAGGAACAACTGGTGAAAGACCTGTTTTTTGGATCATTCACAAGGTTGTTGACAGGATTCAGTTCTGAGACTTCCTTCAGTACCTTGCCAGCCAGGTGGGCTGGGACATAAAAAAGCATATAAAATAGTGACTTACTTCATCAAAGCCAGCAAGAAAGAACAACCAGAAAAACATTGCTGGCAAGACCAAAGTTAACAGGGACATAAACCATAACCTAATCTCAGAAATGGTCTGATATTTCCAAACATTTTTCATGTTCTGTTTGCTAGGGGTAAGTCATTAGATTCAACACACTCTCCGGGAGAGCAGATTATACAACAGCAAGGATAGGAATAGAGGATGTAAATAGAAATAGAAATTAAATAAATATATAAGTAAATATTGAGCTGTGTTTAAGTGTTATTATAAATGCATGTACACTTACCCACACAAACACAAGGGGCAAGGAAATCCAAGACATTCATAAGGTAGTATAACATTAGAAGACTTAAACTATTCGACATTGACTTGTGAAAAATTCCATCGATTACAAGTGTGGACTGAATCAAGAATTGAAAATTAAACAAATGGAACAAAATAGAGAGTCCTAAAATAGACCTGCCTATTTATCTTCACCTAATTTGAATCAATAGGGCCCTGAAAATGTAGTGGTAGAAACTAATAATTTTAATAAATAATTATTTAAATTATTGATCCGTAATGAAAATACCCAAATCTTGTACCCTACCTCATCCACTATACAAAAATCAAGTCCTACTAGATTATAGCAACCTAAATATGAAAGATAAAACTATAGACTCTCTCCAAGATAATATAGAAGAGTCAAATATTCTTTAAGACTAAAATAGCCATACCACTGTTTTTATAAATTGGACCATTCTAAAATTAAGCATTCCTGTTTATAAAAAAATGTGGAAAATATCTTGATATTTTCTTATAAACATAAATTTACCATGTAATCCAGCAATCAAAGTCTTAGGTTTTTACCAAAGTGTTGAAATTTTCAGTTCATACAAAAATATATGTGAATATATATAGCAGCTTTGTTCATAATATCTAAAGCCTGGAAGTAAATATGAGGCCCTTCATTAGGAAACAGACTCTGGGTCATTTATAAAATGGCATACAATAATATTTATAACATGGGCATACATACGTACACACCTTGGAGTTACTTAGCAAAGGAAGAATGCAGATTACCTAGGCTAACTTGTTAATTTAATTTATAAGAAATTGGCCATAACAGAAAAGAAAGTTTTTACCTGGACCCTTCCTCTATTCATAATATGAATCACCTAAGGATAAAATATTGACAACTTCTTAATTATAACACAAGTTTCTACAGAAGCTTTCTTTAAAAAAATTAAATCCCATCACTATTAAAAAGAGCCTGCATTTTAGGGAAAATTGAAAAATATTAACTGTTATTTACAATAAATAAATACAGAAATACCATTGTTTCTTCTTTTGTCTAGTCTGTATTTCAAATTTTCAAAATTTTATAAAAGTTTCTAAATGCATGACTAATTTGAAAATACACCCTAAAATTAAACAGCAGTTACGGAAACCTATCCGTATTTTATTTATTTTTTAAGGTACTTTACTATTTTGCTCATTGTTTAAATTAAAATGGCACTACACAGATTAATTGTTGGGTGGGAGTGTGGGGAGAGCTTAACAAAAAGATCACAATACAGATGACATTTGTTATTTCATGGCCATTTTCATTCTGAGAGTAGAAGTTACTGTTTTGATGCAGTCGGATAAGCAGTTCCCTTTGGTCAATGATCAGACATCTGTTTTTAAATTATGTATTACATCAATTGTTAAGAGTAGGATGTAAGAAATTTATTCATGGTTTGCTTTAATAATATGTGTCAGGATTAACCCAGTGATTTTGAAAAGCATATAAACAATCATATTTCTTGGAAATGAATATTCTGAAATAACAATGAATATATCCCTGCTCATTCAACAAAAATCAATAATGAATTCAACCATATTATGTTACTTTTCATTTTAACTAAAACTTTCAAGATGTTTTTCAAATTAAAAAATTAAAGATCATCTTGAAAGTTTTAGTTACTTCTCCTTGTACAATATGCAAAGTTGTATGTTATACATACAATTGGAAATTAAGGAGATACATATATAATCACATACTTTATTTCCTGTAGTTTTGAAACAGTGACTTTGCAATTACCCTTATCAATCAAATCCATGGTACTTTTCAAATAGATAAACTTGAAAAAAATGAACAGAAGTGCTCAAAAATAAGATATCACTATTCTTAGTTTCTTTGGGCAATGTTTAAGCTTTGTTTTTATTTCTCTTGTTTCCTTTAACATTTTCTCTTAAAGTATTCCTTTATATCTCTTAATCCAACTTATAAAAATGTAGAAAATTTGTGCTCGTGGGTATTTTACACTGGTAATTATATTTCTGGTCATAATTTGTACAATTTAAACTATGTAAACTATGACTTTACTGTGAGAGCAGGAATGATTTCCATATAAATCTATGAACTCTCCTAATAATTGGAATGGCTTTCTATACTCACACTAAACTTTATATATTCAAATAACAGCATACCTGTTTCACAGGCACTGATAAAAATATTAATATTATTAAATAATAAACCTCCTTTTCCCAATGCCTTTTGTCTACACAAGAAAATAAAAATGCCTTGACTGGATACAGCAATCTCTACAAAGTAATTCCATTACCTGCATTCTTAAAAAAAAAACAAACAAATCAAAAAAAGTTTAACTTCAGGGGTACAGGTGTAGATTTGTTACATAAGTAAACGTGTTTCATGGGGGTTTGTTGTACAGATTATTTCATTACCCAGATGTTAAGCCTAGTACCCATTGTTATTTTTCCAAATCTTCTCCCTCCTCCAAACCTTCACCCTCTGATAGGCCCCAGTGTCTGTTGTTCTACTCTACGTGTCCATGTGTTCTTATCATTTAGGGGTCGCTTATAAGTGAGAACACACAGTATTTGGTTTTCTGTTTCTCTGTTAGTTTGCTAAGGATAATGACCTTCAGCTCCATCCATGTCTCTGCAAAGGACATGAGCTCATTCTTTTCATCGCTGCATAGTATTCCATGGTGTACATGTACCACATTCTATGATGTATATGTACCACATAAATGCTATCACTGATGAGCATTTAAGTTGATTCCATGTCTTTGCTATTGTGAAGAGTGCTGCAATGAACGTATGCATGCATGTGTCTTTATAACAGAATGATTTATATTACTTTCGGTATCTACCCAGTAATGGGATTGCAGGATTAAAGAGTATTTCTGTCTTTAGGTCTTTCGGGAATCCCTTACACTGTCTTCCACAATGATTGAACTAATTTACACTCCCAACAGTGAATAAGCATTTCCTTTCTCCACAACCTTGTCAGCATCTTTTATTTTTTGACTTTTTAATATTAGCTATTCTGATTGGTGTGAGATGGTATCTCATTGTGGTTTTGATTTTCATTTCTCTAATGATTAGTGATGTTGAGCTTTTTTTTTCATATGATTACTGGCCACATGTATGTCTTGAGAAGTGTCTGTTCATGTTTTTTCTCACTTTTCAACGAGGTTGCTTGGTTTTCCCTTGTAAATTTGTTTAAGTTCCTGATAGATGTTAAACATTAGGCCTTTGTGAGATGCATAGATTTCAAATATTTTATGCAATCTGTTTGCCTGTTTACTCTGTTGATAGTTTCATTTCTTGTGCAGAAGCTCTTCAATCAGATCTCACTCATCAATTTTTGCTTTTGTTACAGTTGTTTTTGGCATCTTCATCATGAAATCTTTGCCTATGCCTATGTCCTGAATGATATTGCCTAGGATGTCTTCCAGGGTGTTTATAGTTTTGGATTTTACATAGAAGTCTTTAATCCAGCTTGAGTTAATTTTTGTATATGGTGTAAGAAAGATATATGGCTAGCCAGTTACCCCAGCACCATTTTTTTGAATAGGGAATCTTTTCTCCATTGTTTGTTTGTATCATGTTTGTCCAAGATCAGATAGTTGTAGGTGTGCATTCTTATTTCTGAGTTCTTCAATTCTGCTCCATTGGTCCACATGTCTTTTCTTGCACCAGTACCATACTGTTTTAGTAACTTTGGGCCTGTAGTATAGTTTGAAGTGAGGTAGCATGATGCCTCCAGCTTTGTTCTTTTTTTTGCTTCAGATTGCCTTATCTATCTGGGCCTTTTTTTTTTTTTTTTTGGTTTTCTGTTCCTGTGTTTGCTAAGGATAATGGCCTTGAGCTCCATTAATGTCCCTACAAAGGACATGATCTCATTCTTTTTTATGGCTGCATAGTATCCCATGGGTGTATGTACTACATTTCCTTTATCTAGTCTATCACTGATGGACATTTAATTGAATATTTCCTTTATCTAGTCTATCACTGATGGACATTTAATTGATTTCATGTCTTTGCTATTGTGAATAGTGCTGCAGCAAACATACATATGCAGGTGTCTTTATAACAGAATTTTGAAACAGTTTTTTTCTAGATCTGTGAAGAATGTCAATGGCAGTTTAATGTGAATTACACTGAATATATTAGTTGCTTTGGAAAGTATGGCAATTTTAATGATACTGATTTTTCCTATCCATGAGCATAGAATGTTTTTCCATTTCTTTTTGCCACCATTGATTTATTTGAGCAGTGGTTTGTTGAGATTTTTTACCTTCCTTGTTAGTTGTATTTCTAGGTATTTTGTTCTTTTTGTGGCAATTGTGAATGGGAGTTGATTCATAATTTGGCTCTCGGCTTGACTATTGTTGGTGTATAGGAATGCTAGTGATATTTGCACATTGATTTTGAATCCTGAGTCTTTGCTGAAGTTGCTTATCAGCTTAAGAAGATTTTGTGCTGAGATAATGAGGTTTTGTAGATATAGGATCATGTCACCTGCAAACAATGGTGATAGAGGTCATCCTTGTGTTGATTTTCAAGGGTAATGTTTCCAGTTTTTACCTATTTAGTATGATGCTGCCTGTGGGGTTGTCATATATGGCACTTATTATTTTGAGTTATGTTCCTTCAATACCTAGTTCATTGAGAGTTTTTAACATGAAGGGATGTTAATTATTTTATGTTATTTCAAAACCTGAAATATACTTTTCTTAACTCCATCTCATCTCTACAACTGATTCTTCTTGTCAGCTTTATTAAGTAAAGTTGACAAATAAAACTGCTTATATTTAAGGCATAGGATTTGATGTTTTTGATACATGTGTACATTGTGAAATGATCACCACTATCAAGCAGATTAACACACTTATTCTTTAAATCCCATCTTAATTTTATTCCCTTCATAAATATGTCCATTTAAATAGATGAGAATTTAATAGTTTCCTTTTCTACTTTTTTCAAAATTTATGATGAGTTTATCTAACTTATTTTCAATTTTTAATAATAATTTTCAATTATTATCGGCCAAAAAAAGTTTCATGACCCTACATGTGAGGGGGTAAGAAACGCATTTTTTCATTTTGCCCAGAAGTAGAGAAAAATCAGATCTTGGTGAGCACTGGAAGTCCCTACTATAATAGTGATATCATGCACTATTTCAAACAAATCAGAACATGTAATAGTTTGGGATTTTTATGCTAAATTAAAATGGCCATTTGAAAATACTTTGTAACCTAAGACAGTGAGCATCTCCTTCATGTGAAGATTTCGATCCTAGGCAGGATGTCTATCATTTATACCATATTTCTTCCAATTATTTAATAATTGCAAATTAACTCCAAACAAACAAGAATAAAAGAACACCCCACATATTAACATAATAATTGTATTTAGAAATTACTTCATAGAGAAGAAATTTTACTTTCCAACAAGGATTCTATAATTGATTTTCCATTTGCAGCCCTGTTATGTCAGATTAAAAAAAATACTGCAAGTTCAATGTTTTTCTGAACAACTATCTCATTTATTTTAATTTCTTAAACCAAACACTTGAAAGATGCTTTTTATTTTGTTATATGAAAAATCTTTTCTTTATGCAATATAGAATCTAAGCCATGGTTTTATCCTGATTAGAATTTCAAACTTGCTATAATGTGTGGAATATGACAAGAGGTTTTGTTACAGTTTTAAAAATATAGAGTATTGAATAAAGTAGTGAGGTAGAGTGAATTTTGACCAGTGAGCTTCTTTATACTGGAGAATGTCTACTTTAAAATCATGTGTTCATACTATTGATTAGTGGAAGATACTTGAAATCTAGAGTGTGGGAGATTAGGTCATATGGATGGACTATGTTTCACTGAACAAAGTGTCATAGAAGCAAACCCAGCTTCAGGCAAAATGGATTATAACGGCAACTCATAGATTTCTTACTGTCAGGCACCACCTCCCAAGTTCAAACCAGAGGAAAATAATGCATGCTTGATAGATATGCTACAGGAATTTAGTAACTAGAAAAGCCTGTAAGAGAAATAATAATGAACTCTGTAGCCATATTTGCTCAATTACCAGTACAATTTAGCAAACATACAAGTGCAATTTTCCATAACTGATTCTGAATATAGTAGTTTATATAATCATGTTACAATTTTTATAGGTGCATTTTCTGCCATAGACAAATCTTATTTTGATGGAAATAGACCCATTTTTACTTACTAAATATTAGTCCTTGTGAAGAACCTTAAGAGAGTAGAAATTGTTTTCTTGTTCTCTGGAAAAATCAATGAAAATAATTTCTAATTAGTACATTTGTTACTAAGCTTTTTTTTCCCCTAAAAATAGGCTTTCTTAAATGAGTTAAATTTTCCTTAGATATTACTAGCTAAACTTGTACCATAAATATATGTAAACTGTTTTAAATTACAATATATGATTTTAAATGAGACCATATACCAAGCTTTACTCTAATAAAGTTTCCTGAGCTGTAACATAACCTAGTATAGTCTAGATATTAATATGTCTGTGTCAGAATAAATAACAAATGCATGCTACTTCACTTCCTGTTTCTTCTCAGCTTCATAACGAACCTCTCCTTCACACTTCCATTTCACACTAACACAATCGTGCTCATTTATAGAGACTTCCTGTTTGCTGTCAATAAATTGTCCCATAATAAGTTTAAAGCATTCCATCTCTTTTACCCTCAAACCCCACACCAATAAAGAGGGAAAGCATTAAGTATGCACTAAAATAAATATTATTAAGAATTAAAGTTTAAATAAATTGTATAATTTGTTCAAGCTCATGGAGTAAATTCTAGTACCCATTTACTCATTGAAAGTGAGTTACAGTTTATGTGATTGTACTTTTTTGCTTAGGTGTAAATTATTTTTCAATATTAAATATTTTTATTATACCCTTAGTTTACAAAAGAAGTAATTTGGATAAAGAATGCTTTAACAAATTTAATACGATTTTGTATTTTTCAGAATATTATAAATTCTATGATCTTTTGATCTTCAAAATGAAAAGTAATGAAAAAGTATCAAAATGTAGGTTATGTTACATATAAGGAAAGTAGCAATTAGGAAAATAAATAAATTGCTAAAAGTTAATCTGATGCCTGTAACCTGTAATAGTGATCCCCAATCAGCATGTATTTCACTAGACAATACTGGTTTCTTTCGGGTGCATAATTATTTTAAAAAAAGAAGTGATTTTATTGCCCAAAGGAAAAAAGATTGATTATATTGGGAGATTTTAATTATATCCTATATCCCAACAAAGTATAATGGATAGTTATAGACTTTAGTTTGATTTTGGAAATTATCTCACATATTGTGTTATTTCACCCATTTTATAAATTGGTACATACCAAATTATGAATCAGGAATTTCAATCTAGATTAATCTAAAAAAATGCAGTGCAAGTTTTAGTATTTCACTAATTGTATATCAAGAATGACCAGAGTGCATTGTAAAAGAATCAATAAAATACTCAAAATTTTTGAAAAGAAAGCAAAGTAAAAGCACTAATATCTACTGAATATTTAGAAATGCATTACTTATATAGTATAAAATTTTCAGAGATTTTCTTTGAGAACAGACTGTCTCATCCTGGTAACAGTTTTCTCCTTCCCCAAACTGCTGTTCTTATCACATCCCTGTAGTTTAAATGTATTTCTTATGTAGTTTAAATGTACGTCTTATTCATAAAATAATTTCAAATATGATCCATAAATTGGTCTTCAAGTACAGTGACAGACAGATGGAAAAAATTCATTCAATACAAACTTTTATTATAAATGGGAAACTGTGGGCTCACATTTTCTGTTTGCAGAATGCATTTTATACAGATGTAATTTTTACTAGGTGGAAATTGAGTGTACTATGTGCCTGGTTATTTATTATTTCATGGCTTTACATATCAGAATTCTGTTCATTTTTTATTATTTATTTAGTTATTTATTTTTGAGACAGTGTCTTGCTCTGTTGCCCAGGATAGAATGCAGTGGCGTAATCTTGTGATCTGGATTCACTGCAACCTCCACCTCCTGGGTTCAAGCAATTCTCCTGCCTCAGCCTCCTAAGTAGCTGGGATTACAGGCATGTGCCACCATGCCTGGCTAATTTTTGTATTTTTAATAGAGACGGGATTTCACCATATTGGTCAGGCTGGTCTTGAACTCCAGGCCTCAGGTGATCCACCCACCTTGGTCTCCCAAAGTGCTGGGATTACATGCATGAGCCACCACACCCAGCTCATATCAGAATTATTTATAAAAATGTCTCAAGGAGAAGCATTCAATATACTTTGCTGCGACTTCAATCTGTGCCTTTTTTGAACAACTCGCTTCAGCCTTCTCAGAGTAGACAGATCCTGACCATGCAGTGACAGCAGGAAAACATGTTTGAGTGTTGTCTTGTTGGTGGCAATTCAATAATATGTAACAAAGAACATCTATGGTATGCAGTAAAACCATATCAGACAACATGGAGGTGTTATTTTCGATACATTGCAGCTATCATTTAACTGACCTTTTATTCCTCTTCTGTTGATTGATTTTCAAACATTTATCTCCTACAGACAATACTTAAAAAATCTCATGTTTCTAACTGTGTACATATGCAAGAGTTTCTCCAGTGTACATACTTAAAAGTCCTATTGCTGTGTAAAAACATATATATGTATATAAAAATTTGTGGTAGTATATTTTATAGTTTTCTATTCAATTGAAATAACGTAATATAAAGAAAAGTGACATATGTCAGTGCTGCAGTGATGGATCCCAGTCAATTTTTCCTTAGAAGCTACTCATGCTTTTAAGTAATGTAATGTTTGTCATTTTCCTCTTCATTACATGCAGTCCATTTACAGTTGACAACATCTCATTCATTGCTGTTCACAGTTCAGTTACAGATATTAGCTGTCAATCATGTAAAACTTTTGCTTCGTCGTCTTTCTTCAGACATACAGATATGAAAATGATTGGACAGGCCAATAAATAAATGATGCAAGAAAACAAATAACTCATTAGGCCTTTGGATTTATTATTTGTAAAATAATTTGATTATTAAATTCCTCCATTAGATTAAATATGGCCATTGAATCTTTAGTGCTATACATTTTAAAGGGTGAATCTTATTTATCCCAACTCTTTCTTGATCTTGCAACTTGCTCTAATATAAAGCAACAGTAATAATATTAAGAAGTTTCTGAGACTCATTTTCAGGAGGGATTGGGGCTTCAGCTCTTACATTTTTGGAACCTGATGCCACCAGAGAATGAAGATGATTGGGATGAAAGACCATGCGGAGAAAGAGTCACCCATTCCACCAAATCCACCCACTCCACTGAATCCACCTATTCCACCAAATCCACCCATTCCATTTCATCTTCTAGACAACCTCAGGCACATTAGTAAAGCCAGGCAAGATCAGCAGAATCATCAAGGCAACCTATGTAATCAGAAAAAATACTAAGACTGCAATGAGTGAAGTCATTGTTTTAATCCACTGTATAGCCATAGATAAATGCAATTCTCCTTTTTGGTATTATAGAAATTAAAGATAATATGGCCAGGCACAGTGGCTTACGCCTGTAATCCAGCACTCTGGGAGGCCGAGATGGGCGGATCATGAGGTCAGGAGATCGAGACCATCCTGGCTAACACGGTGAAAACCCGTCTCTATTAAAAATACAAAAAATTAGCTGGGTGTGGTGACGGGCACCTATAGTCCCAGCTACTTGGGAGACTGAGGCAGGAGAATGGCATGAACTGGAGAGGCGGAGCTTGCAGTGAGCCAAGATCACGCCACTGCACTCCAGCCTGGGCAACAGAGCGAGACTCCGTCTCAAAAAAATAAATAAATAAAATAAATGAAAGATAATATTTATCTGGTAATTTCATACATGCTTTTCTATTAAGTTTTATTAAAAATTAATTCCATCTCTGGGTTATTTTTTCTGTAACCCATAACCTCCTTATCAGAATTAATTACCACATGTCAAATAATTTTATTTGTATTAAGCATTAATAACCATTATTATTTAAATAATATTTGTTATGAATAGCAACTTTACTCATTTCACCCTTCAATTTATAAATTCTAAATCCCATTTTGAAAAATTATTAAACTGTATTGCTTAGTATATTTTCATATTAAATAATTTAAATATGCTCTTATATTGGTTGCTTTATTACTCACAGCTTAGCTCCATTTTGGAACTATTAACCCACATGCAGATGTCACATTGTAACATTGCTGTCACCATACACAACCCCTGCCTTTGTTTTTCTTGTCTTAGGAAAGGTTCGACTTATGTGGTACATTTCAAACAGACGTATGAAAATCCCAGTGGGCAACTGGAAATGTAAATACTTTCAACGTGGCCACTTGGTTAAACTTGGTATATTCAGCAAATGGCATCCACAGAAGCTGACATTTAAGCATAATGAATTATGCATAAGTGAACAGGGCCCTTCTGGGTTGATGATAGCAGAGGTTTCACTTGTGGCTCAGTTTTGGAATTAAAATTACAAAGTAATTATAACCCTGCTCAGGCATTTACACATTGTCTTTTCAGACCAGATCTCAGTCTATTCAACAGGCACTATACCAAAGATCTATCACTACTATGCTAATGAAATAGGAGAAATGTTTATTTTTTATTATTTTTTTTTTTTTTTGATCCAATGAGAAAATCTAACGCTCCTGAGAAAACTTGTCTGGTTATTAAAAGTTTCTTGTTTTTGTACTTCATCCAAGCATTTAAAATCTTGAGACACTGGAATAATGCTATGGCTTAAAATAAGAAACAATCCTCACCTGCCACTCTTAGGCTCAGCAAAAGTCAAGACTTGGCATAGCTATTTGCAGTATGGGATTAGAAATGTCATCTAAGCTTATCATTGGCCACTGTTTACATGTGGTCTGGGAAACTGAAATGAATTATAACAATTATAAAAATTTACTGTAGGTGAATCATTCTTCCCATTGAATAAGAAAGGAAACTAAAATTTAAATATTTTATCAAATATTACACTGCTTACAAGGACAATTATAAAATTGAACTGAAATCTATTCAATTCAAAACTATTCTGTTTCCCACCATGTTTTTATTTCTGACATTCTCTTAATTTCTTTAGTGTTAGACATATTTACCTGAGCTATTGTTGATTAAAAGGTATATTATAATTATATAATTATGTTTGTGGCTCAAATATCCTATAAATGTATATTTATAGGTATTATAACATTATATATGAAATCGTTGGAAATAAAATTCTTAAAATTCTAAATTATCTATTTTTATGCATGTTCCATACACAAACATATTGTATGTGAGACGCTACTTCTATATTCAATAAACATTTATTTTGATTTTAGACTTCTGCAGCAAATTTTTATTTTCCATGTGCAGTTAATACCTGCACAATGTAAATCACTCTGGTAGACAAAACCATGAGGCAAAGGGAGTAGAAAAGTTTATTTTTACTTGTAAACCTCCCTCGTAGTCAATAAGGAAGCCTGAAAAATGGAATCCAGCATTTGAACTACTTAAAGTTCCTTGGATCAAAGTAGGCAGATAGCTATTATAATCATTCAAAGCTCATAGCACTTTAATATGAAATTTAATTGAAGATATATTTTAAATTAGATGCGCAGTTTATGAGCTTGTTCAAAATAGTGTAAGATTTAATAATTTTAAAATTATTTCTTAGTAAAACATGAACTTTTTTGTTTCAAAATATATCCCTCATCCTGGTAATAATTCAGTTGCATAAAGAAGGCAGAAAACTTTGTTTGCAAAATCCTACATCCTATATAGGGAGCAATTTGCAGAAAACACGGCCACATTACCCCAGAATAATTAAAATACATTTAGGCCAGGCATGGTGGCTCATGTCTGTAATCCTAACACTTTGGGAGGCTGAGGCAGGTAAAACATCTGAGGTCAGGAGTTCGAGACCAGCCTGGCTACATGGTGAAACCCCATCTCTACTAAAAATACAAAAATTAGCTGTGATGGTGCGGGCCTGTAATCCCAGCTATCTGGGAGACTGAGGCAGGAGAATGGCTGGAATCCAGGAGGTAGAGACTGCAATAAAGAAGATCATGCCACTGCACTCCAGCCTGGTGACAGAGCAGGACTCTATCTCAAAAAAAAAAAAAGACATCTAAAGCTATTCCATATATATTAGATACAACATTTAAGTATATTTTGTATGAGTA
Organism: Hylobates moloch; assembly: GCF_009828535.3. Taxonomy (NCBI): domain Eukaryota; kingdom Metazoa; phylum Chordata; class Mammalia; order Primates; family Hylobatidae; genus Hylobates; species Hylobates moloch. Next base: position 117,995,241 of record NW_026652279.1, read on the forward strand.
TGTAAAATTTAATTTAATGGCACTAACCCTGACACTTATAGGGAAGACTATTGAGTGATATTTTGTGGATCAAACCTGAATCACTTTTTAGATACCTTTTTAATGAATTACAAATACATACACAAGAAAGGGTGAATCAATTGCACTTATACTTCAAAAAAATCCTCATGAAAACAAATTAATTTTGAGGAGATTTTCTTATTACAGTCAATTTGAGTTTGCCGAATTATCTCTTCAGCTCCTTGCCCAGAATAGGAATGATTTTTCCCCTAGAGGAAGAATCTCAAGACTCCACTAGCTCATTTGCTTATACCCTCTGCACAGCCAACAGGCATTTCCAGCATTAAAAGAAAATTTAAGGAAATCATTTTTTCTTGTTTTACTGATCAAAATGTAAGCTTGTAATGTTCTGTTTTAACCCCTAACTGCATTAAGTGCATTTTAATATCAGAGCTCTGCATTTGTCCCCAACAATTTTTTTTTCTTATTCTGTTTCAGTCGGTGACCCAGCAACCTGTCTTGTATTCATTCACTCTTGGGCTATGTCCAGCCTCATCTCACTTTAAGGAATTGGAACTGTATCTTTGGATGCTGGACTCACAAAATTGTTCAGCAAACTGATGGATATTTTTAAGCCCAATCACTCAAACTATTCTGTTCATTATTTTCTTTTACATTTTTGTTGAACTCTGATCACTTCTATAAACAGATTTGTCCCAATAGATTGTTTTACATAACTTAAAATCTCATAAACTGATTGCTGATCTCATTTATTATCCAGTACTATCTTAAATATATGTCATATATTGTATATGCACATGTATATGTATATTACTATACATATAACACACATAGATAAACTCATATATGTGTTCATAGCAATAACTAATAATTGAATGGTTATTTTTAGTGTATGCAGGCAACAATCTAAGCAATTTTTATTATCCTTTCACAATGCAGGCATTATTGCACACATTTTACACATGAAGAAACTAGTGTACATGTCATTTAAGTTATCTTCTTAATTTCATGCTGTTAGTAATTTAGAGAATAGAAATCCAACTCACACAAACTGGACTTTCAAAAAATATTATTATACATACATAAATTCTAAGAAAAATTTAGAATCTTTCAAGCCATACATTGAAGACGGTGTTCCAAAGGCTTGTCGTAGGAGATAAGATTTTTGCCTTTGTTAGCAAGTTTCCCTGACAGTGCCTCAAGAGAACACAGTTCTCTCTCATCACACCACAATTTCCCTGCCGTCAGGGTTTAGCTAGTAAGTTGGAAGCGAAGATTGCTACAGGCAGCAATGAGGATTGCCTCTAGCTTAGTTATAAGGCTTCTCAGAAATGGGAATACATTAACTTACTTCACATATTCTGTACCTTTTAGGGAAGGCCTGAAACTGATAATTCAAGAGAAAAATTTGCTGCTTAACTCCCAGTGTCCACTAGGTTTAAACAATCTCCATAGGTATGTAACACTTTGAGTCTGAAGAACAGTAAAGAAGAGTAATTGTGACTTAAGAAATATTTTTTCCCTAATATGAGTCTATTTGGAAAATTATCTGTGTAATTTTATACTATAAATACAATTGTAATACTGTGTGAGAGCCATAGTACCATGGTATAATTTGTTTTCAATACAGGTATTTACACTGATTTTGGAATTATTTTATTTAACATTCTGAACAAAAATATACCATCTTCAAACATATTTGCAATACATAGATGACAAATATTAATAGCTAACATTAAGAAAATCATACATATCACTGATATCATAATAGGTGTTATATAGACATTTACCAAAAATTCAAAATTGGAGTTCTGGTCTTAAGTATTTAATTTTTTGTCCCCCTCTGAATGTAGCTGTAGTTTTGGTACAAGTTTAGCATGAGAAGAGTATACTAATCCGCAGTGTTCCGGATCTCAAATCATGTGGCAAGAATTTTCTAGATTTTTAAGGTGTCTTCTGGAGGTTTGTGTGTGTGTGTGTTTCATATATACATATTCATTTACATATATACAATTATATTAAACCTTTATTTATAAAAATATGTTAGTATACATTAAATACATTTTAATACCATAAAGATGGTACTTAAAGCAGAATTATTTTTAAATTTTTAGCAGTATATATTTGTATAACTACTCTACTTTTAACTATCCTCATATTATCTAACTATCCTCACATAATACTGTGATTCTGATAAGCTAAAATCTCCTCACAATAGCTTATTCTCAACTTTTAACTTATCATTTACTTTGAAATATATTGTTCCTTTTTCTCATGGATGCAAAAAGCAAGATATGTTTTTCCTTATGAGATAAATAAAAACTATTTTGCTTAAAATTTTTCCTCTTATCAAGATGATAATTGTGCTATTTCATCTTATTTCTTTTTCATGCTTTCTGTTGGCAAAATAATGAATACTTTTTAGTATCATTTCACTGAATGTAAAACTCCTACCTCTTGTTTTGACATGTTCCCAATGGCTATTCTCATAAATTTGATTTAATGGTTCTCTTATTTTCTTGCAAGTTAACGTTGTAAATATGGCTAACATTTCAGAAGCAGTTGCAACAACTTCTATTTTATATGTACCTATAAACATGAATAATCTATTTTGAATATTATAATCAAATTGACACTTATTTCAGAATTTTTCAAAAACATTTTATTAAATATTTACTGAAATATTATTACATGTAAGAAGCAAATTATCTCTGTGAATAAATGGTGAGTAATAAATAGCTTGACAGAATTTCTTTCCTTCTAATAACTCAAAACAAATTTATTTTTTAGTGGAGGGGAGGGCAGAGAAAACACTGGAATTCAACAGAGAAGTGACAGAAAACATCTAAGGCAAAGAAGAAGAGAGAAGTAAGTGAGACTGTTTAGCCAGGATGGGCTGGCTGGGAGCCTGCTCTCCAATGCAGAGGAATGGTAAAAAAAAAAAAAAAGTGACCCTCAGGGCCGGGCACAGTGGCTCATGCCTGTAATCCCAGCACTTTGGGAGGCCAAAGCGGGTGGATCACAAGGTCAAGAGATTGAGACCATCCTGGCCAACATGGTGAAACCCCGTCTCTACTAAAAATACAAAAATGAGCTGGGCGTGGCGGTGTGCACCTGTAATCCCAGCTACTCCGGAGGCTGAGGTAGGAGAATTACTTGAACCTGTGAGGCGGAGGTTGCAGTGAGCCGACATCCTGCCACTGCACTCCAGCCTGGCGACAGAGTGAGGCTCCGTCTCAATAAATAAATAAATAAATAAATAAGTGACCCTCAGTACTCCACATTCCCACTGTAGATTCCTGCAATTCTAGCCACAGGGCAACTATTGACGCATGTGGCACCTGAAATTAACATAGGAGCTGCCTAGAAACTGTGCCACGGTATTTCTCTGGAGAGGGAACTCAAGCTAGGTCCCAAACAATGTCCAAATCTTAAGCAGCTACAGGAGGGCACTATTTTGAGACCCTAAGTCCATCAGATTGCGTCCTTTCCTGAGGCTAAAAACCCCTTGAATTTTCACATCCCTGGAGCCCCACTGACATCCCCTGCCTACCGCCAAGCACTCTGGCTGTTTTTGCCAGGACTGAAGCACAAGCCAGTGGCAGCAATCTCACTATGCATTTATAAGTGCCTTGAGGACAGGCTATCCAGCTCACAGCCACAACCTAGGATCAAAGCTCATATTCCTTAGCCACATATTTATGGCCACTACCACTTAAAGCCACCTCACCCTTTTTAGCAGCAGGGCCAAAGTAAAGCTACTGTGTTCCCCACCTGAGCATTCCACTTGGGGCATCCAACCCATGCCTACCACTGCCAGGGTCTACAGGCACTATTGTGCTCTACTGGGGGACCTGAGGCCAGATCTTTCTAGGCTGGCTCCACCCACTTAGTGCCAAAACACATGATCTAGGAGTCTGGGAACCCCCATGCTCCATCCAGCACCATTGGCACATGAGCACAAGTGACATCTACCTGCACTTTTTATCTGTTGGCCCACAGACTGGCTGCCCAGGTCATCACAGCTACTGCCAAATACTGCCAACTACTGGAAAGCTTGAGAGCCAGAAAATTGTCCAGCCACTGCTACTGCCATTGCCTCTGCCATACCTGCTGCCCAAAATCTTGAGGATCACCTACCTAGCCCATTGCTGCCACTGCTGACACATATGTAAGCTGCCTGGAGGTCTAAGAACTGGTCTGCATAATCACTGATGCCAGCATACACTGCCCTGGGGCCAGACGACAGGCATGCTTGGCCCACAGCTTCTATTGCTAGGTCTTGAGAACTGGCCTAAATGACTTCTTGTCCCTAGCAAAAATCCACAACAATCTCCACTAAAAACCTTACCAAAAGCCACTGAGACAATCATAGCCTCTATTGTCACTGTTTATAGCAAAAGAAATCATATAGACACTATACTACTGCTGTCACCCAGAATCAAAGTCAAAGTGCCCTATCCAATCAGTATCATAGATACATCTTCAGTAAAAAGTCTACTCCTATGAAAAGAAATTCAAAAAATTGGAATAAGTAATTGTTACACCAGATGCACAGATATCAATATAAGGACACAAGAAACACAAGCAAGGAAATATCATTCCAGAGAACTCAGATAAGCAATGCCATGAAATCAGCAAAATAAGCCAGAATATAAAATAAATTTACCGAAAAGACAGATAACCTAAAAAAGAATAAAACAAAAATTCCAGAACTAAAGATGTCATTAAATGAAATGTAAAATACACTCAAAAGCTTCAACAATAAACTAGATCAAGTCGAAAAAAAATTGAGAACATGAAGACAGGTCTTTCCAAATAATCCAGGCAGATAAACATTAAGAAATAGGGATAAAAATGAATAAAGCCTATGTGACATATGAAACACTATAAAGCAATCAAATATTTAAATTGAAGGCAAAAAGAAAATTAAATAGCTTATTTAGCCAAATAATAGCTGAAAACTTCACTCTAGAGGACATTTAGAAAGAGAAAACTCAAAGAACTCCAATACATACAATTTAAGTCTTCTTCACTGCACTTTATAGCCAAACTGTCCAAAGTAAATAATAAAGAGAGAGTTTCACAAACTTGAAAACTGACTACTAATTTTTAAGAGAACCCCCATTAGACTAACAGCAGATTTCTCAGCAGAATCATTACAGGCCAGGAGAAAATGAGATAATATTTCCAACGTGATGAAAGGAAAAGAAAACTTTCTGTCAAGGATACTATACCCACCAAAATATTATTAGATCTAATGGGAGAGATAAACTCCAATACAAAATTATTTGGGGACTTTGACACACCATTCTCAGCATTATAAAGTTCATCTAGAAAGATAATTAACAGAGCAATTTTGGCTTTAAACTACACTTTGGAACAAATAGAACTAACAGATATTTAAAGAACATTTTATCCAAAAACTACAGAATACACAGAATATACATTCTTCTCATTAGCTCATGGAACATTCTACAGGATAGACCACACGTTAAGCCATTAAGAAAGCCTCAGCAAATTTTTAAATATCAAAATATTAAATATCTTATTAGACTATGATAGAATAAAACTAGTAGTCAGTAAAAAGAGGAATTTTGAAAACTATGAATATACATGGAAATTGAACAAGATGCTTTTGAATGTCCATTGTATCAAGGAAAAAAATGAGGAGGAAATCAAAAAGTGTATTAAGAAAAAATTATAAACACAACACATCATACTTGATGAGATACGACAAAACGGTGCTAAGAGGGAAGTGTATAACAATAAATGCACACACCACAAAGTTGAAAGATTTCAAGTAAACAATCCAATGATGCACCTTAAGAAATCAAAAAAAGCAAGAACAAACTAAACCCAACATTATTAGAAGGAAAGGAATAATAAAGATTAGGTAGACCTAAAAAAACATAAAAACTGAATAAATAAAAAGGATCAACAAATGAAAAGTCAGTTGTTGATTATGATAACCAAATTAATAAACAACTAGCTAGACTAGCCAAGAAGAAAAGAGAGAAGACTCAAGTAAATAAAATCAGGAATGAAAAGAAAGATATTTCACCAGGCATCACAGAAATATAAAGATTATCAAAGACTATGTGAACAATATACACTAACAAACTGGAAATCACAGAGAAAATAGGTAAATTCCTGGAAACACAGCATCTAACAATATTGAATCAGGAAGAAACTGAAAACTTAAACAAACTAATAATGAATAATTAAAACGAATCAGTAAAAAAAATCTCCCAACAAAGAAAAGTTCAGGACCAGATGACTTCACAGCAGAGTCCTAACAATCTTACAAAGAAAAGCTAACATCAATTTTTCTCAAGCTATTATAAAAATTTGAAGAGAATAAAATTCTCCCTAAATCATTATATGAAGCCAGCATTACCCTGATACCAAAACTACATAAGGATACAAAACAACAGCAATACTACAGGTCAATATCCCTGATGAACACAGAAATAAAAATTCTCAATCCTGGGAAACCAGATCCAACAGCTCATCAAAAAGATAATACATTATGACCAAGTGAGATTTATCCCAGAGATTCATGGATTGTTCAACATACACAAAATAATAAATGCAATAAAACACATCAACAAAAAAAGACAAAAACCAAATGATTTTCTCAATAGATACAGAAAAAATGCATTTGATAAAATTCAACATTCCATCATGATAAACACTCTCAGCAAACTAGGCATGAAAGGAAAATATCTCACCATAATAAATGCAACATATGACAAGCCCAAAGCTAACATTATACTGAATGCAGGAAAGCCTAAAGCTTTTTCTGTAAGAACTGGAAGAAGACTAAGTTGCCCATTTTTACCACTCCTATTTAACATAGTACTGGAAGTCCTAACCAAAGCAATAAGTAAAAGAATGAAATAAAAGATATTAAAATTGGAATAGAGAAAGTCAAATTGCCCCTCTTTGCAGATAATATTATATATATATACATAAATAAGTAAAAGAATGAAATAAAATATATTACAATTTCAATAGAGAAAGTCAAATTTCCCCTTTGTAGATAATATTATATATATACATAAATAATCTATCAAAAAACTCCTAGATCTGATAAACTCAGTAATGTTGTAGAACACAAAATCAACATACAAACATCAATGATGTTTCAATACACCAATAATAAACTAGCTGAGAAGTAAATAAAGAAGGAAATCTCATTTTAAAAGCTACAAAAAAAATACCTAGCAATAAATTCAACCAAGGAGGTGCAATATCTCTACAAGATAAACTATAAAAAATCTATAAAATAAATTGAAGAATATGATAACAAATGGAAAGATATCCTATGCTCATGAGTTGGAAGAATTAACAGTGTTAAGATGATCATCCTGCCCAAAGCAATCTACAACTTCAATGTAATCCCTAGCAAAATACCAATGTCATTCATTTTACCAAAATAGGAAAAAAAATTACAAAATTTGTAAGAGACAAAAACAGCCAAAATAGCCAAAATAATCTCAAGTAAGATGAACAAACCTGGAGGCATCACACTAATTGACATCAAAATATTTTATAAGATTATAGTAATCAACAGCATGGTATTGGTATAAAACCAGATACATAGACCAATGGAACAGAATAGAGAACAGAAAAATAAATTCAAATATTTATAGCCATCTGATTTTTAATAAAGGCACCAAAAACATACACTGGGGAAAGTACAGTATCTTCAATGAATGGTTCCGAGACAATTAAATATTCATATGCAGAGAAATGAAACTGGGCCCCTATCATTTACTACATACAAAGATAAACTGACAATGGATTAAATACTTAAAACCTACAACCATAAACTTACTAGCAGAAAAATGGAAGAAATACCAGGACATTGGTCTAGGCAAAGATTTAATGGCTAAGACATCAAAAGCACAAGCAACAAAACAAACAAAAATAGACAATGGAATTGCATTAAACTGAAAAAATCTTCTGTCACCACAGCTAGAAGAGCTAGAGAACCAAGAACAAACCAACTCCAAAGCTAGCAGAAAGCAAGAAGTAACCAAAATCAGAGCTTAACTGATGGAAATTGAGATGAAAAACAAACAAACAAACAACAACAAAAAAATACAAAGATCAATGAATTCAGGAGTTGATTTTTAAAAGGAATAATAAGATAAGGAGCATGTTAGATAGACTCATAAAGAAAATAGAGAGAATATCTCAATAAACACCATAAGAAATTGCAATGGGGACATTACCGCTGACCTCAAAGAAATAATAATAATAAAAATATCAGAGACTACTATGGACATATTTATGCAAACAAGCTAGAAAACCAAGAAAAAAGGTGATTAGTTCCTGGAAACATACAACCTTCCAAGGTTAAACCAGGAAGAAATTGAATACCTGAACTGACCAAAAAATGAGTTCTAAAATTGAATCAGTAATACAGAGCTTACTAACCAGAAAAAAAACAGAACTAGATGAAATCATTGCTGAATTCTATCATATGTATAGTTAGTACCATTACTACTGAAACTACTCCAAAAAATTGAGGAGGAAGAACTTTAATGCATTCCATAAGGCAAGCATCATCCCAATACCAAAACCTGGCAGAGACACAAGAAAAGTGATGTCCATAATGAACATAGATGCAAAAATCCTCAACAAAATAATAGCAAACAGAATCCAGCAGTATATCAAAAAGCTAATACACCACAATCAAGTAGGCTTTATCCCTGAAATGCAAGGTTGGTTCAACATATGCAAATCAATAAATGTGATTCATCAGGAAAACGGAACTGAAAACAAAAACCACATGATTATCTCAATAGAGGTTATACAAGCTTTTGAAAAAATTCAACACCTCTTTATGTTAAAATCTTCAACAAACTAGGTATTAAAGGAATACACATCAAAATAAGAGCCATCTATATCAGACCCACAATTAACATCATGCTGAGTGGGCAAAAACCTGAAAGCATTCCCTTTGAAAACTGGAACAAAATAGTCTGTTCCAAGATGGCTAAATAGGAACAGCTCCAGTCTACAGCTCTCAGTGTGACTGACACAGAAGACGGGTGATTTCTGCATTTCCAACTGAGGTACCTGGTTCATTTCACTGGGACTGGTTGGAAAATGGGTGCAGCCCACGGAGGGTGAGCCAAAGCAGGATGGGGCATCGCCTCACCCAGGAAGCACAAGGGGTCAGGGGATTTCCCTTTCCTAGCCAAGGGAAGCCATGACAGACTGTACCAGGAAAATCAGGACACTGCCACATAAACACTGCACTTTTCCAATGGTCTTAGCAAATGGCACACCAGGAGATTATATCCCGTGCTTGGCTCAGCGGGTCCCACGCCCATGGAGCCTTGCTCACTGCTAGTCCGAGACCGAACTGTGAGGCAGCAAGCCTGACTGGGGGAGGGGCATCTGCCATTGCTGAGTGTTGAGTAGGTAAACAAAGCAGCCAGGAAGCTTGAACTGAGTGGAGCCCACTACAGTTCAACGAGGTCCACCTGCCTCTGTAGACTCCACCTCTGGGGGCAGGGCACAGCTGAATAAAAGGAAGCAGAAATTTCTGCAGACTTTAACATCCCTGTGTGACAGCTATGAAGAGAGCAGTGGTTCTCCCACCACGGTATTTGAGCTCTGAGAATGGACAGACCACATCAAGTGTGTCCCTGACTCCTGTGTAGCCTAACTTGGAGACACCTCCCAGTAGGGGCTGACTGACACCTCATACAGCCAGGTGCCCCTCTGAGACGAAGCTTCCAGAGGAAAGATCAGGCAGCAATACTTGCTGTTCTGCAATATTTGCTGTTCTGCTGCCTCTGCTGGTGATACCCAAGCAAACCGGGTCTGGAGTGGACCTCCAACAAATTCTAACAGACCTGCAGCTGAGGGACATGACTGTTAGAAGGAAAACTAATAAACAGAAAGAAATAGCATCAACATAAACAAAAAGGAAATCCACACCAAAACCCCATCTGTAGGTCACCATCATCAAAGGCCAAAGGTAGATAAAGCCACAAAGATGGGGAGAAACCAGAGCAGAAAAGCTGAAAATTCTAAAATCCAGAGTACCCCTTCTCCTCCAAAGGATCGCAGCTCCTCGCCAGCAACAGAACAAAGCAGGATGGAGAATGACTTTGATGAATTGACAGAAGTAGGCTTCAGAAAGTCAGTAATAACAAACTTCTCCGAGCTAAAGGAGGATCTTTGAACCCATCACAAGGAAGCTAAAAACCTTGAAAAAAGATTAGATGAATGGCTAACTAGAATAAACAGTGTAGAGAAGACCTTAAATGACCTGATGGAGCTGAAAACCATGGCATGAGAACTACGTGATGCATGCACAAGCTTCAATAGCCAACCCGATCAAGTGGAAGGGTATCAGTGATTGAAGATCAAATTAATGAAATGAAGTGAGAAGAGAAGTTTAGAGTAAAAAGAGTAAAAATAAAAAAACAAAGACTCTAAGAAATATGGGACTCTGTGAAAAGACCAAATCTACGTTTGATTGGTGTACATGAAAGTGACAGGGAGAATGGAACCAAGCTGGTAAACACTCTCCAGGATATTATCCAGGAGAACTTCCCCAACCTAGCAAGGCAGGCCAACATTCAAATTCAGGAAATACAGAGAACACCACAAAGATACTCCTCGAGAAGAGCAACCCCAAGACATGTAATTGTCAGATTCACCAAGGTTGAAATGAAGGGAAAAATGCTAAGGGCAGCCAGAAAGAAAGGTCGTGTTACCCACAAAGGGAAGCCCATCAGACTAACACTGGATCTCTCGGCAGAAACCCTACAAGCCAGAAGAGAGTGGGGGCCAATATTCAACATTCTTAAAGAAAAGAATTTTCAACCCAGAATTTCATATCCAACCAAACTAAGCTTCATAAGTGAAGGAGAAATAAAATCCTTTACAGACAAGCAAATGCTGAGAGATTTTGTCACCGCCAAGCCTGTCTTACAAGAACTCCTGAAGGAAGCACTAAACATGGAAAGGAACAACCAGTACCAGCCACTACAAAAACATGCCAAATTGTAAAGACCATCAATGCTGGGAAGAAACTGCATCAACTAACCGGCAAAATAACCAGCTAATATCACAAGGAAAGGAACAAATTCACACATAACAATATTAACCTTAAATATAAATAGGACAAATGCCCTAATTAAAAGACACAGACTGGCAAATTGGATAAAGAGTCAAAACCCATCAGTGTGCTGTATTTGGGAGACCCATCTCACGTGCAAAGACACACATAGGCTCAAAATAAAAGGATGGAGGAAGATCTACAAAGCAAAAAAAAAAAAAAAAAAAAAAAGAAGCAGCAGGGGTTACAATCCTAGTCTCTGATAAAACAGACTTTAAACCAACAAAGATCAAAAGAGACAAAGAAGGCCATTACATAATGGTAAACGGATCAATTCAACAAGAAGAGGTAACTATCCTAAATATATAGGCACCCAATACAGGAGCACCCAGATTCATAAAGCAAGTCCTGAGAGACCTACAAAGAGACTTAGACTCCCACACAATAATAATGGGAGATTTTTAACACCCCACTGTCAATATTAGACAGATCAATGACACAAAAGGTTAACAACGATATCCAGGACGTGAACTCAGCTCTGCACCAAGCAGACCTAATAGACATCTACAGAACTCTCCACCCCAAATCAACAGAATATACATTCTTTTCAGCACCACATTGCATTTAATCCAAAATTGACCACATAGTTGGAAATAAAGCACTCCTCAGCAAATGTAAAAGAACAGAAATCACAACAAACTGTCTCAGACCACAGTGCAATCAAATTAGAACTCAGGATTAAGAAACTCACTCAAAACTTCACAATTTCATGGAAACTGAACAATCTGCTCCTGGATGACTGCTGAGTAAATAACAAAATGAAGGCAGAAATAAAGATGTTGTTTGAAACCAATGAGAACACAGACACAATGTAACAGAATCTCTGGGACACATTTAAAGCAGTGTGTAGAGGGAAATTTATAGCACTAAATGCCCACAAGAGAAAGCAGGAAAGATCTAAAATCGACACCCTAACATCACAAGTAAAGGAACTAGAGAAGCAAGCGCAAACGCATTCAAAAGCTAGCAGAAGGCAAGAAATAACTAAGATCAGAGCAGAACTGAAGGAGACAGAGACACAAAAATCCCTTCAAAAAATCAGTGAATCCAGAAGCTGGTTTTTTGAAAAGATCAACAAAATTGATAGACTGCTAGCAAGATTAATAAAGAAGAAAAGAGAGAAGAATCAAATAGATGCAATAAAAAGTGATAAAGGGGGTATCACTACCCATCCCACAGAAATACAATCTACCATCAGAGAATACTATAAACACCTCTATGCGAATAAGCTAGAAAATCTAGAAAAAATGGATAAATTCTTGGATACATACACCCTCCCAAGACTAAACCAGGAAGGAGCTGAATAGACCAATAACGTGGTCGCTGAATAGACCAATAACAGGCTCTGAAATTGAGGCAATAATTAATAGCCTACAAACCAAAAAAAGCCCAGGACCAGACAGATTCACAGCCGAATTCTATCAGAGGTACAAAGAAGAACTGGTACCATTCCTTCTGAAACTATTCCAATCAATAGAAAAAGAGGGAATACTCCCTAACTCATTTTATGAGGCCGGCATCATCCTGACACCAAAGCCTGGCAGAGACACAACAAAAAAGAGAATTTTAGACCAATATCCCTGATGAATATCGATGCAAAAATCCTCAATAAAATACTGGCAAACCAAATCCAGCAGCACATCAAAAAGCTTATCCACCAAGATCAAGTTGGCTTCATCCCTGGGATGCAAGGTTGGTCCAACATAGGCAAACAATAAATGTAATCCATCCAATAAACAGAACCAAAGACAAAAACCACATGATTATCTCAATAGATGCAGAAAAGGCCTTCAACAAAATTCAACACCTCTTCATGCTAAAAAATCTCAATTAACTAGGTATTGATGAAACGTATCTCAAAATAATAAGAACCATTTATGACAAACCCACAGCCAGTATCATAATGAATGGACAAAAACTGGAAGCATTCCCTTTGAAAACTGGCACAAGACAGGGATGCCCTCTCTCACCACTCCTATTCAACAGAAGGGTAGAGAAAGAAATAAAGGGTATTTAATTAGGAAAAGAGGAAGTCAAATTGTCCCTGTTTGCAGATGACATGATTGTATATTTAGAAAACCCATCATCTCAGCCCAAAATCTCCTTAAGCTGATAAGCAATTTAAGCAAAGTCTCAGGATACAAAATCAATGCGAAAAATCACAAGCATTCTTATACACCAATAACAGACAAACAGAGAGCCAAATCATGAGTGAACTCCCATTCACAATTGCTACTAAGAGAATAAAATATCTAGGAATCCAACTTACAAGGGATGTGAAGGACCTCTTCAAGGAGAACTACAAACCACTGCTCAATGAAATAAAAGAGGACAAAAACAAACAGAAGAATATTCCATGCTCATGGCTAGGAAGAATCCATATTGTGAAAATGGCCATACTGCCTGAGGTAATTTATAGATTCAATGCCATCCCCATCAAGCTACCAATGACTTTCTTCACAGAATTAGAAAAAAACTACTTTAAAGTTCATATGGAACCAAAAAAGACCCCACATTGCCAAGCCAATCCTAAGCAAAAAGAACAAAGCTGGAGGCATCACACTACCTGACTTCAAACTATACTACAAGGCTACAGTAACCAAAACAGCATGGTACTGGTACCAAAACAGAGATATAGACCAATGGAACAGAACATAGTCCTCAGAAATAACACCACACATCAACAACCATCTGATCTTTGACAAACCTGACAAAAACAAAAAATAGAGAAAAGATTCCCTATTTAATAAATGGTGCTGGGAAAACTGGCTAGCCATATGTGGAAAGCTGAAACTGGATCCCCTCCTTACACCTTATATAAAAATTAATTCAAGATGGATTAAAGACTTATATGTTACACCTAAAACCATAAAATCCCTAGAAGAAAACCTAGGCAATACCATTCAGGACATAGGCATGGGCAAGAACTTCATGACTAAAACATCAAAAGCAAAGGCAACAAAAGCCAAAATAGACAAATGGGATCTAAGTAAACTAAAGAGCATCTGCACAGCAAAAGAAACTACCATCAGAGTGAACAGGCAACTTGCAGAATGAGAAAAAAATTTTGCAATCATCTGACAAAGGGCTAATATCCAGAATCTACAAAGATCATAAACAAATTTACAAGAAAAAATCAAACAACCCCATCAAAAAGTGGGCAAAGGATATGAACAGACATTTTTCAAAAGAAGACATTTATGCAGCCAACAGACACATGAAAAAATGGTCATCATCACTGGCCATCAGAGAAATGCAAATCGAAACCACAATGAGATACCATCTCACACCAGTTAGAATGGCAATCATTAAAAAGTCAGGAAACAATAGGTGCTGGGGAGGATGTGGAGAAATAGGAACACTTTTACACTGTTGGTGGGACTGTAAACTAGTTCGACCATTGTGGAAGACAGTGTGGAGATTCCTCAAGGATCTAGAACTAGAAATACCATTTGACCCAGCTATCCCATTACTGGGTATATACCCAAAGGATTATAAATCATGCTACTATAAAGACACATGCACACGTATGTTTATTGTGGAACTATTCACAATAGCAAACACTTGGAACCAACCCAAATGTCCATCAATGATAGACTGGATTAAGAAAATGTGGCACATATATACCATGGAGTACTATGCAGTCATAAAAATGGACGAGTTCATGTCCTTTGTAGCGACATGGATGAAGCTGGAAACCATAATTCTGAGCAAACTATCACAAGGACAGAAAACCAAACACCGCATATTCTCACTCACAGATGGGAATTGAACAATAAGAACACTTGGACACAGGGCAGGGAACATCACACACTGGGGCCTGTCGTGGGGTGAGGGAATGGGGGAGGGATAGCATTAGGAGAAATACCTAATGTAAATTACGAGTTAATGGGTGGAGCAAACCAACATGGCACATGTATACGTATGTAACAAACCTGCATGTTGTGCACATGTACCCTAGAACTTAAAGTATAATTTAAAAAAAAGAAAAAAAAAGAAAGAAAATAGGAACAAAACAAGAATGCCCTCTATCAGTACTCCTATTAAACATATTACTGGAAGTCTTAGCCAGAGCAATCGGTCATGAGAAACATATAGAAGGCATCAAAATAGGAAGAGAGGAATTTAAACTATCTGTGTTTGAAGACAATATGATTCGACACCTAGAATATCTCATATGTCTTCCCCAAAGCTTCTTGATCTAATAAATTTAGCAAAGTTTCAGTATAAAAAAAATCAATATACAAAAATCAGTAACATCTCTATATATCAGTAACATCCAAGCTGAGGTCCAAATTGAGAATGCAATCCCATTCACAATAGCCAAAAAAGGAATAAAATAACTGGGAATATCACTAGCCAGGGAGGTGAAAGGTCTCTCCAATGAGAATTACAAAAGTTATCAATAAAATCAGAGATGACACAAACAAATGGAAAAACATTCCATGTTCATGGATAGAAAGAATCAACTTTGTTAAAATGGTCATGCTGTCCAAGCAACTTATGGATTTAATCCTATTCCTATTGAACTGCCAAGGAGGGAGGGAAAAAGATAAAAATCAAAGACTTAACCATCAAGTACTATGCTTATCACCTGGGTGATGGAATGATCTGTACACCAAATCCCCATGACACACTATTTCCCTATAAAACAAACCTGCCTGTGTGCTTCTGAAGCAATATAAAAGTTAAAAAATAGAAAAAAATATATAAATTAAACAAAATTTAAAAATTAAAAAGTACTGCACATGAAAGGACACAATAAATACAGTGAAGAGACAACCTGCTGAATGGAAGAAAACATTTGCAAACTTTTTATCTGAAAAGAAACTAATTTCCAGAATATATAAAAAATGCAAAAAACCCAACATTAAAAAAAAATCCATTACATGAATAGACATTTCCCAAAGGAAGAATGGGCCACTAGCCATGTGGAAAAAAATGATCAACACAACTAATCATCAAGAAAATGTAAATCAAAACCACAATGAAATATCATCTTACCTCTGTTAGAATGGCTATTACTAAAAAGATAAAAAAATGACAGGTGCTGATGAGGATGCAGGGAATAGGGAACTTTAATACACTGTTATAGGAATGTCAATTAGTATAATCACTACTGAAAACAGTATGGTGATTTTTCAAAAAAGTAAAAATAGAACTGACATACAAACCAACAGTTCTGCTACTGGGTATTTGTTGAAGGAAAGGCAATAAGTGTATCAAAAAGATTCCTGCACCCCCATATTTACTGCAGCACTCTTCACAACAGCAAAATATTGGATCAACATAATTGTCCATGCATGGATGAATGGATAAAGAAAATGTGGTATATATGGACAATGGAATATAATTTGATCATAACAAATAATGAAATCATGTCATTTGTTACAACACAGATGAAACTAGAGGACATAATTCTAAGTAAAATAAGCCCTCATATGCAAGAGCTAAAAAAGTTGATCTCATAGAGGTAGAAAGTAGAATGTTAGATATCACAGGCTAGGAAGGCTGAGTGAGTGCAGAAAAAAACAGAGGTTGGTTATCAGTACAAACATACAGTTAGAAAGTATGTAAGTTCTAATGTTTGACTGCAAAGTCGGGTGACTGCAGTTAAAAACAATGTATTTTATATTTCAAAATAGCAATAATAGTGGCCTTGGAATGTTTCCAACACAAAGAAGTCAGTTATAAATACTGGAGGTGATGTTTACTTGATCCTGACTTGATCATTACACATAGTATACATGTACAAAATATTACATACACTCCAGAAATACGTACAAATATTATGTATCTATAAAACATTGTGATTAGTTTCCTTTATAAGTAATGGAAATTTATATAGGAGATACTGAGTACATTAGTTAATGTTAATAGATCTTAATAGCTTTTGTTTAATACGTTTGTGTGCATATCTGTGCATGAGAATGGTGGGGAGGAAAGAAGATGTAAGAATCTAAAATGATTACCAGAATTTCAGTTTGAAAGACTGAGTTGATGGTGATCCCTGGAAACAAAATAAAGCAAAATAATGTTTCTTTCTCATATGCGTATGTGTGTGCATATGTGTGTGTGTGCATGTATGTCTGTGTATGCGCACATATGCACACAATGAAGAAGGGACTATTTAAAAGAGTTTAGATTTGTAGTGCCTAGAGACATCTAGTTGTTGATATCCTTTTAAATAATTGTGCATTTGGTCTTGGAATAAAATTGGATAAAGGTCAGAGGTAGTGTATTTGGTTGTGGAGCCATCAGTACGCATGATAAACAACACATATTGAGTGACTTGGGTTATCTCAATATTGAATAAGAATGTAACAAAGCTGCTAACAGAATATTGAGATACTTTTTTAAGACAGTCATAGAAAGTTTCCAATAACTGAGACTATGAAAAACACTCAGAGAGATAAGAATGATTTGATGTATTACTGTAACATCCAGAAAGCTAGAGATATATAAACTTGAGACACCTAGTTTGGTTACACAAAGCCTGGAATAAACCTAGATCCAATCATGTTCCCACCGCAACACACCTCTTGAGGTTGCTGCAAACAAAATATAATCAGTAATTACACTGAGACTCCTGTTTCCTAAATCTGTTTTACATTCTTTTGAAATACGGATTTTAGTTGGGATTTTGAAAGAAACTCAATTGGCTTAGCTTTCCCACTTTTGGCAAAATATTCTTCAAGTATTTCCTAGATCTTAATTTCTAGCATGAGAGTGATAAATCCGTCCTTTCCTATGGATTCTTAAGATAATTGATACAGATAAATGTATAAAACATATGAGATTTAATTTAATGTGAAATGAATAACTATTGCTTAATGATGACCATCTTTTTTATCTGCTTTATTAAGAAGCAAACAATAAAAACTTTTTAGAAGAGAGGTGAAGCAAGACAAAGGAATTAAAGGCTTCATCAATCGTCCCCCCAAAAAGAACACCAATTTAACAACTATCTACATGAAAAAAACACTTTCATTAGAACCAAAAAGTAGGTGAACCCATACAGTACCTGGTTTTAACTCTGTATCTCTGAAACAGGCACTGAAGAAATAGCAAAAACAGTCCTGAGTCACTGACGTCACCCCTATCCCACCACCAGCATAGTCCACCTGGTGCAGAGAGCATCTCTGGGTGCTACAGGAGGAAGAACACAGCAATTGTGAAGCAATGAACTCAGTGCTGTTCTGTTAGAGCAGGAAGGAAAACCAGAACAAACTCAACTGGAACATGCCTACAAAGGGAGCATTTAAATCAGCTCTAGCAAGAGGGGAATTGCTGATCCTAAAAGTAGGGACTTGAGCTCTTGCAAAACTTGTCACCAAAGGCCACAGTGCTCTGTGTCTTCAAGATAGTCTAGTACATAAGGACTACAACTCCTAGGAACATCCTAGTGCTGAACTCAGCCCAGAAACAGTAGACTGGGGGGCACTTAACCTGCTGAGACACCAGGTGGATTAGTGAAGGGAGTGCTGGCATCACCCATGCCCTAATCCCAGGCCACATGGCTCACAGCTCCAAGAGACCCTTCCTTCCACTTGAGGAGAGGAGGGGGAAGAGTAGGAAGGACTTTGTCTTGTGCCTTGGATACCAGCTCAGCCACAGTAGAAAAGGGCACTGATCAGAGTAGTGAAGCCCTGTTCCAGGCCCTAGCTCCCAGAGGGCATTTCTACATACACTCTGGGCCAGAAGGGAACTCATTGCCTTGAAGGGAAAAAAACAGTTCTGGAAGCACTCATCACCTGCTAACTGAAGAGCCTTTGGGTCCTGAACAATCAGCAGCAATAGCCAGGTACTATGTCGCGGGCCTTTGGTGAGCCTCTGAGACTTGTTGGCTTCAGGTGAGACTCAGCACATAACAAGCTCTGGTGGCTATGGGAAAAAACTCCTTCTGCTTGAGAAAAGCAGAGGTAAAAGTAAAGGTGACTTTGCCTTGGACCTTAAGTACGAGTATGGTCACAGGAGTGTAGAGCACCAAACAGGTTATCCAAACTGGAAGAATCACATTACCTGACTTCAAATTAAACTACAGAGCTATAGTAACAAAAACAGCATGGTACTGCCAAAAAAAAAAACAAAAACAAAAAAAAAAACACAGACAGATAGATCAATGGAACAGAATAATGAACCCAAAAACAAATCCATATACTTACAGTGAATTCATTATTGATAGAAGTACCAAGAACATACACTGGGTAAAAGACAGTCTCTTCAATAATTGGTGCTGGAAAAACTGGATATCCATATGCAGAAGAATGAAACTAGACTCTTATTTCTCACCATACAAAAAATCAAATCAAAATGGAATAAAGACTTAACTTTAAGACCTCAAACTATGAAACTACTTCAAGAAGACTTTAAGGAATGTCTCTAGCACATCGATCTGGGCAAATATTTTTTGAGTAATACTCCACAAAGCAAAAATAGACAAATGAGATCACATCAAGTTAAAAAGCTTCTGCACAGCAAAGAAAACAATCAATAAAGTGAAGAGACAACCCAAAGAATAGGAGAAAATATTTGCAAACTCCCCAGATGACAAGAGAATAATAACCAGAATATATAAGAAGCTCAAACAACTTCAGGAAACAATCTAATAATGCAACCAAAAAATGGGCAACAAATTTGAATAGACATTTCTCAGAAGAAGAAATACAAATGGCAAACATATATGAAAAGAGCTCAACATTATTGATCATCAGAGAAATGCAAATCAAAACTACAATGAGATATCCTGTCACCCCAGTTAAAATGGCATGTATATTCAAAAGACAGGAAATAACAAATGCTGGTGAGGAAGTAGAAAAAGAGAACCCTTGTACACTGTCAGTGGGAATGTAAATTAATACAACCACTGTGGAGGACAGTTTGGAGGTTACTCAAAAAACTGCTAATACAGCTACCATATGATCTAGCAATTGCACCACTGGGTGTATACCCAAAAGAAAGGGAATCAGTATATCAAAAAGATGTCTGCGTTCCTATGTTCATTGCAGCTCTGTTCACAATAGTCAACATTTGAAATCAACTTAAGTGCCCATCAACAGATAAACGGATAAAGAAAATGTGGTACATATACCCAATGGACTACTATTCAGCCTTAAAAAGAATGAGAGTCTGTCATTTGCAACAAAATGGGTGGAACTGAAGAACATTATGCTAAGCGAAATAAAACATGCATAGAAAGACAAACATCGTATGTTCTCACTTACGTGTGGGACCTAAAAATGAAAATAATTGAATTCATGGACATAGAGAGTAGAAGGATGGTTGGTTACCAGTGTCTGGAAATGATACTCGAGGGATGGGGTAGAGGTGGGGAGGGTAAATTGGTACAAAATAAAATAGTTAGAATGAATGAGACCTACTATTTGATAACACAAAAAAGTGACTATAGTCAATAATAATTGTACATTTCAAAATAAATAGAAGAGTGTAATTGGATTTTTGTTTATAATACAAAGGATATATTCTTTGAGGGTGACACCCCATTCCCCATCATGTAATTACTATGCATTGCATGCCTGTTAACATCTCATGCCTATTAAACATCTAATGTGCCCCATAAATATATATACCTACTACGTTCCCACAAAATTGTTTTCAAAAGAGACACACAAAAAATCACTGCACATCTGTCAGAATGGCTAAAATAAAAAACACTGTAAATATTAAACGCTGACAAGAATGCCAGGAATCTAGGCCACTCATATATTATTGATGGAGCTCATTCATATATTAGTGATGATAATGTAATATGATACAACCACTCTGGAAAACGGGCAATTTCTTATAAAATCAAGCATGCAACTGTTGTGTAACCCAGTAATTACACTATTGGGTATTTATCACAGAAACATGAAAACTCATGTCTATACAAAAATCTGTATGCAAACGTTCATAGCAGCATTACACACAATAGACAAAAACTGGAAACCACCTAAATGTTCTTCAACAGGTAAATGTAGTACCTCCATATCACAGAACACTACTCAATACAAATAATTATGCACACTACAATTGAATTAAATTCCAGGAAATTATGCTAAGTAAAAAAGCCAATCACAAAATGTTAAACTTTCCCTTAGATGTGACTGAAATATAGTTAATTATTTTAAAATTTTAACTAAAATTTTATGTTGGCACTCTAAAAAGGTTTTCAACTTTGATTTGATATTTTTACTTATAAAGAGATTTGAAGGACAGCATGCCATTTTGTTACTTAAAGTTCTTATTCTTTAACACTTGAATGGACTTTTTGTTATTCTCTATATTTATTCAATTTATATTTAAATTATTTAATGACTCAGCATCATTATATTCTGGGACGACCTGCTGCGTCTTTGGAGAAAGTGATCTTTGTTGAAAAGAACAATCTCTCTGGTATTTCCTAGTTGGTTCCCAGTTCAATCCCTAGGGATGCAAATTTTATATATAGCACCTTCTTCAAATACCACCTGATCTATTGACTGTCTCCTGGTATCCTTTAAAACTAGTCTTTTATTTTATTCCTAACACATATCCCAAATTTAATAATGCACGTCTTCATATTAATGGCTTGTCTGCTTCCCTCTGATAAGCTCCATTGAGGCCAAAACCATGTCTGGTTGCCTCCAAGTTGTATTCGTAGCATCTAACATGGATCATAGTACATATTCAATAGATACTTGCTGAAAAAATGCTAAGCAAGTTCCCTTCCAAGGGAATGTTTTTCAAATAATTGGAAACACATTTTATTTCCTAATTTTTTTTCTTCTCCAGGCTAATTTCCACCAAACTTCCTTATATGGCTTCGTTTTATAACCCTTCTCCACCTTAATTGCTTCTTGAATAGGTTCCAGGATGTTTAAATATCCATTAAGTTGTGATTACCGGAAATAAATATAATTTTTATTTAATTAATATTTGTGTTTTCCCAGTCTAACATCAAAAATTAACACTTGAATATTTTTAAACTAAGAATTCATGCTCATTTCTAATATTTTTAGGGGTACTAATTCTCATCTCCCTATTCTTCTATCTCTTTTACCTGATTGCTGATTGATACTCAGACTTAATGATATTCTGGGGACATAAATCCAACTCTTCCACACAATTTCAATAGAGGCGTGGTTTTTAACTTTTTTTCTGAAGAGTTTCAATACTAAGCTTCAGGAACACATCACAGTGTGATAGTTAAGTTACATGGTGGATGCTTTAGATACTACATTTCAGATTCCACCAGAACAAAACTTTTAAAAACCTATTTTATAAGAGATTTCTTTTGGATGAAAAAAAATTCTACTAACCAATAAAGGAAACTGGCGTTTCCCCAAATTATTTTTTTGTTTTGTTGTATTGTATATGAAGACAAATGCTTACAGATGTGTGTTGTGGGGGTGCAGACATGGACTTGATGAAGTTATATGTAAAGTAGCATGTGCATGTCCAGATACTTGAACCATCTAAAATGTCTTTCCTTTGCTTGTATACGAATGGCAATCACCAGCATATCATGAAAGTATTTGCAATAAACTATTTCCATGTTGACAGAATATCTAAAACAGAATATATGAAGGTTCTGTTTGTTACTATGGTGCTTTAATGTTTCCCCTCTTTGCAATTTAGTGATATTATCCAAAGCTCTTGAACAATAAAATAACCTGGGCACAATGTTAACACTAGTAATACACTTTAAAACTGATAATGTATTCAAATTGCATGTAGATTAATTCTTCCTAAGCAGAATTCTTATTTTACAATACTGAAGAGCCACTACCATCCACAGCCACTAAATACTTTCTTACTTTCAAGATATTGGCTGTAAAATCATTCAAGGATAAATAACTAAAGACTGGAACAATTAAAATCATGTTTGAAAAATATAAGTGTTTTGAAGAGTCATTTTAGAATGCTTTTTTATTATAATGCAGTTCTTGTACTTTTGCTTCTTTTTCTATATACATTTATGAATAGTAACAAAACCACAGATAACACAAAAAATAACAAAGAACAACTTGATTTGTAATTTGGTGTTTAGTGACTCCTAACGATATCACTGAGGGGCTTGAACATTTTTTATTTCTCCTTTTTTAGTGAACTAAAAATAAAAAGTTCACGTTCTAGTTGCTGTGTGGCCTTAGCGATAGATGGATAAATGGGTTGTTCTCTACTGATCATAATGTCAGAAATGCGTAAAACAGTTATTGCCAGAAGAGGGTAGATTGTTATTTAATCATGTGTCATAGGGAAAATAGAAGAAACAAAAAGTAACAGGTCAATTTAAATGAATACTCTTATTATTAACTAATAATACTTAATCCAAAAAAATTCTCATTTGTTTATCACTAGATGTGGGTTTCATATACAAATACTAAAGTTTGTGAAATTTTACTTATTTGGTTTCTTTTCAGCACAGGAAAATTTAGACCAAATCATATTCATCTATGAATAAATGGATATTTATAATTATATTACTGAAGCCGATCAGTGCATTTCTAGTACCATCATGAATCAGTTTACAGAAATTTGTAGCTCCCCAATTTTTTTCCAGTGATATTCATGCTATTCTCAGGATTTGTTTCATAAGAGTTCCACAAGTTGTACTTTCAGTTGAGCTTGGCATATAACATTTTATATGTCTTCCCCTGCTTTGGCTTTCAAAGTACAGATCCTGCTTTTATTGCTATAGATTTCATTGCTTAGCGCAAGACCTCAAGGCACTTAAACAAGCACCAAGGAAGTCTTTATTTTCATTTTTCTCTCTTCTAAAAGATTACCTGTCTAGTTTGCTGCTCATTACTCTGAGTTTCATGAAAACATATATTCTACAAGTCATCTCAGTAAAGAAATCACTATTCACTCACATATTCTAGCAAATAGGAAACAAGGTATTGTTTCTAAATTTTCTATATGCCTTTATTGAAACGTCCTTAATATGTATTCCTTTGTGTAATAGTTCCTGCATCCTTGGACTCTAAAATGAGAAGATTCTGGAGTGATAAATTTCCATCTTTTAGATTACTTATCCACTCTGATCCTTCTAAGCTATTTGTTAAGTCAAATTTAGGCATTTCAATTTCCCCTACCCTTAAGTAGTATTTTTCTGGAAGTCCCTAATTCCTGTATTGGATGTCTAGACATGTTTGCTTATCAAAGAAGACCATTTCTTAGATGTCTCCTTTTAACTTAAGCATGTTAAAAAAACAAATTAGCAAAAAAAGCATTGTGTTCAGCCGGGCCTGGTGGCTCACGCCTATAATCCTAGCACTTTGGGAAGCCAAGGCATGCGGATCCCTTGAGGTCGGGAGTTCAAGACCAGCCTGACCAACATGGAGAAACCCCATCTCCACTAACAAAACAAAATTAGCCAGGCGTGCTGGTACATGCCTGTAATCCCAGCTACTCAGGAGGCTGAGGCAGGAGAATCACTTGAATCTGGGAAGCGGAGGTTGCAGTGAGCCAAGATCGTGCCATTGCCCTCCAGCCTGGGCAACATACGAAACTCTGTCTCAAAAAAAAAGCATTGTGTTCATAAATCATCAGTATTTTTATAGTCATAGCATTGCTTGATCTATACGGAAAATTTTCCATTTTTCTTTAATATACTAATGTTTCTATAGAAATACCTTTCTTTCCCAGGGAAAATTCACAATTATTCAATTCTTACTGAATTATAATATATTACCATATTTATCATAGACTTTAAAAATGTTTGTTTCAGTGCTTTTTCTCAGAATAGATCAGGGCTCATGTTTATTTTACTTTGGACCTAGAATAGTGCCTGGCATATAATAAAACCTTAAACATTTTTATTAAATTTTATTTTTGAAATAACTTTAAATTTAGAAGAAAGATGAAAAGATAGTCTAAAAGGCTCCTATATACCAAAAATCAGTATCTCTTAAGGCTAGCATCTCACATATCAATGCTTCTATATTTATCAAAATTAAAAAAAATTATATGAGTACAATACAATTAAATAAACTATAGATTTTATTTTAATGTCATCAGGTTTACTAGTAACTTTCTTTTTTCTCTCTTTAAAGATCCAAAGCAGGATAGCACATAGCATCTAAAGGTCATTGATTCTGGGACAGGTTTTTGGTGTTTCTTCACGTTTAAGGACCTTGAAATTCTGGAGTACATATTATATAGACTGGGATTATGAATTTTGGAGATGAGTAATACAGACGTGAAATATTCTACTTGTCTGGTTATGTTAGAAAGCACATGATATCAGTGCAAATTACTACTTGTGATGTAAATCTTGCTTCTGTAATTACGGTTGTGGACGCTGCATTTTGTCATTGTAAAGTTACGAATTT
This sequence comes from Hylobates moloch, assembly GCF_009828535.3. Lineage (NCBI taxonomy): Eukaryota > Metazoa > Chordata > Mammalia > Primates > Hylobatidae > Hylobates > Hylobates moloch. The sequence goes on from NW_026652279.1 coordinate 118,020,732, forward strand.
TTCCTTTTCATATTCTATGCTTTAGGGGCAGATCACCAAGTCCAACCCAAACTCAAAGCATGTGAAATAAGGCTCTACTTACTGGAAGGGCAGGAGTATAAAATATTGATTACATATATAAAACTCCTAAGAGTAATTAATAAATGCTTTTGCAGAATACTTTGATTCTATACAAATAACTCATTTCTCTTTAAAGTTTCTGCTACAAATTTTAACATTTACTGATGGATCTTGCATGCAGCAATTACATTTTAGTGTTGTAAAGGTGATTTTTTTATTACCTTATTTATTCTATGTGTATTTACTAGGAATCTTTTATAAATGTGTTTTATTGATTCTTCATATATATAATATGTAGATAGGATGTAAATACATAGATACATACACATACATATGTATTCATAGAACTGTTTTGACAAATGAAGCAGCACAAGGTTCACTCTACCGTTTTCCCGTTATTTGCAGCATCTTTCTCTGACAGTGAAAAACTTGGATGCCATTTTTAAAAATATATTTACTCATGTCTGTAACTACAGTATAAAAGTCAGGTGATTCCAGAATTGCTAACGATGTGAGAAACAAATTTATCACTAGGGGAGGGTATTGTGTACAGTTCTTCTTTGTCTCCAGGCCTACATTACTCAATCAAAATAAAATTTTCCAAATTTTTGTGTCAGCTCTTTTTTTTTCTCCACCTCTTTAATTGAGGTTATACATCATACATTGATAATATGCTTAAAAACATTTGTCACACTCTGTTGTAAATCTTATTCCCCTAACATCTTTTGTTTTTCAGAAAGTAAACTACATCCTTTGTGGTTAACATTTTTGTAAATTTGGCAAAGACATAAAGTCATGTACCCACCACCAGTGTACAATGTAGAACAGTACTGTTAACCAAGAAATTCTCTGTACTTCACATATTTAGTCAATACTGTCCCACTAACCCAGTCCATGGCAATAACTAACTAGTTTTGCATTCTCTTTTTTTTTTTCCTCCAGAAAAGAATAAAAAGAGTGTATGACCAGATTCTTCACTTAACAGAATATGGTTAAAAACCATCTTACATGGTTTGGTTCTGTGTCCCCACCCAAATCTGATGTTGAATTGTAATTCCCAATGTTGGGGGAGGGAACTGATGGGAGGCAATTGGCCACGGGGGTGGATTTCCCCCATGCTGTTCTCATGATAGCGAATGAGTTCTCACAAGATCTCATGGTTTAAAAGTGTGGGACACTTCCCCCCTTGCTCTTTTCTCTCTCTCCTGCTACCATGTGAAGAAGGTGTTTGCTTTCCCTTTGCCTTCCACCATGATTGTAAGTTTCCTGAGGCCTCCCAGTCATGCTTTCTGTTAGCCCTGCATACCTGTGAGTCAATTAAACCTCTTTTCTTCATTACCCAGTCTCAGGTAGCTCTTTATAACAAGTGAGAATGGATTAATACACCATCCATATTGCTTTAAAATTAAGCTTTATTTTTTAAATTATTGGGTAATGTTCCATTGCATAAACACACAATAGATTATGTTTCTATTAATCTGCTGAAAGACAGTTGCTTCTAGTTTTGAGTTACGATGAATAAAATTGACAAAAACCTTTCTCTAAAGATTTTTTTTAAATATTAGGAAATGGAAATATTTCCTTACCTAATACTTAGAAATGTAGAATTACATGGTAAGTGTATATTTAATGTTAGAAGAAACTAACTACTTTATATGCTGGTTGTTACATTTCATTTATCCACCAGCAATGAATATATGTTTCACGCCCTCATCAGCAGTTGGTATTGTCAGGTGTATTATTGCTGTTGTTAGGGTTTTTTTTTTTTTTTTTTTTTTTTTTTTTTTGTAAAAGTCTATAAAACACCTGGCTCACAACACATTGACAGGATCAAAATCACACATATCAATGCTAACCCTGAATGTAAATGGTCTAAATATCCCCTTAAAAGCATAGAGTGTCAAGCTGGATAAAAAGTAAGTCTGATGACTTCAAGAGATCTGTCTCACATGTAATGACACCCACAGGATAAAAGGAAAGGAAAGGAGAAAGAGCTACCATGTAAAGGAAAAACAAAAATGAGCAGGAATCACAATTATTACAGCAGATAAAACAGACTTGGAATAATAGTCAAGAAGGACAAAGAAGGACATTACATGATAAAAGGTTCATTTCAACAAGAATAGGTAACTATTCTAACTATATACCCACACAGTATTTGAGCACCCAGATTCATAAAAAAAATTTTTTGACCTAGGAAAAGTTAGTCAGACAATAGTAGTGGAATACTTCAACACCGCACTGACAGCTTAAGACGGATCATAGAGACAGAAAAGTAACAGAAAAGCTGGACACAAATTGGATTCAATCAATTGGACCTAATAGACAGCTAAAGAATACTCCACCAAACAACCAGAGAATATACTTTGTTTTCATCTACACATAGAACAGATTCTAAGATTGACCACATAGTCAGTCATAAAGCAAGTCTCTAAAAATACAAAAATAAAATAAAATCATGCCAAGCACAGTCTTGGATAATAGTGTAATAAAAATAGAAATCAATATCAGGAAGCTCTCTGAACACTGTACAAATACATGGAAATTAAACAACTTGTTCCTGAATAACTCAGGTGAAAAAAATAAATTAAGGCAGAAAGAAAACATTCTTGGCAATTAACGAAAGTAGAGACATAACTTACCAAAATATTTTGGATACAGCTATAGCAGTGTTAAGAGGAAAATTTGTAGCACTGAATGCCTTCATCATGAAGTTAGAAATATTTTAAATTAACAATCTAAAAACATATATATAAGGACTAGGGAAAAAAAGAACAAACAAACCCCAAAGCTAGCAGAAGAAATGAAATAACTAAAATCAGAGAAGAACTGAACAATATTGAAATTCAAAACTCAATTCAAAAGATCAATGAAACCAAAAGTGGGTTCTTCAAAAAGTAAATAAAATTGATAGACCATTAGCTAGATTAACAAAGAAGAATAAGTAGATCAAAATAAGTATAATCAGAAATGACAAAGATGACATTACAACTCATCCCACAGAAATAAAAAAGGTCCCCTGAGATTATTATGAACACCTTTATGCAAATAAATTAGAAAATCTAGAGAAAATTAATAAATTCCTAGAAAATCACAACCTTCCAATATTAAACAAAGAAGAAAGTGAAAACCTGAATATACCAATAAGAAGTTGTGAAATTGAATAAGTAAAAAAAAAAAAAAACAAAATTTAAAAATACTAATGATAAAAAGCCCTGGAGCGATAGATTCATACCAAAATTCTACCAGGTGTATAAGGAACAGTTAATAACAACCTTCTGAATTATTCCAAAAATGGAGAAGGAGGGTCTTCTACCTAATTCATTCTACAATGCCAGCATCAAACTGATACTAAAATCTGGCAGAGATACATCAAAAATAGAAAACTTCAGGCCAATACCCCTGATGAACATAGACACAAAAATCCTCAAAAAAATACTAGTAACCTGAATCTAGCAGCACAACAGTAAGTTAATTCACCATGGTCAAGTGATCAAGTAAGGTTTATTTGGGGGATGGAAGTTTAGTTCAACATACACAAATCAACAAATGTGATTTATCATCTAAAAAATAAAAATGAAAACCATATGATCATCTCAATAGACTCAGAAAAAGCTTTCAATTAAATCCAATATCCCATTATAATAAAAATCCTCAACATACTTGACACTGAAAGAACATGCTTCAAAATAAAAAGAGCCATCTATAACAAACACACACCCAACATCATACTGAACAGGCAAAAGCTGAAAGCATTCCCCTTGAGAACTGGAACAAGACAAGGATTCACACTCCTATTCAACATATTAATGGAAGACCTAGCCAGAGCCATCAGGCAAGAGAAAGAAATAAAAATAATTCAGGAAAAGTAGTCAAACTATTGCTTTGTGGAAGACGTGATTCTATATGTACAAAGTTGTAAAGAATATCAGAAAATGCTCCTATAATTGAAAAACAACTTCAGCAAAGTTTCAGGATCCAAAATCAGTATACAAAAATTAGTAGCATTTCTATACACCAATAATGTTCTTGCTGAGAACCAAATCAAGAGCATTATTTCATTTACAATAGCCACACACAAAAATAAATACCTAGGAATGCAGCTAACCAAGGAGGTAAAAGATCTCTACAAGGAGAATTGGAAAACACTACTGAAGTAAATCAGAAATGACAAAAATAAATGGAAAAATATTTTGTCTCATGGATTAGAAGAATCAATATCACTAAAATGGCCATACTTCCCAAAACTATTTACATATTCAATTCTATTCCTATCAAATTACCAGTGCCATTTTTCACAGACTTAATGACTAGAAAAACTATTCTAAAATTCATATGTAACCAAAGATGTGCCCAAATAGGTAACGCAATCCTAAATAAAAAGAACAAAGCTGTAGACATCGCATTGCCCAACTTCAAACTATAAGTTTACAGTAACCAAACAACATGGTGCTAGCACAAAAACATACAGATAGACAAACGGAACAGGCTAGAGAACCCAGAAATAAAGCTGCACACCTACAGTCATTTGATGTTTGGCAAAGTTAACAAAAACAAGCAATGGGAAAGGACCTCCTATTCAATAAATGTCGCTGGAATAACTGATTAGCTTTATGCAGAAGATTGAAACTGGATCCTTTCCTTTCACTCTACACAAAAATTAACTTGCGATGGAATAAAAACTTAAATGTAAGACCTCCAACTATAAAAGCCCTAGAAGGAAATCTAGGAAATATCCTTGTCACAATTAGCTTCGGCAAAGAATTTATGGCCAAGTCCCCAAAAGGAATTGCAACAAAAACAAAAACTGACAACAAAATTATAAAAAGTTGGCAACCAAATTGGGACCAAATTAAACTAAAGAGCTCTGCATACCAGAAGAAACTATCTACAAAGTAAACAGACAACCTGAAGAATGGGAGAAAATATTTGCAAACTATGTATCTGCCAAAGATCTAATATTCAGAACCTATAAGGGAATAAAACAAATTATCAGGCATAAAATAAACAGCCTTATTTAAAAAGTGCTGAAAACATGAACAGACACTTCTCAAAAGAAGTCATACAAGTGGCCAAAAAATATATGAAAAAGTTCTTCATCACTGACCATAAGGGAAATGCAAATCAAAATCACAATGAGCTACCATCTCACATCGGTCAGAATGGCTATTATTAAAAAAATCAAAACACAACAGATTATGGTAAGATTGAAAATTAAAGGGAAGGCATACAGTCTGTTGGTGGGAATTAAAGTGGCTCAGCCAATGTGGAAAAAAGTTTGGAGATTTCTCAAAGAACTAAAAGCAGAACTAATCATTCGACACAGCAATCCCATTACTGGATGTATATCCAAAGGAAAATAAACCATATAGCAAAAAAGTCACATTCACTCATGTGTTCATTACAATGTTAGTCACAGTAGCAAAGATATGGAATCAACCTAGGTGCCCGTCAACAGTGGACTGAATAAAAAACAATGTGTTACATATACACCAGGAAATAGTATGCAGCCATAAAGAATGTAATAATGTCTTTTGCAGCAAAGTAGGTGCAGCTGGAGTCCATTATCCTACGTGAATTAATGCAAGAATAAAAAACCAAATACCACATGTTCTCATTTACAATGGGTACTCATGGACATAAAGATGGCAACAATATACACTGGGGACTACTAGAGGAGGATGGAAACAAGGGGAACAAGTGTTGAAAAACTATTTGGTACTATGCTCAGTACCTGGGTAAAGGGATCATCTGTACCCGAAACCTCAGCAACATTCAATGTACCCATGTAACACATGTATCCTATGAATCTAAAATAAAAGTTGAAATTATTTTTAAAAATTGTAATAATCAGGAACATAATTCATGATTCTTCCATATTACACCTACTTTAAGAAACACTAGAACATCATTCATTTGAACTGTCATATGAGATTAATTCAGACACACCATTTCCTTATAAGTCTCAGAGATGTAATGTAATAAGTATGAATGTTGATAAAAATTGTTAGTTACTGAACTTATTAGAAGCTTAGATAAGTTTTATAAGAATCACGATGTTCAATAAAATATAAGCCAAGAACTAATTGAAAACAACACAAAACAAAATACAATGATTAAATTCAATGACCAAAATGTATACAATTATGCATATATACATACATATATAACAGCTATATATTGATGTTAATTATTACTTTGAATGTTCTCTCTTGTCATAATATATTCTAACAAGTATTTAATAACAAGTTATTAATAATAGTATATTATTATTATTATTGGTTAGCTGCATTCCTAGGTATTTTATTAAAATAGTATTTAATAACAAGTTATTAATTTAATACTTGTTATAACAAGTAATTAATAACAATTTATTAATACTTGTTATAACAAGTATTTAATAACAAGTATTAATACTTTGTTAAGTAACAAGTATTTAATCACTTTTGTTCTATGATTACACAAAGTAATTCAAAATAAATAAATTTGCCTAGATGTATGCTATAAGGAAAATTGCTTGAAAACTAAAGTTACTGCAATAGCCATCTTCTCTCCATCCATTACTTTATTTATATGTATAATAAATGATTTTATTTGATATTTATGAGTATATTTAATGTGGGCAAATATTGCTTCTCATTAATGTTATTAATTGTAAAAATAATAATATTTAAAAGTATAAACAATATAAACATACAGTTTTGGAAGCTATTATAATTAAGAGATGTAGAAATACAAACAAATAATGTGGTCAAATGTAATAATATTAATATAGAATTAATAAAATCAATGAAACAATTTTAAAAATTACATTGTGTTTATAAGGACAAAATAATTAAAAAGTTCCTTATCTCCAAAACAATCTGCCATTAAACTTAAAAATAACCAAGGAATAAAAGAGCTACTTTCATGTTATTTCTTTATTTAATTGTTACTATGTACAATAAACCAAATTATATGAGAATAAAACATTGTTTAAATACTAAAGTTGCTATGTCCAGAAGAAAATTGTTTTTTTTCTTTCTTTCTTTACCACAATTTGTTTAACAATATAAATTCTGCTGTAATGTAAACTGGCCTGAACTGAAACCCCAAATTTAAAATTGTGGGCATAATTTAAATTCTCAGAGCTGTTTTCTTAACATATAAAGTTGACTGGATAAGCAGTTTCCTTTAAAATATGTTGCTTGGTGCTTGAAACACAACAGATTCTCACTTCACTTGTGTGAATTATTTTAACAAGTATTTATTGATTACTTTATGTTAAAAACAATTTTAGATTCTTGAGATGTACCAGTAAACACAACCTGTGTAAAACTGAATGAAAAATATTACATAATGCCTAATACAATTCCATTCTATTTTCCAAGACCGACAAAAGCAAAACCTGTATTGGTTCATCAGCATTGTTTATAGAAAATGTACTGATTGATGTTGTACACCTAGTGTCATTTTTATTAACTTGGTATCTACTTTCAGCCTGGTCATGCAGCCCATTTTTCTTTCCAACTAGAATTGTATGAAAGATTCCTCTTGGGACAAGATCGGCAGTTTTCTTTGATTTATGTATCTTGCACAGCCTGCACTACTGAGAATATGAGACTGCTTCTACTGGTCCTCTCTGATGTTTGCCTGAGCATTCTCCTGCTCTACTATACCCTTTACCTTTTTTAAAGCCTTATGTGAGAGTATTCTGTGAAATTTTATGAATGATTTCAGTTATCTGACCCAGTGTAATTGTTACATTTTAATTGTATTTTTCAATGTGGCCACCTTTGTACTAGTATATATGATCTCAATTTCCTGAAAATTATTAAGAACCTTAATATATGATAGGAAATAATGTTACAATATGATAGAACATACTAATGTTCTATTCTTGGCAATTTGCCCATGTATACACAGTTTAAAATAAGCTTGCTAAATACTCATGTTCCGAATCTACTAGAACTTTTTTTTATTTTTATTTTTTTGTGACTGAGTTTCTCTCTTGTTGCCCAGGCTAGAGTGCAATGGTGTGATCTTGGCTCACTGCAACCTCTGCCTCCTGGGTTCAAGCGATTCTCCTGCCTCAGCCTCCTGAGTAGCTGGGATTACAGGCACCCATCACCACGCCCAGCTAATTTTTTGTATTTTTAGTAGAGACAGGGTTTCACTATGTTGTCCAGGCGGGTCTCAAGCTCCTGACCTCGGGTGATCCACCTGCCTCAGACTCCCAAAGTGCTGAGATTACAGGCGTGAGCCACCGTGCCCGGATAAACTCTACATTTTCAATGTGAGTATTTTAAATCTATAGGTCACTTTATTGGGATTTTGATTGTGATTGCTTTGAACTTTTGGATCACTTTGGAAAGATTTACTAGATTTATAAATTTTTTCCTAATCCATCGATATGTCATATTTTTCTCTTTAGTCTCTTTAAGTTCTCGTTAAACTTCTATTATTTTCTCCATAAAGGTTTTAGGCAAGCTACTTTATATTTAGATCTAGTTACTACAAATTTTTGCTTTTAAAAATATTTTCATTTAAATTTTATTTTTGATTATTTCCTTTTCAAATACAGAAATATTTAGATTTTTCCTTTACTTCTTAAATAAAAAATTGATACATTATTCAGTTGAATTTCAATTTCAATTTCAATTTCTCAATCATTAGATATTAATATTATAAGTATTTTGTTTATGTCTACATACACTCTAATGCTGTCTATGAAAACTTATTTTTTTGGTCAATTTTTGGTGTTTTACTTTATTCTTATTTATTTACTTTTCTCATTACAATGAACAGAACCTCCAATATAACACAGAGGTGAACTTTAATAATAGTAACAATTCTCAATTGTTCTTAATATCAAAGTGCAGGTCTTCATTATTGCATAATTAATTACTTTCTATAAATATGTAATACAATTAACCTTTTTATGTTAACAAACTTTTCTATGATTTTTAGTATTGCTAAGAAGTTTTATTTATCATGACTGAATATTGAATGTTTTCAAATAATTTATCTAAATCTATAAAGATAAGTCTTTGTTTACATAATTAAAGTGATTTGTTTCTCTTTTAATCTAGTGAATCACACTGAGAGATTAACTAATGTTAAATCAACTGATATTTTCTAATGTTAAAACTAATGTTTATTCCTGATAATTTTATGACTTCATCATAAGGCATTATAATTTTTTACATTGCTATATTCGGTTTGCCAATAATTTCTTTACAGAATTTGTTTCTCCATATGTGATAGAAATTGGCTTAAAAATTTTTTTTAATATTATTCTCAAATGTTATTGTATCATAGTCATTTTTATCTTTGTTTTTCAAATTCTAGGACACTTAAATTGTGTAATTTTCAAATAATTTTTCAAAGCAATATATTTATGTCTATAACTGACAAGTTCTTAGGTGAAGGTATAATACTCATATAACTGCTACTTTCACACATGCATAGCCTCTCCCATTAGCAACATCTTCCACCAGAGTGGTACTTTTGTTACAATTGATGATCCTACACTGGCACATTGTATCGCCCAAAGTCTTTGGTTTACATTAGGGTTAACTCAGCGCTGTACATGTCATGGGTTTGGACAAATGTATAATGTCTTTTATCTATAATGTCTGTTATCATATAGAGTATTTTCAATGCCATATATTATAATAAATACTCTGTGCCCTGTATATTCAACCTTCTTTCCCCTAACCGCTAGCAACCAGTGATTTTTTTTTTTTTTTTGAGACAGACTCCCTCTGTCTCCCAGTATGGAGTGCAATGGCATGATCTCTGCTCGCTGCAACCTCCGCCTCCCGGGTTCAAGCGATTCTCCTGCCTCAGCCTCTGGAATAGCTGGGACTACAGGCGCGTACCACCACAGCAGGGCTAATTTTTTGTATTTTTAGTAGAGATGGGGTTTCACCGTGTTAGCCAGGATGGTCTTGATATCCTGACCTCATGATCTGTGTAACTTGGCCTCCCAAAGTGCTGGGATTACAGGTGTGAGTCACTGCGCCCAGCCTGATCTTTTTACTGTTTACAAAATTTTGCCTTTTCCAGAGTGTCACATAGTTATAATCCTACAGTATGCAAACTTTCAGATCTGCTTATTTTACTTAGTAATATGCATTTAAGTTGTCTCTATATATTTTCCTCACTTGATAGCTCATTTCTTTTTAGCGCTGAATAATATTCCATTGTCTGGATGTATCACAGTTTATTTATTCATTCGAGGACGTCTTGGTTGCTTACAAATTTTGGCAATTAAGAATAAAGCTGCTGTAAACATCCATATGCAGGTTTTTGTATGGACAAAAAATTTTAACTTCTTTGGGAAAATATTAAGGTGTTCAATTACTGGACAACATGGTAACAATGTATTTAGTTTTGTAAGAAACTGTAAAACAGTTTTCCAAGATGACTATACCATTTTCATTCCTACAAGCAATGAGCGAAATGTCCTGCTTCCCCACACTCCCACCAGCATTTGATGGAGTCAGTATTCTGGATTTAGACATTCTCATAGGTGTGTAGTGGTATCTCATTGTCATTAAATTCCTACTTTTAAAAACATTTGAACCCGACAATTTAAAAATATTAACAAAGTAAAAATTAGAAAAATGTTATCTCCCATGCCACCTATAATAAATGATACTGCTATAAATTTGTTAGAGAAGTCTGAAAAAAATTATATATATATTATTTTTTCCAACTAAATACTTTCAGTTTTTATGGGTGGTAAGTCTGTATTTTATGAAGTATTGTGGATAAATATACCAACACAGATCTTCCTACAGACTATATAGAAATAACGTGATAGAGTCTAGTCAAATTTAAGTTAATTAATACTGTGAAGTAAAGTTTTTTAAAAAGAGTTTAAAATTATTAAATGAGAAAACTGCGAAGTGATAGAAAGGAATTTTTTTCATTACTAAAGACAAAACAGAAAAACAACAGCTATTTTTAATATAAAAATTTAAGTATTCCAAGTTGAAATAGCAAGTAAATTATAATGGAGAACATATAGTAATGAAGATGTTAAAATTGAGACTTTAAAATTATAATCTTATTTATTCAAGGACCTATTCTAGGAAGTTTCTATGTAATTATAGACAAGTCACAATTAAATAGATATGTTATGCTCAAAGTTTATTGATTCACACAAAAACAAAATCAAGTGTAAAAATGATAAGTGCTAAATGAGAAATATTGTATTCAGTGAATATAAAAAGAGAAAGCAAATAATCCAGTGTTATAAAAGCCATTTAATGGTCTTGCACAATTTCAGCAACTAGAAAACAAGCCACATTAGTAAAATGAGGCCTCTGTTCTGTTCCATTGGTCTATATATCTGTTTTGGTACCAGTACCATGTTATTTTGGTTACTGTAGCCTTGTAGTATAGTTTGAAGCCAGGAGGCGTGAAGCTTCCAGCTTTGTTCTTTTTGCTTAGGATTGTCTTGGCTATACAGGCTCTTTTTTGGTTCCATGTGAAATTTAAAGTAGTTTTTTCTAATTTTTTGAAGAAGCCAATGGTAGCTTGATGGGGATAGCATTGAATCTATAAATTACTTTGGGCACAATGGCCATTTTCATGATATTGATTCTTCTTCTTATCCATGAGCATGGAATGTTTTTCCATTTGTTTGTGTCCTCTCTTATTTCCTTGAGAAGTGGTTTGTAGTTCTCCTTGAAGAGGCCCTTCACATCCCTTGTGAGTTGTATTCCTAGGTATTTTATTCTCTTTGTAGCAATTATGAGCACTCATGATTTGCTCTCTGTTTGTCTATTATTGTTTTATAGGAATGCTTGTGATTTTTGGGCACTGATTATTAGCTTAGGGAGATTTTAGACTGAGACGATGGGGTTTGCTAAATATACACTCATGCCATCTGCAAACAGAGACAATTTGACTTCCTCTCTTGACAAACCTGACAAAAACAAGCAATGGGTAAAGGATTCCCTATTTAACAAATGGTGTTGGGAAAACTCACTAGCCATATGCAGAAAACTGAAACTGGACCCCTTCTTTACACCTTATTCAAAAATTAACTCAAGATGGACTAAAGACTTAAATATAAGACCTAAAACCATAAAAACCCTAGAAGAAAACCTAGGCAATACCATTCAGGACATAGGCCTGGGCCAAGACTTCAAGACTGAACACCAAAAGCAATGGCAACAAAAGCCAAACTTGACAAATGGGATTTAATTAAATTAAAGAGCTTCTGCACATCAAAAGAAACTATCATCAGAGTGAACAGGCCACCTACAGAATGGGAGAAAATTTTTGCAGTCTACCCATCTGACAAAGGGCTAATATCCAGAATCTACAAAGAACTTAAACAAATTTACAAGAAAGAAACATGCTGGGCGTGGTGGCTCACACCTGTAATCCCAGCACTTTGGGAGGCCAAGGCGGGCGGATCACGAGGTCAGGAGATCAAGACCATCCTAGCTAACACGGTGAAACACCGTTTCTACTAAAAATACAAAAAATTAGCCAGGCGAGGTGGCGGGTGCCTGTAGTCCCAGCTGCTAGGGAGGCTGAGGCAGGAGAATGGCATGAACCCGGGGGGCGGAGCCTGCAGTAAGCAGAGATGGCACCACTGCACTCCAGCCTGGGTGACAGCGAGACTCCGTCTCAAAAAAAAAAAAAAAAGAAACATACAACCGCATCAAAAAGTGGGCGAAGGATCTAAACAGACACTTCTCAATAGAAGACATTCATGTGGCCAACAAAGATATGAAAAAAAGCTCATCATCACTGCTCATTAGAGAAATTCAAATCAAAACCACAATGAGATACCATCACATTGTGAGATGGTGATCATTAACAAGTCAGGAAACAACGAATGCCGGAGAGAATATGGAGAAATAAGAACGCTTTTACACTGTCGGTGGGAGTGTAAATTAGTTCAACCATTGTGGAAGACAGTGTGTCAATTCCTCAAAGATCTAGAATCAGAAATACCATTTGACCCATCAATTCCCTTACTGGGTATATACTCAAAGAATTATAAATCATTCTACTACAAAGACACATGCACATATATGTTTATTGCAGCACTGTTCACAATAGAAAAGACTTAGAACCAACCCAAATGCTCATTAATGATAGACTGGATAAATAAAATGTGGCACATATACACCATGTAATACTATGCAGTCATAAAAAAAGATGAGTTCATGTCCTTTGCAGGGACATGAATAAAGCTGGAAACCATCATTCTCAGTAAACTAACACAGGAACTGAAAACCATACACCGTATGTTCTCACTTATAAGTGGGAATTGAACAATGAGAACACACGGACACAGGGAGGGGAATATCACACTCCGGGGCCTGTTGGGGGGTGGGGAGTTAGGGGAAGGATAGTATTAGGAGAAATACCTAATGTAGATGATGGGTTGATGGGTGGGGCACACCACCATGGTGCATGTATACCTATGTAACAAACCTGCACACTCTGCACATGTATCCAAGGATTTAAAATATAATAAACACACACACACAGACAAAAGAAATGTTAAAAAATGTATTTCAGGCAGAAGAAAAATGATACCATATCCAAATCTATAATGAGTAAAACCAGAAACACCATAAGAAAATGATTTTCTTATTTTTAATATAATTATTTAAACAAAAATAATAGCAATGAATTCTGAGGTTTATATTATATATAAAAGCAAAAGCATGACAATAACGTAAAGACTTAAAGGAATGAAAAGACGGTCAACTCTGAAAAGATTCTTACGCTGTAAATGAAGTGGTATAATATCACTTGAAGATAGACTGTAGTAAGTTTAGATTCATACTATAAACTGTAAAATGTCTAGAATTAAGAAACAAACAAAGACTAGATTAATCTAAAACACGGAAGACAATGTCTGGGCAAAGCTGAGGTGGCGGTACCTGTTCCCCTACCATTGCTGCACTAAGTTTCCATCAGTAGCCTCAGGCTACAGATATTATGGCCTTTCCCTTGCATATTAGCGCTTTTGTTCTGTAAGACAGATAAGGAATATGTGTGTCTGGTAGGGACTGGAGAAAATAAGTCTGAACGGAACCTCAGCAGTGGCTGTTCTTTCCCTTAATTTCCCACCGTCAGGAAGAAGGTTTTAGGATCCTCTACTATGTTTCTTGTGACTACCTGGTAAGTTTCTTGGAGGAAAAGCCTGCAAGAGAGTGCAAACCTCCCTCTGTCAATGACCACGAGATTCTTCAAACTCTCACACTAGCCTATATTTAGTTTTTAGCAGTATGTTAAAAATTTTTGACTTTTTCACCAGTGTATATGCCTTTTGCCAATATTTGCAAAAGATAAGCAAATCCTGAAATTTTGTTTTTCCCTGCATGAGATGGTCTTTCTCAAGATAGAAGGTTAGCTGTTTGCCCTGTGACTTCAGTTATTTGATGCATTCAAGAAACATCAGAAATTTGTAGTTTCTTCGGCTGTTTTAATTGTTTGAACAATGCTCTTTCCAGGTCTCTACATCCATCAGGTGAAGTCAGAATTTGCTTTATAAATTCTGAAGCTCTCTTTTTAGGTGCATACATATTTAAGACTGTTATATCTTATAGAATTATTATCTTTATTTATTAATATATTCCTTTATCCCTTTCATATTTACATTATAAAATCTACTCTGGTATCAATATAGCTCTTCCAGACTTCTTCTGACTAGTGCTTCCATGGTATAACTTTCACCATTCTTGGACACTTAAGTCATGTTTTTATATTTAACAGGGTTCCTTTTAGGCAACATATAATTAGGTCTTGCTTCTGCTATCCAAACTTGACAATTTCTTCATTTTATTTGTGCCTCCAGATTGCTTTCACGTAATGTAAACATGAACCTTACTGGTAATATCTACCACCTTGTTAGCTGTTTTCTGTTCATTATTCTGTTCTTTGATTCTTTATTCTCTACTGTACTCTCTGCTTTTACATTTATTGACAATGTTTTAATTTGATTTTTTCCTCTTATTGGATTATTAATATTGCATATTAAATATTTAGTAGTTCCCTATAATTTGTGATATACTTGTAATAAATAGCAATTTATTTTCAAATAAATTTACACCACTTCGTATGTAGTTTAAGGATCTAACACCTATCAATTCCCATTTCCCCTACCTTGTACTTTGTGGTATTCCTGTTATAATTTGTAAGTTAAACCTGTGCTCAAATATGTAGTATATCACTACTATGTTTTATTTAGAGAATGAGTACTTTTCTAGAGCAATTGAAATAGAAATAAAATTTTAGTTTTACTTTTTACCTTTTTCTCATTTTTTTCCTGTTTTCTGTGCTCTTCATTTGTTTGTGAAGATCTAAAATTCTCTCTGATGGCACATTTATTCCTTTATCTTTTAACTTCTTGTAGTGCTGGTCTGTTGGAAGTGAATCTCTCATTTGTTGCAGTTTCTTTATGTTGGTTTGTTTTGTTATATTTTGTCTGACATACTCTTTATTTGTTCTTCATTTTTCATTTTTTTCCCTAAAATCCTGAGTTTTTTTTTTTTTTCCAGCACTTGACATATATCACTCTGTTTGCTTCTACCTTGCCTGGTTTATGAGAAATCTCTGTTATTCTATCCTTTGTTTTTATGTATGCAATATCCACACCTCATTCCAGCCTACCTCGCCCTGGCTATTTTATAGGTGTCTCACTTGTACTTTGCTGTTTGTTATTAATTTTGGAATATTTGTTCCCATTCTGTCTTTTTTCTCTGTGATTACAGTAATAAAAGTATTAAGTATTTTGTATATTATCTCACAGCTTTCCAATATTTTTACTATTTTTCTATTTGTGTTTTAGTTTAAGTAATTTCCATTTACTTATTTTCAAGTTCCCTGATTCCTTCCTCAGCTATGTTGCTTTCAGTAATCAGCTTACTTCATCTCTGTTATTTTCATTTTTTGCATTTCTTTTGACTTCCATCTCTTGCTCACACTGCCTATGCAATCTTGCATGCTGTCAACCTTTTCCATTAGTCTTTATAACACGTTTTTCAATATTTTAAATTTTCTCTCTGGTAATTCCAGCACATATATCATATTTGAGTCTATTTCTATTGATTGATTTGCTTCATGGTAGTGAGTTATCTCTTCTTACCTCTTCACACATTTTGTGCCAGAAATATTGTGGAGGGCAATATTTTATATTTACAGCTTTGTATAAATATGTTTGGATGTTTGCAAATCACCAACTCATTTTGCCTTGGACCATTAATAGCAATGTTTTGGTCAATGTAGTCAAGAGTTGAGGTGAGTTTGAGCTTTGTTGTTGTTGCTATGATTAATCTCAGGGCACCATAAGCTTTAAATTCCTTCAAAAGACAATGTTTTTATGATGGAAGCTTGTTTGACAAAAGATTTTTCTCAATAACTACTCTATCCTTAATTTTGTGTCTCCCATTTGCACTGTGCCTCACAGAGGGATGTTCTCTCAGCAGCATTCCCCTATAAATTGAGAACAGCTTGTTAGCTGAGGGTGGGAAAAGGATAGAGGATGGGGATTGTAAAACTTTGGTTTTAGTTTTAGGCAGGCATTTGGTCGGCAGATCTCAGGAGTCTTGCTTTCTCAATGTCAATATTCGTTCCCTACCCAAATGTAGATATGAGTTTAACACATATACTTGATGCCCTTCCTTTCCCTAGGATTACACCTTATATTGTATTCCTTCTACACAGTTACAATGGATTTTTCCTTGTGCCCTAAGGATAAAAATATTTGTTGTTCTCTGTTGATTTTAAGGCTCTTTTCCCCCATAGAGGAGAAAAGGGAGACCAATCTGATAGGTTCCACGTCTTTCTTACAACAGCTGTTGTTCTTCTCTATACTATGATGGATGTTTTCTCAGGGATCTTGCAAAATTTTTTTTTTTTGATGTGAGCCTTATTTGGCTTTGATCTATTCATTAACAACTTTTGGTGAATTCTTCTTACTGGTATCTGACTGCTTTTACTCTAGGTCTCCAACTCTCTCTCTCTCTCACCCCCTCTGTTTAGGCCCCAGTGTTTCTGTAGGTTTCAGAAGAGTTAGTTTTCCCTGCTTTTTGTCGGTTTCAACAAAACTGTGGCTTTTTGTTTCACTCAACTTTTATTGCTTTGTTTGTAAAGATGGGAGTGATAGTCTCTAGTTAGTCTTTCCATCTTTCCACATCCTAGATAGTCACCAGAACTCTGTGCTTGATTTAAAATATGCCTGGATATTCATGAACTCTTCAGTTGTTAAGAGATGGAGTAATCCCAGCACTTTGGGAGGCTGAGGTGGGTGGATCACCTGAAGTCAGGAGTTTGAGACCAGCCTTACCTACATGGTGAAACCCCGTCTCTACTAAAAATATAACAATTAGCTGGGCGTGGTGGTGGGTGTCTGTAATCCTAGCTACATGGGAGGCTGAGGCAGGAGAATCCCTTGAACCCAGGAGGCAGAGGTTGCAGTGAGCCAAGATGATGCCCCTGCCCTCCAGACTAGGTGACAGAGAGAGACTCCTTCTCAAAAAAAAAAAAAAAAAAAAAAGAGAGAGAGATGGCGTATAAACGGAGTATAAACTCCTTTTCCTTAAGTATGAACTTTCTTTCATGATTTCCTTATATCAAATGAAATATGGCAAAGTGACATAATTTGACTTTACATGCTAGGTCAGAAGAAAAGATTGTTTTTGTGTAGATTCCTTAGATTGTCTTCTTTGCAAGCCCTAAGCCTTCATATAAGGATTCTAGGTTATTTGAAGCTGCTACCCTGAAAACTGACTACGTAGAGGACCCACTTAGAGGTAGAGAGGAATGCTGAGGAAGGTTTTCAAGCAGTAAGCAGTCCCATCTTCCACCTTATTGAGTCTTCCCAGCTCAGACATCAGACATCCAAGTGAAAAAGCCCTCAAGATGATTCCAGGTTTTGCTATTGTTTGACAGAATCCTCATTTGAGACCCTGAGAGAACCCAATCAGTCAAGCTGCTTGCAAAATTCAAACCCACAGAAACAATGAGAAATTTTAAATAATTTTGTTATTTTAAACTGCAAACTTCTGTGATTATTTGGTATGCATTCATAGATAATTGATGTAGAATCTTATTTATGTATTAATTCTAATTGGCTTTAGAAATTCCCCTCTATATTTAGTGCTTCTCAAAAGTATCGGTATTGGGTAGTTCTCATTAAATTTGAATTACAAATGAACAGAATGAACATGATCACTAGTATAATAACGCCATTCTAGAAGCTGATTAAAGATAACAGAAAGCAGTTGCATTTTTCCCAATTCCTTACAATTATGACAGCAATTCTTTACTTCAATTGTGATCCTGCCAGATTACATAAATAAAAATGAGGTTACATAATATTTAGGCTGAAAATCTTTAATTAAATATTGGGTATTGTTTAAAGTAACACTAGAATAATAATAGGCACCCCCTTTACAAACAAATCCATTTAGTTCTTGCCCAGACAATTTCCTTTCTTTAAATATTTGCCAAATCATTTTATGAAAGAAATTTCCCCTTATTTTCAGAGTTATTTTAGGGCTCTCTCTTTTGTTCTTTCATAGGGGTATAAATCTCACAATCTCAATTACCTGATTACCATATTGGACAAGCTATTTGAGAATGAGAATTATATCTTGTTCAGTTAACACCAGAAACGGGCAAATAATAGCCCATCAATATGTGCTGAATATTTAATGCATTATTTGTTAATTTATCATTTAAAATGTCAACTTCTGTGAGTAATTTATATAGAGTAGGTGTATATGTTTTACTTTTTTAAAAAAATTCTTATTATTCATGCCATGGGATTACAAAAAAAAAATACTAAAAATGTTATTTTCTTTGGAGTCAGAACAAGAGAGGAATACGTGAAGTTTGAATAATATCTTGCTATACAGCTAAATTTTCTCAGACAAGGGGCTGGAATATGATAAGCCTTGGTAAGGAATAAAACAAACAGCCATATTTTTCAGATAGAACAAATTATTGCAACATAGTAAATGAAACCATAAGTGAAAGAAAGCTTATAACCCTTGAACATGTTTTCTTAATTGTTAAGCAGTGTAGGAGAAACATCTCAGAATCAATCTCTGCCTCGAAATAGAAGTGTGCTGCTTAAGACTTAACTTCATACTAGGAGCTACAGTGTACAAAAAAGAGAGAAAGGATAGCAATGAAGAAAGATTTTTAGATAAAAACTATCAAAAATATGGTCTTAAATTTATTCTAATGATTATTCTATCCCTATTAAATCTTAATGTCTTTTTGAGTTTACAGATTAGTTACTCAAAGTCTAAAGTCCATCAAAAAATTAGAAAATGAACAATTACAAGCTTATTTTGCTGAATTGGGAATGTTACACTCAACTCCAGAGTAAATTCATGCAAGTTAAAACAAACAAGCTAACAACAACAAAAAACTATTATCTCAGTTGCTGACAACTTTTTTTAAAAAAGTTATTTCTTGTTCAGGGAAATAAGTCCATGAAGTAATTAATATAAAGAGTCTTAAAAGGTGTCCGATATAATATATTTTACATTTTATACAACATATCATTTTTAGTTCATATCAGAAGGATAGTTTTTACTATTTGCTACAGGCACTTCTTTAAAGTCTTATCTTGAGTCTAAATATTCCTTTTCTTTGGTTTTGTTTTAAAGCAGGATTGATTTTCACACTTCTATTTTTTTTATTTTTTACAAATTTATTTATATTGTTTCTTTTAATTAAATTAACTGCACTTTTTCTTACTCATCTTATTACTGTTTTAGATATTGTTGACCTAACACTATTGAAATAATCTTTTTTATCATGCCTCTCTCTCCTTTCAAGTACCCCTAATCAACTGTATCAATGAATAGCATCAATACAGGCCAATACTTTTGATTTATAGTTTTGTACCTTGCTAGTCCAGTGACCTTGAATAAATTGCTGAATCCTTTCGAGCCTGCTTCTTTGTTTGTAAAATGTGAAAACTTTCTTATGTGATTTTGAGGGTAAATAAATTATGTATCTAAAGTACTCAGTATCATGTCTGACATACAGAAATGCATAATATAAGGATTGTAAATCCAAAATTCTTAAGATTCTAGTCTTATCACCATCAACTACTTTTTTGTGACTTTGGGCAAGTTTCTTAATATCTTTTACTCTCAGTTCTTATAAAATGGGAATAATACTAGTAAACTATGCTAAAGGGGCTTATGAAAACTGAATAAAATAGTATATATAAAGTACCCAGAAAATTGTCTGAAACATAATAAGCACTCAAAAATTATTGGTAGTAGTTATTGTATTTATTAATATATGTAAGATAGCCTTATTTCAAATAGCTATATAATTATAGCCATGGATTTTGATTGATTCCTTTCATTCAAATAGTGTTTTTAGATTGGAACATGAAATAATTTACATAAAGAAACTATGCTTAATATGAATACTATTATAAAGATTCATCTCTAAAATAATTTTTAAAGGTTTAATACTTTTGATGTATTCACAACTTAGAGAACATTAGAATCTTGAAACTATCAATTTATACTCTGTACTTTTAAAGCTACTGTGTCAGTCATCCCCAAGACCACTATTAGGCTCAAGGATTTGCTAATAAGGACCCACAAGGCTAGGAAAGCTGTTACACTCAGTTATGGCTTATTTCATTGAGAGAATACAGATTAAAACCAGTAGAGGGGAAAAATGAATGGACTAAAGTCCAGGAGAAATCATCTAGATGTCCACACTTGTGAAGTCAAACAGGAATGCACTTAATTCTCTCAGCAACGATGTATAACAATACATGCTAAGTGTTGCTAACTAGGAAAGCTCACCAGATTCTTGGTGGCCAGTGTTTTTGTTGAGAGTGACCTCAGATGCTCAGACTTCAGCACTTGACCACAGACCAATATGACCTGTATAAAATACGTCGCATTTCTGGAATAAACTTACCTGGTCAAACTGATACAACATGGGCCAAGGCTTCAGGCATACAAAAGCAGGCATTTGCTGTAAGTAAAGTGTGACCCAAGGGAACAAGGATTATCTCCCAGCAATTGGCCAAGTACTTTTTCATTTTTTAAAATAGATCTATATTTGAAATGGGCTGAGTCTGAGCAATCCAGACTACTAAGTTTACCTTTTATTGACTATTGCCCTCTCCTTTTTTACTTTTTAAATTTTTTTAAAAAAACTTTTATTTTGCATAATAGATGTACATAGTTTTGGAATGCATATGATAAGTTAATACATGCATATAGTTTGTAAAAATCAAAGCAGTATACTTGGGATATACATCATCTGAAATACTTGTCCTTTATGCTGGAAATATAACTAGCATAAACTAACCATTTTGGAATATACAATACAGTATTGTAAACTATAGTCACCCTTCTGATCTATCAAGCACTAGGTTTTATTTTTCCTATCAAACCTTATATTTGTACCCACTAATCAACTTCTTATTCCTCCCTCCCCTTTATCAATCTGCTTTCTATTTTAATGAGATCCATTTCCTCAGCTCCCACATATGAGTGAGAACGTGCAGACTATCCTCTTCTATTGGTATTCCTTCCTATTATTTTCCCACTTACCTATTTCTTCACAAAATTATTCTAAATATAAATATCTTCTTTGAATTTGTACCATAATAATCTCAACTATCACTATTTATTCTCACAGTGTATTATTCCTATCCACTTTCTATCAACTAAAATATTTGACATGTATATGTATTTAATTTATGGTTTCCATATGTGTGTTTAATATATGCTTCTTTTTATATGTTCTGTTTCATTCTGACCAAGAATTTAGCAAGGGGGTCAGTCTTCACTTGTGTATCTCAATTGCAATTTTTAAAGTTTGTTTGTATTTTAGTTGCTCAATAAATGAAGTAATCTGACTGCCCTTTATTAGTTTTCTTTCTTAATCTCAGGCTGACTTCCACATTTGATAATTTTCACAAAAAAGAAAAAAAAAATACCAAATAGTCTGTTCTTAATTTTCTTTAGAATACCTTAAATAAAATTTTTCATTATCAAATCCCTCTTATACACCTAACTGGATTATTTTGATGAATGTATTAAAATAAAACACATATAATAACTGAAAATATAAGCAAATTATTATTATATCACCATTTTACCCAAAAGATTGAATGATAAGAAGGGAGTTTAATGTTCAGAGCTATTAAGAATATTTATTTTCTATTAGCATCCATGATTTTTGTTATGTTTATATAAATTTTTAACAACATTTGGTTTTGTTTATGGTAGAACTATTTTCCATCTGAATAAAATCAAATCCCTCTGAAATTGCCTTAGGGAGCAATGCTAAATAAAAATGTTAGTTAAGTTACAAAAATAGCTGTTACTATTATAACAACATTAAATAACATTTATTGGCTTGCCAGTAGAAAATATCTGTTCTTCCATTATTACTTGAATGTCCCAATCTATAATAACTAACTCTACAAGATTAAAAAGAAACAAGCGAACAAAGAGACACATTTGCCTTCAGCTCCTTGGAGTAGAATTAAGGATAAGAACAGGTAAATTGTTAAGTAAAAATTTCTAAAAGAATATTGTGTGAAATATATAATCTCCAATCGTACCAATGCAATCCTCAATGTTTAGATGCTGATGCTCTCACATTATTCATATGTGTGTGCACACACAAAAAAAATTTCAATGCAGTTGAAAATTATTGTTTCTTTCAATATAATGCTGGACAATATCTCTAAATCTGCTGCAAAGTTCTCTATATAAACCAGAGATAGTGGTGATTTATTTTGTAGTAATGTAAGGTGCAATATTTAGTCTTTTTGTTTATTACAATATAAAATCCTATATTTTTCTCGAGTGCTAAGTTCTTTTATCACATAAATAAAAACTAATTTCAGCTCAACCAAAAAAATCATTTCAATAAGCTTGAATAAATTTAATACTAGTCCAATTTTTATATTGCATTTGAAGCATCTGACAATTTTTATTCTATTCAGATCAGCCATTTTAAAGAATCAGAATAGCCGTTAAACTGTTTGTTGTCATTTTCATGCTCTGTCATGGATCCTGCTAAAAAGCATTCAGGGAAACAAACAAACAAGAGCTTCTCTGTATAAGTCAAACTGGGAGGGATTGCAACTAGGGGACTCCTAAGTCTTTCTTTTATTCATTCTTATAGAACACTGTTTATTTTAAATAGAAAATAAACTGTAAAATAAATTATTACCTGAAGCTATCAAAAGCAGGTGTTGTTCTCCATTAGGCATTACTGGTTTTCAGCAAGACATATTTTGTTTTTATTTATAATTTAAAAATCATTGAACTTGTGATTAGCAACACGTTAAGAAATGACAACTCTTAATTCAAATGTAGTTGTGCTGTGTTGCCAAGTAATCTGATGAAAATGGAAGGGAAAACCAAGAAGATTTTTGTAGAGTCAGAAAATATCAGATTGTAGAGTTTCTGAAATATATTGTAAATTTCTAGTTACACATGAGAAACAGGATGCATTCACTTGCCAGTATTTCCTTCAGAAGTAACATTGTAATAGATAAATTTAAAATAATGGAAACATTCAAGAATAAAGTGAAGTGGAGGCAACTACTGATAAGAGAGAAAGTAATTGGAAATCTTCTAAAAACAGATGGAGACTTTTTATTGTTTTAATAACACAGGTACAAGTGATTCTGAAAAAAGAAAAAAAAGCTAGTTTTTTTTAGAGACTTTTAAAAAGTCTAAAATATTGTCATCACCACTTACATTAAAATATAGAGGCAGGGTATGGTGGCTCACACCTGTAATCGCAGCACTTTTTGAGGCCAAGGTGGGCAGATTATCTGAGGTCAGGAGTTCCAGATCAGCCCGGGCAAGATGGCGAAACCCCGTGTCTGCTAAAAATATGAAAATTAGATGGGCATGGTGGCACTGGCCTGCAGTCTCAGATACTCAGGAGGCTGAAGTGGTAGGATCACCTCAGCCCAGAAGGTCAAGCCTGCAGTGAGGTGAGATCAAACCACCGCACTATCTACAGATATGTATAAAGTAGTTAAACTGTATTTCTTTTTGAGACAGGGTCTAGCTCTGTCCCTCAGGCTGGAGTGCAGTGATTTGATCTCAGCTCACCACAGGCTTGACCTCCTGGGCTGAGGTGATCCTCCCACATCAGCCTCCTAAGTAGCTTAGACTACAGGCCAGTGCCACCACACCCATCTAATTTTTGTATTTTTAGCAGACACGGGGTTTCTATTTATAGCTACATATCTATTTATAGATATACATGTATAGATACATATAAAGTAATGAAACTGGTAAGAGGATTTTCTGAAAGTTTGTACAAGTACTACACATTTATTCTAGACATCTTGTCCCAAAGCATTAAGCAGAATAAATTCAAGGGCCTCCTGTACAAGTGATAGATTATTCTTCACAGTATACATACTAAGAATAACCTAGTCTTGAGGCTCTTAGGGACAGCAAGGGCAAGCATGAAGCCCTTCACTGGAAGAAAAAAATAAAAGGGGGTTTGAAAAGTCTTTAGAGAGAATGATGATTACCACTGGCTTTTCCTCTTTATCTTCTGGGAATCTTCCTTTAGGGGCAATTCTATCAATAGTAAAGGATATGGAAGTGTTTGGAGATGGTTAGACAAAACAGGAAAGAAATACTCACTTCAGGAAATAGACAATGGCGTCAAGTACCAAATCACCACAATGTATGTACCACTATCTCTGAAGTAGTCTAAAATTGTTCCATTATGATATAATATTTTAAGAATGCTATTGTAACTATGAAGTTACATTCCAAAATAAATACCTACTGAGTTGGGAAGGATGCCTCTGAGCTATGTCAATTAAGAGGAGGAAACTATGCAGCAGGGGTGGCTCTTTCTCATTATACTCCTAGTAGTGCAGTATAACTTTATGACTATGTTCACATGATAAAAAAAGTTTATACATGTATATAAATTCATAAAATGAGTAACTTTTATAAAACAACTCCTATAAAGATAAAGAAACAATGACTTGTGTCTAGGAAGAGGAGAAGCTGATTGGAATTTTAGAAGGGCTGTGTACCTGTGCTGTATTTATCGGTCATTTAAAAATTATATTGGCAATACAATAGGACTTTTATTCTATAGACATTTTTCTTAATGTATTATGATGTTTACAACAGGGCCAACAAGTGCTTTTTGTAAAGGAATGGAGAGTAAATAGGCTTCATAGGCCAAGAGATAAAACAAATGACTATATATAGGTATTATATAAAAAGGAAGAAGAAATTACAAATAATTTTATTAGCAAAATTAAAAACATTATTTTTCTATATCATATATCCACTTGTATACATTTATAATTATTGTTTCAGACAATTGTCTTCTGAATAACATAAGAAAAAAAGAGGAGGTGAAAGCCAAAAATAAAATAATGATGGTTTTTATATTTACCTATGTAGTCACATTTACCAATGTGCTTTATTTCTATTTGGCTTCAGTTATTGCCTAATGTACTTTCAATTTATCCTGAAAAGTTCCCTTGAGTATTTATTGAAGGGCAGATCTACTATTGACAAACTTCCTCTGCTTTTGTTTTGCTGGGAATGTTTTCAATTTCTCTTTAATTTTTTTAAGAGCAGTTTTGCTGGTTAAAAAATTTTGGTTGATATTTGCTTTTATTCATCACCCTGAATAAGTCATCCTACTACCCTCTGCTCTCAGGGTTGCTCATGAGAAATTGTGTGTTAATCTCATAAGTTATAAGTCGCTTCTTTCTTGTTACTTTCAAGATTCTCATTTTTTCTTTGGCTTTAACAACATAATTATAATATATGTCAGTATGACTCTCTTTGAGCTTTTCCACATGGAGTTCATTTACCTACTTGGATCTATAGGCCGATGTCTTTCACCATATTTAGAAAGTACTCATCTACTATTTATGTTTTTTCTTTCTGGCCCTTTCTTACCTCTCCTTCTGGGATTCACATTGTGTGTATTTTGGTGTGCTTGATGGTGCCCCAAGGCCTCTTAGGCCCTATAAATTTTCTTTATTCTATTTATTTCTGCTTCTCATATAATAGTCTTAATTAATGTATTTTTAAGTTTACTTATTTCTTCTGTATACTCAAATTTGCTGTTAAATTCTAGTAAATTTTTCACTTCAGTTACAAAATTTTTTATTCTAGGATTTCTATTTGGGTTTATTTTTACAATTTCTCTTTCTATTGGGATTCTATATTTGGTGAGATTGTTCTCCCTTTTTTGTTGTTGTTTTTGTTTTTTTTTTTTTTTAGTTGTTTTCATTGATTTTCTTTAACTCTTTAAGAATACTAAAGATACCTGATATAAAATATTTGTCTAGATAGTTTAATGTCTGGGGTTCCCCCCATACAATTTCTAGTAATTCCTTTTCTTTATTTCCTTATGAATGGTCTATACATTCTTGTTTCTCTTTATAGTTCATATTTTCTTTTTGTAAAAAATTGGATATTTTGAATATTATATTTTAATTCTGGAAGTCAGATTCTGCCCCGCCCTAGAGCTGATTATCATTGTGAGTTTTAGCTGGGTGTTTAAACACTTTTCTAAACTGGTTTTGTAAAGACTGTATTCTTTGTCATGTGTGGTCACTTGGTCACTGACAGATATCTTTGTTCCGTTAGCTTAATGGTCAGCATGTTACTCAAAAAAGATTTCCTAGAACACCTAGAGACTAAAAATAAAAAATAAACTCCTACTCTTTGAGATTACTTTTGTGTTGAGCATGTGTAATCAGTGCTAGTTGGCCTACCTTAGCTGTCAATTTCTGCTTTCATGGAGCCTACAAGTGAGCAAGAGGTGAAAGAATAGCATCTTCTTTGGTCATTAATGAGCTTGCATTCAGCCCCAGGAATGCATGTTGCCTTCTGTACTCCTCTGTATAAGTGAAAGCTCTCTTATCTATTTTTGTCTTCAATCTCTGTTTCCAGGGCTTTTTTGTTCCATTTATTATCCCTTGATCAATACCTGCAGCTCTTATATTTTCCTTTAAATGCTTTCAACATATGCCTTGAGAACGTTTTTAAGTAGATAAAACAAAGGTAAGCAAAGTCCCAGGAAACCACCAGGGAAGTCAAAACACACAACCACTATTCCTTAAGCAAAACATCCATGTTGCCTACTCTTTTATTGAAAATTTGGCAGCTTCTTTCCTTATTAAGCATTTCCCTGGTTGTTGTAAGATTTTGGTTCTATTACAGAGATCTAAGAACTTTAGTCTGAGAAATTTTGCCAGCCTAATTTTTGCTTTGGTGGAGGGAAAGATGTGGAGTTTCTTACTCTGCCATTTTGGATGACATCAGTAGCAAAACATGTATTTTCTATCATTAAAATCTAGCTTGACCACGCAATTACCATATCTTTTCTGCACTTAAACTCACACTAGATTTCTACTTAGATTTTATTATTTCAGATGTTGAACATTTTTAAACAATTTGAAGTTATAAAAATGAATATATTATGTAGGTAATCAAATCACAATGGGAAAATATTTCAATTACACTGAATTTTCCACTAACAATACAAAGAGTAAATCCTGGAACAATTGTGGTTTGAATATTTGAAATGACTATTTGAACAATCCATAGCTTTATAAGAAGAATCATTTTATGGGTAGATATATCTGTGAAAACAGACCATTGTGCCCACAAGGGAAATGTCTTTGGTTAGCCTAAAATACAGCTAGAATAAAATTTCACATTACGGATGGAAAACATTTTATATTTGTTTGTCTAATATTACAAAATAGCTGAAACTAATATTGTATCTGGCATATAGTAGAATGTCAGTACATACTTTTGGTCACTTCCTAACCCATTCTATTGCTAAGGAAGATACGCTGTTACTACACAGTTAAAGACTGATGGAAAATCTCCTAAGTATTTTAAAATATTTTGATTTTATTAGTAGCATGTTTATTCTAGATAAGCTTGCTTAAAAAACAAACAAACAAAAAAAGGAGACGATGTCTCTCTATGCTGTTTGGCTGGTCTCAAATTCGTGTTTTCAAATGATCTTCCTGCCTTGGCCTACCAAAGGGTTGGGATTATAGGCATGAGTCACCACAGCCATAGGCTCACTTTGCAATTCATAAATTTGTGTTAATCAGGATATAAATCTATACCTGTATATTTGTTTTCATTGTGAAGTTTCTTGATTTTACACTGAATGTGATCACATTTTGAGAAAATACAGATAAACTGTCCAACGTACTTAATCTTGTAGGAAGAATAGACCTATATTTTATTATTAAAAATTGTGTAAATTTTAGTTAGCTTAATTGAACAATTAAGCTTAAAATTAATAAGAACAGTGTTCACATTCATTTTACTTCTATTTTCCTCTTTCTTAGAGCTTGGACATTTCTTTTAGAATTTCTTCCTTGTTCTTCCTTTCTTTTTTTTTATTTTGTATTTTTTTTATTATACTTTGTGTTTTCGGGTACATGTGCACAACTTCAGTAACAGAAAAAGGGAAGAGAAGCAGATAGCAAATCATTTTCTTCTTTAATACTTCAAAACCTTCCCTAGAAAATTGTTTAAAAGCACCTACATATAAGCAGCATATCTGTGAAAAGTAGTCCCTTTTCTATTATGTTCCAGAGATGGCTATTGATGCATAATCTTAAATTCCTACATTTTCCCACACTCCATACATTCCCCTTCCTTACTGAAACAGAATGGTTCAGTAATTCTCAAGTCTTAACGTTTGTGAGAAGATAGAAAAGTATCTAAAAAAACAGTGTGGAAAGGAATAAAATGGGGATATTGAGAGCTTTCTGTCAGTGTATTATTTCATCTTCCCTTCATAATCTTTTTATTTATTTGTTATGTTTGAGCAAGAGTGGTAATTGATAATGAGAAATTAAAATGTTCAGTGTTAGAAAATATCTTTAAAAGAATGCTTTGACTATTTCCCTTGTGAGTGGTCTATACATTCTTGTTTCTCTTTATGGTTCACATTTTCTTTCGGTAAAAATTGGACCTTTTTACCAAAATTACAAAATTATAATTACAATATTATAATGTTGTAATTCTGGAAGTCAGATTATTCACCTCCCTAGAGTTGATTATCACTGCTTTGTGAGTTTTAGCTGTTTGTTTACATACTTTTCTAAACTAGTTTTGTAAAGACTGTATTCTTTGTCATTTATGGTCTCTTGGTCACTGACATCTTTGTTCCATTAGCTTAATGGTCAGCATGTTATCCAAAAAAGATTTTGATTTAAAATTCTGATCTAAATATCTAATTTAAAGGTACTCTTCCTGTAATCAGCTATTCTCTCTCTTTAGCAGTTTCTCATGGTAGCTAGTATTTAACACCAAATTTGAAAACAATGTATTTATATTACCAAATATAGATATTTCCATTTTAGATCTTGACACTGTGGATGATATGAATTAAATTATTTTGCAGCCCAATCTTACCTGTTTACTTATAACACAATTTTTATTTCAACCGGATATCAGTTTGCCTGTTACGACTTTTTAGATATTATTCACAGCTGAGACATGCACAGTTCTCTATTTTCTCTCATTTACTAGGTTTTTTGCTAATACTTGTCTATGCTTAATTTTACTATTTATCACTAAATGATTGGCACATTCTTTATCCTAAAGCTGTATATCCTGACGATGATTTTGAAGTTTTACTCCAGTCGGAGCTGTGTGCTCTCCAGGCCTGCTGTGAACAATACTTGCAAGGACTATGCTTCAGCATCCTCTTGGGAGCCTCTGTCCCTATCTCTAGTGCTAAAAGCTGTAGATCCTGATTCCATAACTGCCTATTTCTTGTTTACTATCATTTTGTAGGGTATCTTCCAGTAATTTTCAGAGTGTCAAGATCTAAAATGGAAATATCTATGTTTGATAATATAAACATGTTGTTTTCAAAACTGGAGTTAAATACTGTGGATGATATGGATGAAACTTTTTTTCCAGCCAAATCTCACCTGTTTACTTAAACAATTGTCAGAGTGTTGATTGTATGCACCTACCTAAAAATGTATTTATTTTACAATCACACTTGTTTCATTATAGCACTCATATAAAATTCTGCTATAGAACACAACAGCCCTCTGAATTTTAAATTCCTTCGTTCTTTGTAAGGTGTTTTGTAGTAGTATTTAAGTTATTTAAAATTTTTATTACTTAATTATTTATCCATTCATTTCTCCCTATCTGCCTCTCTCTATTTCTTCCTCCCTTCCTCTCTTTCTCTCCCACTCCCTCTCTGTGTTCTCTCTGGATGCTTTTAGAATATTCTATCTTACCTCTCGTATTTCAGACAACAATTTTACAATGCTATGTTTTGATATGGAATTTTGAAAATTATTTGTGTTGGGTTTTCATTAGACCCATTCTGTCTGACTGTTCCTTAACATGGAGAAGGTTTTATTATGTTCTTGATAATTTCATCTCCTAAATTTTCTCTGTTCTCAATTTTTGTGACTCCTTTAATTATTACATTTCTTAGCTTAATATTCTCATTATCTTCTCTAGTTAGTAATTCTTTTTTGCGAAATTTTTTTTTAAAAGTCTGGGCTCTATGACCATAAATTATTTAATTTTTGTAACTTATTTTTAATTTGCAAAAAATCTTTTTTATTATATAAAAATTTTACATTATATACAATATTATTATGTCAATAAAGCAATAGCCTGTTTATAAACCTGAGTCTTTTATTTTTTTTCTTTTTCTTACACAATGTCTTAGACATTTTACTGCTGTGTTTTTTTCCCCTTGGCTTTATTCTTTCTTTTATTTTACAATTTTTTTTTCAAATACATATTGGAAATCAGTGGTTCCTCTACACTTAAGGTATGTCTTTAAAGACATGACAAAAGAACTTCATGTTTGGTGGCTGAAATTGTGATTGGTGAGCATCACCATCAATTCCTTGAAATTAGGGCCAATTATTTAAATTTAAAAAAAATCACTATTAACATTTGACATTTTCTTCTGAGCTAGAATGTTTCTCAGAAAGAAATTGAACATTTTGTGTATTAGAGCTCATGAGGCTTCTTCCCACATTACCAGAAATGTGGCATGTGGGGGAGGTAATGCCTCACTGTTCAGTATGTGTACTTTTTCATTTAATCTCCTTATTTTTGAATATTCTCTTGCCTTCAGAGTTACTTCAGGTTCCCAGATTCTCTCTGAATCAACCTTCCTGAGAGAATAAACTTCCATTCTTTTATCAGGGTGAAAGTTGCTGTATTCATTTCCTGCCTTTGCTATAACAAATTACCAACATCTGTGACTTAAAAAGCAATTTATTTTGTCACAGTTTAGAATCCCAGAAGTCTGAAATCAAGGCGACTACAGAGTTCTGTTCCCTACAGAGGCTCTAACAGGGAATCTGTTCCTAGTCGCTTTCAGCTGTGGTGGCTTTCATCATTCCTTGAATGGTGACTGCATCACTCTAATTTCTACCACCATTTTTCCATCACCTTTTCTTTTTCTTTGTCTGTGTCTTCTTCTCCATTAAATCTGTCTCTGCCTTTCTCTTACCAGGATACTTGTCATTGGTTTTTAAGCCCACTCTGGTGATACAGAATGATCTTCTTATCTCAAGATCCTTAATTTACATTTTTAAAGATGCCATTCACAAATTTCAATGATTAGGATGTGGACTTAACTTTTCAGAGTGGGGTCACTATTCCATCTACCACAAATAGATAGTTCTGTGACTATACAGTGCAGTAGTAGAAGCTACCTAGATTTCTTTTTCTTGTATAGATGTTTTTAACCAATCTTTCCATTTTACCAATCTTTTTTTTTTTTTTTTTTTTTTTTAACAATCTTTCCAAACCTCTGCTTTTAGAGGCAACTTTTTCCTTTCATTCCTGAGCACATTCTGGGTTTTAGGCCAAAAACTGTTTAACATTGTTTATAAGACTATAGGTATGACTCTCACCTTCTTTGTTATGATAATAACTTATCCGTATTTACATGCATTCCAGCTTCCAGAATTATTTGACCTCTGTCAGCTATCGTCATATTTTCTGATCTCCCAGTCATTGTACTGAATGACTCTTACAAAATTTCATGTATGAGCATTTTGAGAAATTTTTAGCAAGGAGATGGAGAGATAGGGAGTCCTGTATTCAGTACAAACACTGTATTTTCTATGTTTAACCAGAATTATTACAACATATTTTTCAAAATTATAAACATATAATAAACATGCCTTTCTTGATAATACTGTCTTCATTATTTTTAAGTTTCAAAAATGATGCAAGAAAAATATTTCTAATTTCAGGCCACATTTTAAACATGGGAATAATTGTATACAACTTTTT
The DNA here is from genome assembly GCF_009828535.3 of Hylobates moloch. NCBI lineage: Eukaryota > Metazoa > Chordata > Mammalia > Primates > Hylobatidae > Hylobates > Hylobates moloch. The sequence continues at coordinate 118,053,107 of NW_026652279.1, forward strand.
AATCTGCATTTATTTGTGAAGTACCACAAGGTGGATTTTGTTTTGCTAATTACTATGAACAGACACTAAATTCTATACAGCTTTAAAATGTCTGGTAAAGAGTATGAGTGCCTACGCACTAAAGCTATTTTTCATTCTCTAAATGTATCTGGCAAATTTACTATCTCATGAATCAACAAGCTTTGACCTTGCAAATAAAATAATTAAAAGAAGGATTGTGCAAATCACCTGTCATAATCAGTGTTTTCTAAAGACCAAGTATATCTGAAATTATTTGTCATTTCAAATCCACCTAATGCATTTATATGAATGTCTTAGGTTGTATATACTGCCTCCTTTTTCAGCATGCTGATGTTTGTGTTTTCAAACACTTTAATAGTTGAAAAATAATCCATCAATCCCCCATTTAACAACTGCTCAAGAGTGGTCAATTTATTCTGCAAAATGAACAGTCTGAAGTTCTACTAAGCTAAGTAACTAAATAATACCTAAAAATTAAAAAAATTAATAGAACAGAAATTAAAATATTGCAATCACTTATGGAATTCACAGTAAACTAGCGATCAGGATAAATGTATATTGAATCCTGCTCTTATGTGATATTGGCCAAGTAAATGTATCTTTTGGATTTCAGTCAATTTATTTCTAAAAGAAAAGCAGTTTTCAGCATTTTATTCTAGAGTATAGCGTATAGTGTATATTCAAAGTTTTTGAGAAAAGGCATTCCTGGTTGAGAGAATTGAATTATGAATGAATGAAATAATAAAAAATGCTTTTTAAAGGTATACTGAAAAACTAAAAGTCATGAGAAAAAAAATTGCTATTATTTTGAACTTGAAATACTTGCTACATATAAGTGTATAAAATCCATCTATCCCTGAAAATGAGGAAATAGTGTATGAGAAATACTTCTTTCTTCTGTATCTATTGATTTGTTTACTTATGAACTACAGCAAACAACTAGAAAATGATTAGGGAAAGAATTGAGGACTCAACCTTACATTTGTTCTTAAAACCCAATCGTCTATTTATCATGTCTCCTCTATAATTACTCTGTTTTATGTTCTTAGAGTTTATGATTCACTGGGTAAATGACATACTACTTAGCACGATATACTTAAAGAAGTTAACTTAGAAATTAGGTTTTAACCTATGAATTTACAGTTCTCTGCTGTGAATCAAACTGTAACTTGTGCTACAGGAAAATAATCTACTTTGCTTGTGACTGCCTTTATACACAAATACACAGTTGCACATTAAAATGGTAATATATACACTGTTTGACAAACACCTCCAGCTAAGTATAGTTTTACTTGGTGATGTGTTTATCTGTATCTTTAGAAGAAGGAAAATAAAATTTTCCTCTTATTAGTCTGTATAATTTTAGGATGAATCAAGAAAAGACTTGTAAAGTAACTGATGGTATACCATTTAAATAATAAAAAAGATAAACAGTTGTAATAAATGGGTAGTAAACATATAAAATCTAGTAATTAAATAAGACAACATATTAACATATTCAATGACAAAGTGGCATACAAAAATGTATGCCCAATATGCAAAACCTCAGAAATGTTACACACATTGATCATTTTTAGAGTATATAATTACAATGACTTATTTTTAAAAGTAATAGTTAACCCTAAATAAAATTTGCATATCATAATTAAAATAATGAGGTTCTGGTAATAAAATTTCAAATAATATGTTAAAAATGGAATTTTATTTTTGAGTGCTGAAAAATATCTATGGTACTTTATTTACTTTTAGATGGCTTGTGAAAATTGCTGTGACCATTTGTTTTCCCAGAATTTTCTTATTCATTCATGTAAACCTTCACATGAGACAACATCCATTGGATGCCTGTGTGGTGAAGTATCTTCCACACATTATCTGCATTTCATTTAGTTTAAAAATAAGCCACTTCAAGATAGTAACTACTAATATTTCCAATTTGTATCAATATGACTCTGCACCCAATGTTACCATAACTGACAAAACTATGACTTGATCTCAAGAATGCCTAAATTCAAAGCAGTTTTATTAACCTTTATGAGTTTACATTAGAGTATAATTTGTGACATCATTGTGATAATACACATTTTTACGGGGGCAGAAAGCAAGACAAAATAAATAACTGCTTAGCAGGTTAGGCAAACATTACATATAAAGAGTGATATCTGTTTTAATACTTGAAATACAGGAGGCATTTTATCAAATAGAGAAAAGGAAAAGAGGATCAAAAAAAGAAAACAATGTGAAAATTGCAAAAACATGCAATTGTATTTTTTTTTTTTTTCAATTAGACAAGTATTAAGTACCTACTATTTTCTGGGCATTACAAGAAATTCTAGTAATATTAACAATGCCAAAACTCCAACCTCTATCAATTTACCTTTGGCTTCTTTAAAATGCACCACATATGCTTATCAACAAGGGATTCACAGCGTTACTCATGCCTGCCCCAGCTTCTGCCCAATCTAGGGAAGATGCTGGAAAAAACCACAGTCACATTCCACTGGAAAATACATAGACAATTATAAATGTTAACGAAAGAAATATTCAGTAAGTAAAGCATGCATAGGTACTGAGAAAAAGAGCTTAACTCTGCTCAAGAGATCATAGTGAACTTCAAAGAACAGAAAACACCAGATAGACTTGGGGAATTTAGCATAATTCTGTGTGGCTAGAACACAGTGTTGGGGGTGGGAGTCTACAAAGACTGGAAAAGGAAACACAAGGTCAGATTGTGAAGGGCCTTTTCAAGCAACAGGGAAAGTTTTACAACTAAAATTAAGTTTGATCTTAGAGGCAAAACAGAAATTCACCAGGTATATAGGAAGTAGAAGAGCCACAGAATTTTCACAAAGAAATACATATAAGTAGTGATTACTTTAATGCAGAATAATGTAATAGTTTAAGAGCTGATAAGTTAAAAGTGTATCTATGCTTGATAAATATAGATCAAGGTATTTAAACATATTGGAGACAGAAAAACTAATGATAAAAATATTGGTATACACACAGGAATAGGGTTCTTATCTGATAAATCTCTCCAGATTCTCACATATATATCAATATTCATACATTCATAAATATTATAATATTCACAAATGCATGTTAATGACAATAATTTAATAGTATTTAATGATATTCATAAACTTAAAAATGTTTACATATTTATAACTTTTAAAATTGTAATATATACATATATATCTTTTTGTTTCTATACATGATGGTGAAAGAATATTAATTTGTATATGGGATTCTATAATATGTTTTGTCATGGCAACAGTAGGTGAAGCCACTAGCTGAATGGAAAGTGTGAAGAAATGGCCATATCTTCTTTTACATGCCTACTTTGGCCCCTATGAGCGCATGTCTTCTGATGTAGCTGACCGAAGTTGGCTTTGGGTGTTGGTTTATGGAAGTGATAGGCTCTCTAAAGGACTTCAGGCTGGGTCATGTTGTTCAGCACATCTTACCAAAATTCCACATCGAAATTTAGGGCACTTCTAAACTAGTAATCTTTTTCTTTTGTTCTTTGCCTGCCTTCTTTTTTATAAACCCTGTAGTTGAACAGTTAGGCTCCAAAGCTGAATTTGTGAGGAAAATACATTAGGAAATACATGTATTTATCAGGATTATAACTTGATTGATAATATGAACTATGATCAAAGAAAAATTTATTCCAAAGTTTATTTAAAGTTATTCAATATCAGACTATAGAAAATATAAAAATAAAACATTTTATCTTCTTCATAAAAAATGCTAGTTATTCACTGATCCATTTTTTTCAAAATAATTTTCATTTTGTTGTGTAAAAATTTTTCACGTAAAATATTTCAGAGAAGGTAAATATCACTGGTTTTAGTCCTCCATTCTATAATTCTTACTCAAACAAATTTTATACCATGCTTTAGAGCATTTTTTTTTCTGTCAATTAACTGCTACAGGGTAGCCCTGTCAAGGAGTTATTTGATTGATATTTAAGTTGCTATCACTTTCAAGGTGTGTGTGTGTGTGTGTGTGTGTGTGTATTCAAATATGTGCATTTTGAGTTAGTATAATCCAGGCCCTACTCCAAAAGTAAATACGGTAATTGAAAGGTATTCCCATTTCCCTTAAACTAAGTGGAAATATAGCATGCTATATTATCAAAACAAAGTTTGTAACCAGTCCCTACTTAGGAATAAACATGTATTCTAAATTAGAGTTTGTTTTGCCATAGAACAATCTGAAATTTCTTAACAACTATTTGTTAATCACCTTTTAAAATTGTTTTATAAGAATCTAATGTAGAATTTAGAAAATGACTAACATACCATCAGCCATGAACTTTCACAGAATTGGAGACATCACTTACTCTCCACATCAAATAACATATTAAAAAAAGCAAAACTGTACATAAATAGGCAAATAGATCATTATAATTTTGGTTCCTTATTTATCTTAATAAACATCTCTTAAACTCAGCAATAGAGAAAATATGCCTTCATAAAAATTATATAAAAATTTTATGCCAAAATAAACTCAGCAGTAAAAACTGATATGTGAATTTCAAAAATTGCCAACGAGCTTCAGTTTTCCGATGGGTTTCCCAGCTGTTTGCAGTATTTCCTCTTCAATCCTATGAAATTTATTCTATACTATACATCACCATTGTAAATTAAATTTCTTATTCCTTTAGTTCCTAATTATTAACTGTGCTTGAGCGATCGCACTAATATTGTGTTTGGCAGTCATCAGTGTCACTAATCTTCAACAAAGCTGTGTGTTTTGTTCTGTTTGCTACTGCCATATGTTGCTACAACATGTTTTATTAGATGGTTGACACACCCAGAAACAGCATGTAGTCTCTCCATCTATCTACAGCTAGCTTCTCATAATCCTAATACAATTTATTTAAAAATAAGGAGAATTCTCAACCTTTTTGTAATCCCAGTAATTCATTAGTTTTATAAACTATGATAATCATCTCTTTTGAATGTAATGAAATGTGAAGACAGAGTGAAATATCACATGTGTGGACAATGACAATTTCTTTACTGAAGAATCTAGCATTTTCTTTAGGTCCCTTATAGAAAATATAAAAATAAAACATTTTATCTTCTGAATTGATGGTTTATATTTAACATTTCCTCCTGGTGACAAAAAAAAAAAATGCAATGATTGTGATTTTAATTAAATAATTCAAACTGTATTCAGATCATAACATTTTTAACTAGTTTTACTGGTTAGGGAAACTTAGAAATGTTTAAAATAACACACAATAAGAGCAAGGAAAAACAAATCCCTCTATAATCAAAATGCAGCAGTTTATCATATATAAGAATCTTTACCAAAGTTTACAGAGCATAGGCATAGAAAAACTGCTACTATCCCAAAATTTCTATCTGAAAAGCTCATTAGCAATGGGGGGAAATTCTGACTACTCCTGATGCTTTCTTCCTATTATAATAAGATAACCGGAAGTAACATCTATTCCTTACTATTCCCTACTGACTATATGTAAGTGAACATGGAAAATTTGTAAATTTGGGGATGGAAGACAGAGCAGCATGCATAGACCGCTTAGTCCTTTTGTCTCCTTGAAAGCAATAGGGGCTGCAAAGAGCAAGGATTTTCCTTGCTCTTTCAACAGCATAGAGGTCATATATCCAACATGCCTAAGACCAAGTGGCTGGGCAGCCATACTCAGATACTTGGATAGCAGGCCCATTTAGCCACAAAAACAAGCTACACCTAACCAACTCCTACCTAAAAGTAATCCCTCTATTTGCTTACAGGACTCTATATTGTTTTATTTTATTAAGTGCATGGCACAAACAATTCTCACTCTTATTTTATGTTTTAAAATCTCTACTAACTTATTCTCATGATCAATCAAATATGCTCTTATCTCCAATAACTTGTTCAAGGGAATAAGTTACTCTAGGGATAACAGCACAATCCTATTCTAGAGTCCATATCGACAATAGGGTTTACGACCTCGATGTTGGATCAGGACATCCTAATGGTGTAGCTGCTATCAAGGGTTCATTTGTTCAATGATTACAGTCCTACGTGATCTGAGTGACACACACATGTCACACATGTAGAAAATTCCTTTTTACTCACTTTTACTCCCATCTCCAGCCTTATCTTTGTATTCTCTTTTATGGTGAAAGTGATTATTTGACACATCTCTTTCTCTTCACGTTTATTAAATAAATTACAATCATGCTTATGCAGAATACCACTCCACCAGTATGTCCAGATCACCTGAGATAACATATTGATAAATTATGTTGACAGTTCTCAGCCTCCATATCTCTTTACCTCAGTGTTCTGCTGAGAGCACTTCTGTGTGCTGGGGTAGGGAGAGCATAGCAATTGTGAGACACAGAACTCAGTGCTGTTCTATTAGAGTAGAAAGGGATGCCAGACCAAACTCAGCTGATGCACACACACAGAGGGAACATTTAAACTAGCGCTAGCCAGAGGAAAATTGCCAAACCCAGCAGTCAGAAATTGAGTTCCTGCAAACCTCTTCACCACCTTGGGCTAGAGTGCTAAAAGGCATACTTCAATCTGAGAGAAAAGAATGTTAATGAGAAATATGTAATAACCTCATGATACACAATTCACTGGTAATAGTAACTACACAGAAAATCACAGAATATTATAACACTGTAACTGTGGTGTGTAAACTATTCTTATGGTAAGAGCAAAGACTAAATGATAAACCAATCAAAATAATAAGTGCAGCAACTTTTCAAGACATAGCACAATAAGATTAAAAAAACAAAATCCTAAAAAGCAGGAGGACAGAGTCAAAGTTTAGAATTTCATTAGTTTTTTTCTTGTTCTTTTGTTTGTTTATGCAAATAATGTTAAGCTACCATATGATCCAGCAATCCTCCTGCTGGATATATACCCAAAAGAAAGGAAATTAGTACATTGAAGAGATATCTGCACTTCCACATTTGTTGCAGTACTGTACACAATAGCCAAGATTTGAAAGCAACCTAAGTGTCCATCAACAGATGAATGAATGAAAATGGGGTACATTTACACAATAGAGGCACTATTCGGCCATTAAATAGAATGAGATCCTGTCATTTACACAACATGGATGTAACTGGACGATATTATGTTACATGAAATATGCCAGGTACATAAATATAAACATTACATGCTATCACTTATTTGTGGGATCTAAAAATCCAAGGAATTGAACTCATGGGCATAGAGAGTAGAAGGATGGTTACAAGACGCTAGGAAGAGTAGTGGGGCAGTGGGGAGGATGTGGAGATGGTTAATATATACAAAAAAAACAGAAAGAATGAATGAGACTGATTATTTGATAGCACAACAGTGGGACTAGAGTCAACAATAATTAATTGTACATTTTAAAAATAGCTAAGAGTATAATTGGATTGTTTGTAATGCAAAGGATAAATTCTTGAGGGGATGGATACCCCATTCTCCAATGATGTGATTGTTATGAATTGCATGCCTATCTTAAAACATCTCATGTATCCAATAAATACATACATCCACAATGTACACACAAAAATTGAAAAGAAAAAAATTAAGAATATGCCATATCATTTTGCTATAAATTTTATACTTTTAATTGAATTATCTTGCATGCTTTTAATATAGAATTATTTAAAAATATGAATAAAAAGGTTAAATATAGAAATGATTATTATATATGCAACCAAAAATGGACACATAGAATAATCATAGTATTTCTGTATGCCTGAGCTACTAAAAGGAGACTGTTCCATCTATCAGTCTTACATAATGCTCTATTCTCTGGCCTCTCTGCATGAAAATGACATATACCATCATTTCATTTCTGGAGTATGCGTAATATCTCCCAATGTTTTATAATTCTCTCTATAGAGATCTTGAATGTCTTTTTAAAGTTATACCCCTAGTTATGATACTTTTTGGTACCACTTATAATTCATTCATCATTTAAATTTTATTTTCTAATTTTCCTTGTTGACCATGTAAAAATACAAATAATTCTTTGAATATTGACTCTTTACTCACTGATTTTGCTAATTTACTCATTCTTTGAATCTTCTGGATTTTTCTACCTATACAATGATATGATCTGCCAAAAATACATATATGTATATATATTGCATGTAAACACTTACATAAGTAAATAGCATTTCTGATTTTTCAATCCTTGAGTGTTTTTGTTTTTAACCCTTTGTAATAGATTTAATAGATTTTTGTTGATAGATGTATTTTTATCTAAAGATTAACTTTATATTATTTATAACTTCTAAGGGACTTTTCTGGATGTCATGTCTAAGATCACTATTAGTAGATTGTGAAGGTAATTTATCATATATAATTTTTGAGCCTTATTAAGCTATTTTAGCTCTTATTAAGATACATGTTAATAGATTTCCTAATCAAATATCATCACATCATTTCTCTTATTAAAAATAGTCATAACTGAAATTGTCTATAGTGCAACACAGACACATATTTAAACAATAATTTATGTGTCTGTGTATGTGGAGTTAGTTTTCAATATTTTATTTGTGATGTGCATGTATTTATAATTTACATCGAATCATTAAGGTAAGAGTTTTAAGCTCTTTTAAATAAATTAGATAGTATTTATTTATTTATCTATCTATCTATCTATCTATCTATCTATCTATCTATCTATCTATCTATCTATCTTGGCTCTGTCACCCAGGCTGGAGTGCAATGGCACAATCTTGGCTCACTGCAACCTCTGCCTCCCTGGTTCAAGCAATTCTCCCTCCTCAGCCTCCCAAGTAGCTGGGATTACAGGAACCCGCCACCACACCAGACTAATTTTTGTAATTTTGTAGAGACGGGGTTTCGCCATGTTGGCCAGGCTGGTCTTGAACTTGCGACCTCAAGTGATCCACCCACCTCGGTCTCCCAAAGTGCTGTGATTGCAGGTGTGAGACACTGTTCTTGGCCTAGATATTATTTTAGAGTAATTGAAGAGACTACCTAAATTGTCTATAGTGGTATAAGTTTGAATTGTCTCTTCCTTTAAAATTCAGTAACAGTTGATTGTAAAATGTTTTTGGCATGATCTTTATGTGCCTAAGTGTAAAATTTTAGAGTCACTTTCAGATTTTCTTTCTTTTTTAGAGCTAGCTCTTATAATTTGAATTTTTTCTAGAAAAGAAATTGTGTTCTAGTAATTAAAGGTTATATTGGTTATTTCTAAAAATAATAAAAAAATTATTTCTAAAAGTAAAAAAATATATTTTTTATTTTAAAATCACTGCTGGTTTTGTATTAATGCCCACTTTGTCATTTTTGCTTCTTCTATTTTCTCTCATTATCAGTGATTTGAAGGTTGTATCTTCATGAAAAATGTTTTGGTGTTTTTTTTTTGTTTTTTTTTTCTTTTATAATTGTTTACATTTTTTCTTCATACCTTTGGTCTGCTCTAACTAAATTTTTCTTCTGTTTTTTTGATCCCATTCTTACTTTTCTTTCTTAAGATTTTCTTTTATAAGAAATTGATGCTATATTTTCATTATCTCTTTATTTTCAACCAGTATGCTTAGTAGTTTGTTTTTAATCATTAAAATATAATTATATAAAGTCTATAACATCTTCATTACAATTTCTTGTCTTTTGATTTACTATTTAGAACATTTTTAAATTTTTGTGTTTTAAGTATTTTTTTTGGTAGCAACATTTTGGTTTATTTTTTATTTCAATTATAGTTTGTCCCAAGATTGTATTCTGTGTGATATGGATTATTTGGAATTTATTGAAACCTACTTTATGTCCTAAACTATGATTAATTTCCAAATTTATTCCCAATGTAATTGAGAACACTGTATTCACAAAAATCAAGAGTATTAATTATGCTGTTTAAATCCTCTAAATTGTTACGAATTCTCTTATTGTTGATATGATAATTAATAAGAGAGATCTATGTGAATGGCTTTCAATTATAAAGTGTTGTTTAATTCCTTTCTGCTAGGCTGGCATTTTGATTTATATATTTGAAGTTATTGTTACTGTAGTTTGGTTTGTGATAAATGGCTGGAATTTGACAATAGATTTCTTCTCTTTTCCATTTCTCTTAATCTACTTTATATTTTATTCTATGCAGAATTTATTTTTTCCTCAGATTTATATTCTGGTTGACTAATCAGAATTTTGTGTAATACGAATTTTAACTTATTGAATAAATAATTGTTTTTAATTTAATGGTTATATATATATTTTGTTTTGTAACCATTATTTGTACATGCATATTTTAATATTTTTCTTTTATTCAATCCATTTTCTTAGATCTTCTGGCACCCAATACTGCTACTTGTTAGTTCTTCTATACCTTTTTTATGGTGATTAAGACCTCTTTCCTTTCTTTACTATTCTGTAATTTGTTTCTATTCTTTTTATTTTTACTGTTTATATTAACGGTTTATTTATAATTTGAATTATGAGGACATATGTGAAGGGCTTTACATTTTGGAGTCTTAAGAGGCCAAGGTCAGAGTTTGTAATTTGTATTAATTTGTTCTTGGCTTTTGGGGTATTTTTAACCCAGTAATGTTTTATGTTTATTTTTAGCATAAAGTTTATAGATCATACAGCTTTTACAAATTCTGCCCCCAGAACAGATGAGGCAAGACTTGTCTTCATAAATCTTTTGGATATTTTGACATATTTTTTCCTTGCCACCCTGTGATATAGTTTTTGTTCTTAAATTCTTTATCAGTACAGTTTTGAGACCTTGCCTAGAAGCCAGTCAGTTCCTCTTCTTAGCAGCTGATTAACTCTACATCCTAATCACTTCCTTTATCAAACTGTCATATTCCAGGGCACTAGCCATTCACTCTAATTGCTCCATGGTTAGGTACCAGACAATTAGAAACAGTCCCTATGCCCAGGAGTTTGTGAAATTATCCAATTAGCCAACTCACAGGGAGCCTCTGAGAAACCCAGCTAACCCCAACCTGCTTGCCATTAATGCCTGGAATTCGATATTAGATTTCTTCCCCCTTAAGCTCATTTGCCACACATTTATTTCCCCTAACATTTCCAGATCATTGTTATCCTGTCCCATGAGCAACTATATTGGTAGCCTTTCCTGGGGTCTTTTCTCATTTGAAGTTGTAAGTAATAAAAATTTCTGCCTTTTATCTATCCAAGTGTCAATGTATTGGATCACACCATGAAGGAATTTATAAATCCTATGAAACAACTGACACTTTAAACAGGGTGGTGTAGCCATGACCATTGATTCTTAGATAGGTTCTTGGGAAGCAGGAGGTGCAAGTGGGGGTGCACTTAGGTTACTAAATGGTTCCAAAACACCTCAAGAATGGCTTGAGACAGAACTGCTTTCTGTAGCCTTGTAGCTTTCTGTTGTGTCTGTAGGTGGTGGCCAGCCTCTTCATACTTTTTGTTTTCCCCCAAAGATTAAGGGATAGATACTAGAGCTGTATTTTCCTGGGTCAGAGCGTTCAGGTGTGTTTGTTGTCACTGTTTGTGTTTGGCAGAGGCCTATTCTAGATGCCCTTCACTTTTTGGTGATGATATTTTAAAAAACTATTATTTGGGGCAAAGCTTTGGTTTGTTCCTGTGTTTCAGGCCCGTTTTGCAGAAAGGTGGTGGTTGGACTTCTCCACTGTAGATAAATATCTCGTTGTCTGTGTTGCCCAATGGGCATAGGGTCTACCTATCTTCTTTGCTGCTGTATACCTCACTGCTATGGCCAGCCAACTTCATACTTCCCAGACCCTCATGATTACACATGAATTGCACTGTTGGAGACCAGTAGCCCAGTGTTTAATTCAAAAAGAGTTTTGGGGCAAGAAAAGGGATATCCCATTCTTGAACCTTCTTCTCCTTTGGTATATTCCACTTGCAGGAGGGAGGGTCCTCACTTGTCCTCAGTCCCTTCACAAATACTATAGTCCTGAAGGATATTAGTCTTCTCCTAGACCTCTTGGCTACCTAAAGAGCCCCTTAGGATCAACTGAGTAAACAGCAATAGGAGTTCATAGTTTATGGGAATGGCATTGCCTTCGTCACAAATGATGGAGCTCTGTGGAATGTAACTGTTTTCCATTTCTAAACTAGGATGTCCCTGATACAGGACAAGATCCAAGAATCAGCACAGTTGCCCAAATATCCGGCTGTCATTTTAGCACTAGATGTTCTGGTCAGCAGTGCACAAAATGTGCTCCATCTGCACATTTTTACAAACTATGGTTCATTGTCCAAGAGTTGCCCCCTTCAGGGTAAAGTCCCTGGGAGTCTCTTGCCTTGCAGATACTCAGTATATCAAGGTGACACATGTCTAAATATATTAGGTCCATAATATTAAGGCCTTAACAGGGTACTCTATTTCTTTCAGAGTTCCAGACACCATGATAGTAACCAAGGAACTCATTTCACTTCTCAGAATATAGAGTACACAATGTTAGGCTCCTGGAAAAGACATTCAATAAAACTCTCATATTCCCAATAGATACTGGATTAGATGAGAGACACAATGATTTTCTCAAATTCCTTTATACATTCCTGTTTACCAAATGGACCCCTAAATTGGTGTCTATCTTGCTCCAGGCTTTAATTTCTCTAAATTCAAGGCATTTTTGGCTAACTTACACATTACACAAACAGTAAAAAAAAAAATTTCCATAACCCTTTAACCATATGTTGTCCTGCATATGGTCCCATATGCTTTCCATCTGAAACAGAACCCATCTGAGACTAAATTCCACCACCCCTAAATCCTCCTCAATATTCTAGCTCTAAGAAATAGATACTCCAACTCTCCTTATAATTTCCTCCAAAGAATTAAAATTAGTGCTTCAGTGTTGTTCTCACAACAATATGAACTATCAAGAAGAGAAATAAGAAATCCCACTTAGTAAATAAAATCACATTTGTAAATAATAATGAAATCAACACCATATCTCATAATGATGAAAGCAGATAACTTTAGTTTAATGCATGCCTATGAAGATCAATATCAGACAACAAAAGCTTGTCACTGCACATACACACAATTCTATTGGTGATTAGTCTTATCAATATTGGTCTGGGTGCTTTCCTTTGTTTGCAATATGAAGGCTCAAATGCTCCAAGTAAGCCTCTATTTCAACCAATCACAGCAAATACTAAGGCCCACATGCCCTAAAATTTGGCTGATATAAACCCTGCAGTCCTAAGACCTCAACATTCTTATGTGTCATCAACAAAGGGACAACCGAGAGCCCCAAGTAATTGGCTAAATTAAAGAGTCTCCATAGGCTAATATTGGAGATGCAGCCTCCACCACAAATATCTTAATACCTTAACTGGAAAACATCCTAACACCATATTAACCACATGTGCCAAAATAAGGCCATGTGATTTTAAAACTGATGAATAAGATCCTAATAATGTGAATAACTATCTGTCCCATTATGCTCTAAGCTTTGCCACTGTTCTGTTTTATCACATATATCATCACTTTAACATATCCACTTAGGTTTACAGATATAAAATGAATTACCTATAAAATATTAGATATTAAAAGACAGGATTTTGAACTCAGATATATTTGGATCAAAAGCTCATCTACCTTTCACCACAGGGGTGTCTCTGATCAGTTTATACTGCCTTATGCCACATAATAGAATCAATATTTATAAGGATGTTCATCAAACTAAGTAGAATAAAAAGTAATAAACACAAATCTATTTTCTAAATTCAGAAAATTCAATTACATAATGGATAATGTATCCAATGCATTCATAAGCTAATTAAAACAAAAAATTATTGAATGTTTGCAGAGTTTGGCTTGATAAGTCTTCAATTAAATATATATTTAAATAATATTTGATATATGAAAAAATTATAAGTAATTAAATATGGGGAAGAGAGATGGAAATATTAGAAATGAAACAAAATTTCAAGAATATTTGTTGTAGAAATTACATTAACTGATAAAAGTAAAACAGAAGGAATTCTTTGTGTAAATAATGTCAAGTGTTAGGTCAAATTCAAGGACCCTTGCAAATCATGTAGCAGAGGGTAATCAGAATTAGAAATGAACAACTGAGAGTTGTAATCACTGAAGTTAAAAATGTGAGAATGAGTGAATCACTACTGTTGAATAACTGAGATAAAGAGAAGACTGATTTTCTAAAATTGGGAAACCTTCATTTTTTGAGGGCATTAGAAGAAATAGATCCAGAAAGCAAAGGAAGAGTGGGGGAAGAAACAAAAGTAAAATTATTTGAAAAAAATCAAAAGTTCCATAGAAATTTGTAGTATAATCTTCATCAAATTTATCCATGATAAGTTAGCACAAATAAAATGGTGAGAACTATCAACACCATTTGAATTACGATGATTTCTTAGAAATGCTCAGATTTTAAAATACATCAGTGTAGTCATTAGTAAGAAGCTGAGAATATTTTTGTGCGAATCATACCTACCTTCACTTCAGTTCAAGCAATTTAGCATTTTATCCCAACAAACATGCAACTATGAAGAATGCAATAAACATTACATTACTGAAGTAGCAAAAAGATTATTTTTTAAAAATTTTTTGCATATTGCCTATGTAGTCCTCTTGCTGCAAATAAACTCCTGACATCCTTTTCTATCCTCTCTTATTTCAGTCAACAGCTCTAGGTCAGCCTTGGTCCTGATCCTGTCTGATTACTAAGCAGTGTTCAGCACTTGCTGTCAGATGTTGTCTCTATTTTCCCAGTGGGTGCATCCTGTGACCCTGACAAAGATGCATCATACCACTGATCCTTTTGATTGCTGTACTGATTTCTATGATTGTTGCCATCTGCTATACATATAAACAACATCAACAACGCAAAAAGAAAACTACATTAAAAAAACTCTACCAATGAAATCACTCCAAATGGAAGTATCCTAAATTGTGTATCAAAGACTCACAGACTAGAAATGAACTAAATATTCTAAACATTTAGAGTTTATTTAAAAGTACATTATAAGTACGTGAAGATTTTGTTAGTGTGACAACATACATTATTATAATTATCTTTAAAGTGTATAAGACAGATATTTAGCTTGACCTTTATATAAGACACAAAACCAACTCAAAATAAATTGAAGTTCTAAAAAAATTTTCAGGAAAAAATTTAACGAATTGTACTCTGAGGTTACTTCCATATTGCATTAGGCAAAACAGAAGCTGGGCATGGTGGCCCATGCCTGTATTCCCACCACTATGGGAGGCTGAGGCGGGTGAATCACTTGAAGTCAGGAGTTCAAGACCAGCCTAGCCCACATAGTGATATCCCGTCTCTACCAAAAATTAAAAAAAAAAAATAGATGAGGTTTGGTGGTATGCAACTGTAATCCCAGTTACTCGGGAGGCTGAGGCAGAAGGATCACTTGAACTCAGGAGGTGGAGGTTGCAGTGAGTCGAGATCTTGCCACTGCACTCCATCCTGGCAGACAGAGCAAGACTTCATCTCAACAAACAAACAAAGAACCCAAAATAATTGGGAAAAACACTTTTACTCTCTCTATATATTTTTATGTAAATTGTTTCATCTAAGGCTCAAAATGAGAGAAATTATTTTTCTACATATAGATAGATAATTTATGATTCTGACTCTCCAATCAGGCACATTCTGGCTGACACACCATATACTTCAAGTTCCAGTTGCTTTCCTGTATCTTCGTAATATTCAGAAGAATATCTGGGCTATAATTTTAATTGTGTCCCATCCTTCTTTCTATCAGACTGCCATAGTTAAATAATCTTAATTTTAGAGGGTTAAATTTGTAGAAATATGAGAAATACTGGGCCTTTGAGATTCTTTTATTTTCTACTCGGATCAACACAAGCAATAGTAGGTGTGATCTAAGATGCTATATCTTTTTTCTAGAATTTAACAAAATAGTGCAGAAATTATAAATCAAAATCAAAATAGATTTTTACCACACTCTTGGTGGTAAAAAAAATAGTATTGTTAGAATTTTCCAAAAGTAATATGTTTTAAAGAATTAAGCTTACATACTTATTAATGTTTACCCTCCTTGATATCTTACTGATGTGTGACCATTAAATCACACATCAGTAAGATTAAATCTCACATTAAATCTCACCTTGAATTGTGATAATCCCTACGTTTCAAGACAGGACCAGGTGGAGATCATTGAATCATGGGGGCAGTTTCTGCCACGTTCTCACAATGGTGAGTAAGTTCCCATAAGATCTGATGGTTTTATAAGTAGTTTCCTCCTTCACTCAGCAGTTATTTCTCTCTCCAAAAGTTTAGGAAGAAATAAAGGCTGAAGACCAAGATAGTAGCTGATATCTAATTATAAATTTATAAAAATTATTCATCTAACTATTTACATGTATGTTAGGGGGAGAATTCTCTTTATTCCTTTTTTTCTTTTAAGAAATTTAGTGTTTGTTAATAATGCTAGAAGTCTCTACCAAAAGAAATAAGTAAGAATCTCTTGGGGGCAGGCATAGGCATCAGTATTTTTTTCACTTATCCCTCCCTTATAATTGATTCTAATGTGCAATAACCATGTCGGCTATAAATAAAGTCACCTGTTAAAATAACTAAGTACAGAGATTATTTAGAAATAAAGTTGATAGTTTCTCCAGTTTCCTTCTTGATTGTTCATCTGCTGGAATCTGGATTCAATATTGTTAATTTATGGTTTCACAGAAACGTTGAGTTTGACATAAAACTCTCTGAAGATTATTTCACTGTTCCCTGGTTTGGGAGGTTTGATATGGTTTGGCTCTGTGGTTCTATGTAAATCTCACCTTGAATTGTAATGATTCCCATGTGTCAAGAGCAGACAAGGTGGAGATAATTGAATCATGGACACAGTTTTCTCCATGCTGTTCTCATGATAGTGAGTGAGTTCTCACGAGATCTGATGGTTTCATAAGGGGCTTCCCCCTTTGCTTGGTACTCATTTCTCTCTCCTGCTGCCCTGTGAAGAGGTGCCTCCTGCCATTTTGTAAGTTTCCGGAGGCCTCCCCAGCCACGCAGAAGTGTGAGTTAATTAAACCTCTTTTCTTTATAAATTACCCAGTCTCGGGTATTTCTTCATAGCAGCATGAGAATAGATTAATACACCTAGTAATTTCCTATTTTGTATTTTTAATATGTTGTATTTAGAGTCTATAATTTTCCATTTTTTCTCTTTATTGATTTGCCCAGGATATTATTTATTTTGTTAGAACGAGCAACTGGATTTATTCTGTCACTCTACCTGTATCTGTTCCCTAATTTATGAATTCACGTTATCTTAACCATTATCGTCCTTTTGTTTTCTTGAATTTATTTTGCTCTTTTCTTTACTCACTAAGCGGCAATATTTCATTTTTATGCTTTTTATTCTGCTCTCCTACTTGTACCATCTTCTATGGTAGAGAACAGAATGGTTGCCAGTAAGGTGAAATAGACTTTCCCAGGCTAGAAAAGCTCAGGGATCATTATAAAATAACTCTCCAATTAGGCATGTTCTGGCTGACACACCATATACTCTGAAGTTCTATTTGCTTTCTTGGGTCTTCATAACATCCAGAAATATCTGGAGTATAATTTTAATTGGGTCTCATCCTTCTTTTTAAGAAACTGCCATAGTTAATTGCATCACACCTAATACGCTTTCTTACCCCACTTGTTTCCTGAAGAGCCAGCCTCTCAGACAATCTATCCCTCTGGGCACTCAAACTAGACTATGCTGGTTTGTTTTTTTTTCTTTTCTTTTCTAACAAACTCATTTTCCCACCTACTATAAACTGAACATTTGCTTTCTGCAAAATTCATATCTTGTAATTCTAACCCTAATGTGATGGTATTAGATGATGGAGCCCTTTGAAGTTAATGGATCATGAGTATTTCGCTTTCATGATGGGATTAATGCTCTTACAAAAGACACCTCAGAAAGTTCTTTCACTCCTATTCTGCTATGAGATGACACAGTAAGAAAGCTGTGCATAAGGAAGTGTCTGTGAATCAGAAAGTGTCTGTGAACCAGGAAGTAAACCCTCCCCAGACACGGAATCTGCTGATGCATTGCTCTTGGATTCCTCAGCCACCAGGACTTGAGATACAAATGTTTTTTTGTTTAAGCTAGCCAATAAATGGCAATTTGTTACAGCAGCTCAGACAGACACTGCTCTAGCCTATCTAATCAAGCCCTGTCCCTGTGCCTTTTGAAACACAAAAATCTACTGATACTAGCAGGATTTTCTTTCACTTGCATTTAAGACAAAATTCAAACAAGTTATTTAACCAAATGTGGATTTATCTCTGGTTTCAAATTCAGTGATTGGATAGGACAGTGTTATTATGGTGACTCAATGATACTGTCAGGAAATCCTTATCTTTTGGCTTTTGGTTTTTCTATCCTTAGAATTTGGCTTCCTTCATGATTAAGATGTTCCATCCGTTCCAGGAATTGCATCTGTTTTTGAAACATAAAGAAGCGAAAAATGAAAGACAAATATATATATATACGTATATATATATATACACGTATATACGTATATATATATACACGTATATACGTATATATATATATACATATGTGTGTGTGTGTGTGTGTGTGTGTATATATACACACACATATACACACTGAGTCTGTACACTTTTTTGTTGTTGTTGTTGAAACAGTCTTGCTCTGTGGTCCTAGCTGGAGTGCAGTGGCACAATCTCAACTCACTGCAGCCTCCACCTCCCAGGTTCCAGCAATTCCTCTGCTTAGCCTCTCAGGCAGCTGGGATTACAGGCATGCACCACCACGCCCAGCAAATTTTTTTTTTTTTTTTGTATTTTTAGTAGAGATGGGGTTTCATCATGTTGGCCAGGCTGGTCTCAAACTCGTGACCTCAGGTGATCCGCCCGCCTTGGCCTCCCAGCCTGTAATCCTGTGCTAGGAGTACAGGCGGGAGCCACTGTGCCCAGTGGAGTCTGTACCCTTTTAACACATAGACTAGAAGGACTAGTGATTCCTTCCCCTTACATTGGCCACAGCCATGTCACATGGCCCTATTCTTTACAGAGGGATACTGGGAAATGCAGTCTTTTTTTAACTAGCCACGTTCTTATTTCAAATAAAATATGAGTCTATTTATTTAAGAAAAGGAGAAGAATGGATATTGTGTGAGGCAACTAGAATTTTAAAGCACTACCTATGTCCTCAAATTTTTCTCAAATGATGATTTTACCTTTTGTTCTAGATGAAATTTGACTTACCTTGAATAAACCATTTTATAAAATTTTACCCATACATACATCCCATGGACTTTAAGGTCTAGATTAGGGTATGGTGTTCTCTTTGCTATACATCTTCCAAAATATTTTTCTTATTTTCCCTTTCAAAAACCATAGATAATTTGCCAGCAGAAAATAATAACTACTCCTACTATATAGTTCTATCATTTATAAAACTCCTAGTCAAGATTTTTTTTGTTAATTTGATAAAATTGCTCTCCATTTTTACTCCACAACTCTTTTTGTCAGTATTCTTGACAATTGCTTAATCTACACTGGCATTTTACTCTCTTGATTTCCTGAGATCAAAAGTTTATTTTTGACTTTCCATTTCAAACACTCATTGTAATATTCTACTACTCCAGTAATTCTGCAATACCCAATTAAAGTATTGGGTATTAAAGATATACCTAATCCTGAAAACAAGCTTCCCGACCTCACTTCTTCACTTCCCTTTTACGTGATTTATTTTCCATTTTCTTGAATAAACTCACGCCCTTGTTAATATAATTTGACGCATTGCTTTACTCATCTTCTGCAATAATTGCTAAAAAAAAAAAAAAAAGGACAGTACTTGTGAATTTCTAATCCTTGTCTACAATACTGTTGGAGAAGTTTTAAAATGTATGGAATCATGTCATTTGAATGTTACGATCATGAATCACTGATGGGCACTCAACACTGACCCTGCAATCTGAAATATTTAAAAAAATAATATCTTGCCCCTTTTACTTGGATGATTTATTGGCATGTGTTTAACATATTGATCTATAAGCATTATTTCTATATGCTTTTTTGTTCTTATCTCAAATTCTATTGAGGAAAGACTCTATTAGATAAAAACTGCCACATTTTTCTGTCATCAAATGAATCACACTACTTTTACCAGTAATCTATTTTTTTTTCCACATGAATAAAAGCACTCCTAGCTTTGACCTAAAGCTGATCTTTTTACTTTGGCCGAATCATGTAATTTCTTACATGATTAAATCTATTTTATACCTTGTGTTCCCCCTCCAACTAGATCATTTGAATTTGTATTGAATATTGATCTCATAAAAGTAGAGAATAGAATTGTGTTTACCAGAGGCTGGGACAGTGTTGGAGGAGGGGGTTGGAGAGATGTTGGTTAAAAGTTACAAAATTTCAGTTAGTTAGGAACCATATAGTTAGTTCTATCTAGTTCTATAACTAACTATATAGTTAGTTCAAGAGATCTGTTGGACAAAATCGTGACTTTAGTTAATACCAATATGTTGTATCTTGGAACATATTGACAGTAGATTTTAAGTGATCTCACCACAAAATGACAATTACATGAGGTAATACATTTGTTATTTAGCTTGATTTAGCTATTCTACAATGTATATACTTTAAATTCTGTTGTACATAATAAATACACTTTTATATGTCAATTAAAAATTAAACAAAAGCATTGTAAAAGCATAGATTAAGATGGACTATTTAAATCACCTCTCCAATATCCTACATATGGCTAAGTTTACATCTATTTTACACCTAGTCTTTCTCATAGAAAATATACTTAAAATTTATTTATAGTCATTAATATCTACTATTAAACTTCTATTTCATTTCTGAGCCACAAAAAAATAAGCTTTTACCTTTACTAGCCTAAAAAATTTCCCTTGTCAATACAACCAATTACTTTTATCGTTTTAGATCTAATGGTCTATTTACAGCCCTTTTCTAAATTGAATTCCCATAGGACATAAGATGGGAGATTATCCTCTTCTTTAAAAACAGTATCTTTAGTAAATTATAATACACAAATCAAAATTCACTCCTTTAAAATGTACAATTCAAAGTTTTTTAGCATATTCACATAGTTGCATAACCATTACCACAATCAGTTTTAAATATTTTCATCTTTTGACAAAGAAATCCTCCACCCATTTGTAGTCATTCCTTACCCACATCATTCACCCATTCAGGCCTAAGCAACTACTAATCTCCTTTCTGTATCTATAAATTTGCTTATTATTAACATTTAATATAAAAGAAAGAATAAAATATGAGTAATGTGCAACTTGAGTTTCACACTTAGCATACAGTTCTCAAGGTTTATTGATGTTATAGCATGGACCATTATTCTGCACCTGTTTTTGGTTTAACAATATTCCATTATATGGACAAACCACAGTTTTGTTTAGACATTCATCTATTAAGAGACATTTGGATGTTTCTACTTTGGGGATTTTATAAACAAGATGATAACGATCATTTATGTACAAGATTTTGTGTGGATATATGTTTTAATTTTTCTTAGATATATAGCTAGGAGTGAAATTGCCGTGTTATATGATAATTCTATGTTTACAAATTTGAAAAACTAACAAAGTGTTTTACAAAATGGCTGCACCATTTCACATTTCCATTAACATGTATGATAGTTTCAAATTCTCCACATCCTCACCAACACTTATATATCTACCTTTTTGGCTATAATCATTCTAGTATGGGAGAAGCAGTATCTCTACATGATTGTGATTTGCATTTGACTAGTGGCCAATGATGTTGAGAATCATTTCACTTACTTATTGACAATAATTATATTCTTCTTTAGAAAGGGGGCTGATCAAATGTTTTACTCATTCTTAATTGTTTTGTTTTATTTTATTGTGTTTTATACTTATTTGTATACTCTGAATAAAAGCTGTATAATAGATATGTGATTGCAAATACTTTCTCCCAGGCTGTGAGTTGTCTTGTTACCTTCTTAATGATATGATTTGCAACACAAGAGTTTTTAAAGTGATATAGTCTCATTTATCTAGGTTTTGTTTTGTTAGTTATACACTTAGAGCCATCTAACCAAACATTAACTAACTCAAGGTCATGAATATTTTTCTTCTGTTTTATTCTAATAATTTTACAGTTTTATATCTTATATTTAGGCCAATAACACATTTTGGGTTAATTTATGTGCATGGTATGAGGTAGGTATCCAACTCCATTCCTTTGTCCGTCCTATTGTCCCAGCATCATTTGTTGACAAGACTATGACTTCCATGTTTGAATTGTCTTGGTACTCTTATTGAATATCAGTTGATTACAAATGTATGCATTTTTTGGACTCTCAATGCTATTCCAGTGTTCTATACATTATCCTTATGCCAGTGCCAGACTGTATGAATTAGTGTAGTTGTACACTAAGTGTTTAAATCAGTAAGAATGACTCTTTCAACCTTGTTTTTACTTTTCCACATTATTTTAGCTATTCTGGTTTCCTTGTATTTTTATGTAAATTTTAAGGTCAGCTTGTCAACTTGCCCCAAAAGAGACAAATCATCTTTTGTTAGTGATTGTGATAATCTGTTGATCAAGTTGAAGAGTATTGCAATCTTAACAATATTCAGTTTGTTGATTAATAAATGTAGGGCATCTTTTCATTTCCTTAAAATCTATGAATTAAACAATATCTTATTGTTTAGTGTACAAGTGTTTCACTTTTGTTAAATTTATTCCTAAGCACTTTTTTCATATTATATTACATGAAAGTGCTTTTTACAAATTTTATTTTTGGATACTGTATATTGTATATTGATGTTTTAGTCTCTAGCCTCACCGAATACCTTTATTTGTTCAATAGTTTTTTTAGTGGATCTTTAAAAACTTTCTGTATACAAGATTTTATAATTTTCTAACAGAAATAGCTTAATTTTTCCAATCTATATACATTTGCATTGTTTTCTTCATTTTTACTTTGTCCAATTCCCCAGTCAGTATCTCAAGTACAAAGTTGAATAGAATTACATCCTTATCTTTCTTTTTTATTTTAGAATATTCCTGTTTTGAGCAGTCACATCTCTGAAAATCTCTTATCCTATCTTTTCTTGATTCTTTTCCTTATCATACTTGCTTGTGTATATGTGTATGTGTGTGTATATATATACACGTATATATATATATGTGTATATATATATACACGTGTATATATGTGTGTGTATATATATATACGTGTATATATGTGTGTGTGTATATATATACATGTATATATATATGTGTGTGTATATATATATATACTTTTTTCCTGATCACTAAATTTTGGAATCTCCCAGTTTCCCAAGATTATCTAAGTATTATTTCCATCTCCTCTTTTTCTTTTTGCTGGCTTTCATATAGTCCTGGTGCTTTAAATTCCACTTTATGATGATTAATCCCAAATAAATGTCTCTCTAATTTCTTTTGTTCTTCACTTTTGAACCTACAAACATGCAACTCCTTCAAAATTCTAAAAGACACGTGAAAATTAACATTATATATATATCCAAACACAACTCTTGCACTCACCTGATAAGACTGCCCCTTCAAATTTATCTCACTTAATGAAATGATACATCTGCCATTTCCATGGGCAAGAACCAAATACTTATCTTTCCCTTACCTAGTAAAGCTAAACACATCTACTTTGTATCATTCTGATTTTTTATTCTAGTCTATGTGTTTCCTTACTGGCCTACTACAATAGCCTCATAATTGGTTCTCTGAATATATCATTCCCCAAATAATCTATTTTTCACAATATTGAGAGATATTTTAAAATCAGAAAATCAGATTATGTAATTCCCTTACCAAGACCCTCCAAATACTCTATAGAATGTTCAAATCAAATTCTGCAGCCTCACACAATATGTAGCCTGTCTAATTATTTCTGTCATTTTATTTTTTATTACTTATTTTTCATTAAAATAAATCTTTAAAAAGTGTTGTAAGACTAGCAAAATAAGTTTTTATATATATCATTCACCTAGATTTAGAAAATTCTTAAAAAAAATTTTCTTATATTTGTGTCCCTTCACTCATTGTCTCCTCCCACACACATATTTTCAGAAGCTTTCAAAATTATTTGTAGACAACATGATAAAGTCTTTCATTCCTAAACATTTATGCCTGTATTTCTTAAAAGCAAAAACACTGTCTCACATAAGTCCAATACACACTAATCACAGAAAATTTAATATTGATTTAAATAAACACTAATATTTTATGTGGTGTCAATATTTACATTTCTTCAATTGTCCCAGTGATGTTCATACTGATCTATGTGCAATGCTAGAGATAATCATCTCTGAGTAATTACAGTTTGTTTTGCTTCCTTTACCACTGTACTTCCAGCATGGAGAAAGAAAAATGTTAAACTTCTTAGATTTTCATTACTGCTTAGAGCTCAAGGTGTAGGTATTATTATTTTCTCTTCATACATTTTTCATTCAGTTGCAAACATGTTTCCTCTTAAGCCCATTGTCTTCCAACTGGAAATTATTACTAAGAAGTCTTAGGACTGTGTAGCTTATTTTATATTCACTTTCTGGTTTTTTTTTGTGGGGGGGGGGTTGGTAGGGGCATTTTACCTCGTGGAAATTTCTGTCATATTTTTACTTTTCCTGGATGCCATTTTTATAAAATTACTGATGATCTCAGTTATGTTTGATGCTTTCTTAAGCTGCTGCTGGTGAATGTATTCCTGAGTTTTAAACAGTTGTTGCTTTACATTATTTTAGATATAAAAACCTGGAAATTTTATACCCTGGCTTCTTATTTTCCCTAAAAATTTATTACTAATTCTTTGACTCTTAAAAATTATGTGGCTTATTATAGCAAGAAATATAATGAAGGGGCCTGCATATTTAAGGTGATGAGAAATATGTATAAGAATTATAATGAGGAATAAAATGAGAAAAAAATGCCTTTCTATAACTTTAATGCCAAGATAGTTATCAAGTTAGAAGTTGTTCTTATGAATGACTGATTTAGTATATTTTCTTCAAGTGGATTTTTTCAACTGTAAAAATGTTATTTTCATTTACCTTTAATTATAGATACCAAATACAATATTTAAAAAACTTACATTTTTCCTAAATATTGGAAATTACTTGCAGCACCTATAGCAAATTGTGTAATATTTCACAAATCCTGATAAAGCCAGATCTGTATAAATTTTAGTTAAATTCAAAAGTTGCTTGATGAAACAATTCTATATCCAAAGTCTAGACAACTTATAAAATTTCAGGAAAGAAAAAAAGGGATGAACTGCTGTTATAAAGTACTCAAAACCTATTATTCCTTATTTTATATCACAGTACACAGGCTATCTCTTCTGTCACCTACCTCCAGGCAAAATTGCACCTAATCTATCAGAGAGATGAGTCTCTTCAATTCTTAAAATCCTTCTGGGAAGTAGATATCACAAGTTCCCTTAATGTCAAAAAAACTTTCAATCAGAAATTTCCTCTCTGCACCTCAGTCTTCTGACTATATGTTAAACTCATTTTTTTCTCATACAATTCAAGTACAAATAGCTTCAATTAATAAAAGGCATATTTGGCAAACAGTATGTTTTCAACTCACTAGGGCTTTCTGACGTAAAATTAATCTGGAGTAAACTTTTAAGAAAAGATATAAATGACATAGAAGTTATCATTTAGAAAATGATTGTAATAAAAGAAAACAGTAAAGTACACAGCTAGGGGAAAATTAGCCAGAAAAGACTTAGAAAATTTGATTCTTTGTTACCGACAGAGTGGGAAGGAAAGTGAGAATGTTAAAGGTGATAAAAAGGTGAGGACTAATAGAATACTATTGAATCAAAAATGTATAATTTAGATTAAATATAAAAAATGAGGGAGAAAAATGGAAGGATATTTTGAGATGATTTAAATATTATCCTAGAAAATATAATTTAACAAAGCCTTATATATGTATAATGCATGTGTGTGTATATATGTACACAAATACAAGTGTGTGCATCAGTGATGAGATATACATATATATAGTTTTGTTGTTATGAAAGTAGAACATGCTTTTTATGTTATTTTTTCTATTTTAAATTAATATTACAATATAAATATTTGACTGATTTCATATTAATTAATTGGTTTAACTATCCTTCCAATTTCAATTATTTGATTAGGAAATTGCTGCATGCACATATGAATCAATTCAACACTAACTAAATATTTCTTTTCTTCAGTTTACATTTTTTGATCATCTGATCTTTCTGATTGCATCATGATTTGCTTTGTGTTTACAATATCAGGGACACTGATACTAACATATATCATAAATTCCCATTTAAAAAATATCTTAAAAGTAAATTTGACAGTCATGAATTTTTTCCTTGCTGACATAACAAATATCAAGTAAAGTGATTTCCTGTTCCTCTTTCAGACACCAAGCTGCCTCAAATACTAACTTAATCACAAATTATCAAATTATAAATAGAATAGCCTCTAATTAGCCAACCTCTTCAATAACTCTTTATAGAATGAATAATCAGTACTTCTAATGACAGTATTCACAGATGAAATAGATGAAAGAAGATATTCAAGTTTTATAATAGATCAACACAACAGGAGTAATAAATGTATAATAAAAACATATCCTTTTAAAAACCACATCCCAATAGAAACTTCTTTTTGTAGACTGCAAAATATCAGCAACATTATGCAAATTATCCTAGATCCATATGACAGTATTTATCTTGAACGAAATAAATTAGAAAAATCTTCTTTTTATAAAAGTTGATTATGCCATACATTATTGTTTACATTATATATTTTTTAACACTTTAAATAAAAATATGTGTAACATTATATAACAACATTATATAATTAATAATTTAAAATTTAAAAAATTATCTAGGTGACAATATATATTTTTTATCATCTATTTTTTAAATTTAGTTACTATTTAGCCAAAGCATGAATGTTATGTACCAGTATATATTAACCTCTGGGAACATAAAAAATGGAGAAAATTACTTATAATAAACTTTGTCCTTAGGAAATTTATAGTTTCTATAAATGTAGGCAAATAGCAAATCTACTGTTTTTCAGATGTCTATGAAAATCGAGACCTTTATATATTATTGATGGGAATGTAAATTGGTACAGACATTTTGAAAAACAGTATGAAGTTTCCTAAAAAAATAAAAATAAAACTAACATAAGATCCTACATTCTACCTTCTGGATATATATTTAAAATAATTGAATTCAATAGCTTGAAGAGATATCTGCACTCCCTTGTTCACCGCAACATTATTCACAATAGCCAACATATGGAAACAAACCAAGTGTCCATACAAAGATGAAAAAATAAAGAAAATGTGGTATATACATCCAGTGGAATAGTATTTAGTCTTAACAAAGAAGGAAATCCTGATACTTGCATCATCAGGGATGAAACTTGAGGGTTATGATATGTGAAATAAGCCAATCACAGAAGGACAAAAGCTGCATGATTCCAATTATATTAGATAGTTATAACAGACAAACTCAGAGGAAGTAAATAATATAATAGTGGTTGCAAGGTGCTGGAGGGAGATGAGGAGATGATGGTCAAAGTTTCAGTTATGCTGAATGAATATACTCTGTAGATCTGCTGTACAATATAGTGCCTATCATTAATGATAAGTGTACTTCCAAATCTGTTAAGTGAATAGATCCCATGTTAAGTGTGCCTACCACAAAACTAAATAAATAAATAAAAGCAAATACAAAATTAAAGACACAGGGAAACTTTGAACGGCATTTGGCTCACTCTTGGCTCAAAACAAACATGAATATGGGGAAAATAGGATTCTGAGTTTTTCATAATTGCCTTTGTCTTCTTATACAACACACTTTTGTTACCTAGAGAATTGGCCCAAATTATCTCAATAATACATCTGCCAAACAAAATGTCCTCCTCAAATACTTTATGCCTGGTATGACTAAAATAACTTGGAGGATATTTCAGCACAAGCCATATGTAATAAAAATTGTCTTAAATTATCTAAGGTAAAAAACAATTTATTAACCAATAAACTTATATCACCGTCAAAAGTAGGCTTTCACAATCAATAATTCCACTCTGTCATTCAGAAACATAGATAGGATGACTAAATTTCACTTTCTATGGGCACATTATTGATGTTCACATAGGGGTCAACATCTTCAAAAAGATGAAGAAAAATAAGAAAAACCCAAGAAATATCTTTATGGGAAAAGGTTCAAAAAAAATGAACTTTACTGTTGCCCATATTCCACAGCCAAAGACAGTTCCAAGGCCATATCAAAGTGCAGAAAGAATAAGGAAGAAAGTCTACCTGTATGCCCTATACATTTTTGAAAAGGCTTATACATATGTAGGCAATCTTTACCAAATTTTATTCTGTTCATTCTTCCCACTAAAAAAAAAAAAAAGAAAGAAAAAACGCAGTCTACCCTCCTTGCCCAACATAAACGAATATGCCAGCATCTGCTGTTTGACCAGTATTTCCACACGATTTCCTTTTTATCAGTTCCCTACATAGCTCCCACATACCACTGTTTTAAACAGGGGTCTTCAAAATGGTCTGTGGTCCAGCTGCCTATTTTTTAATGTAATGATCTATTGAAACCTAGCTACATGTGTTTATATACTGTGTATGTCTACCTTGGTGCTACAGTACCAAAGTTGAGTAGAGTTCAGTAGATGTGACAGAGGCTGTATGGCCCCGAAGCCTAAAATACTGACTAACCCTATAAGAAAAAGTTTGTCAATGACTATTAAAAAAAAAGTTTTTGTCCAATGTACAATGGTCTATTTGTCACAGGCAGGCATTTTGACAATCATCTGCTTTGGCAGTAAAGATAATTTTTGGATTTGATCTTGAAAAAAGTTCTTATTCATTGTTCTCTACTCACTCACATGGCACTCTGGGAGATCCTTCTTTGTTTATTGAACTGTTGGGCATAGCTGATGATGGTGACTGATAGCTTGCTGTCCTTGGGGAAATATACCTTTCCCATCTTGTTTACTGTCATGTTAGTTTACTGTCATTTTAGTGGTCATAAAGAAAAAAAGGATTTTTTTAGCTAGTTATATTAGAAGTTCATTACTTTTTTTAAAAAATTTTTCTGTGATTCAAAATTACCCTCAAAAACTCAATGACTTTTGACATCTGACATCAACAAAGGTTTATTTTTTTGATCACGTCACATTCTGACTAGCAGTCAGCAGCAGCTCTGATCTGGCTCCAATTTACAAATAAGCTTCAGATTGGCTTCACCTTTTTTTTTTTTTTTTTTTTTAATTATTTTGGGCCCAGCCTATTGGAGCAACCTGTATTTGGGACACACCATTTTCATGGCAGAATAGCCAGGGTTGACTGGAATGCACAATGGCTTTTAAAGCTTTTGCTCTCATATGACATGTGTTATGTTCACTCACATTCCACTGGCCAAAGTAAACTCAATAGTATTGAAGCAGGGAAGTATACAAAATACCAGGGCACTAAAATTTACAGGGCAATGAATTGGAAAGCATAATCTTCTTACATGAATGTGGAATATGTAGCATAAGCAATAATGCAATCTGACTTCTTAAGCCTATGATCGGTGTGCTTCTAATCATTTCTCTGCACCAGTAGCAGAGTTCTTAACAAAAGGTAATTGTCAAGTTTAACTTATTTTTTTTGCTTACGAATTGAAATGCCTTTTTTGTATCAAATTAAATAAAATACCTTGAAGCTATTAGGATTGCTTTTTAAGAACTCATTCCTTATTTAATCTTTGCCAAAAGCTGGGTCTTAATAGTGTTTTGTCATATTTATTTTGTGCTGCTACAATGGGTTTCCCTAACTCATTAAGGACAAGACACGATATATTCCTTTTTATTTCTCCTGGAGACCAACCATTTCTTACCTAAAGCAATCTCTTTTATTTGATAACATCATAAGCAATCTGATCACAACACAGACCCACAACTAACAATCTGTTTTCCAGCCACTTTTCAGAAAGCTACAGGATCGATAGACACATTGTCTGCCTTTCAGGATATCACAGGAAACAGTTTTCTCAAATGTTTTGGCACTGCATAGGTAGGAACTTCTCTCTGATATCAGTTCCTTTGCTATGTGACTACTAATTTGATACCAAGCATTTTATGATTCTGTGATTGTTTGGCAGCACCATGTTTCAAAGTATAATTTTCTCATGTGTTAAGGTAATTCTAAACACAACAGATTAACAGTGAAATACTCCCAACTAGGTTTCAATTTACACAGTATTATGTGGTGTAGATGTTCAACACTTGCATCCAGAATCAGCTTTGGAATTAATAGACAGGTGGCCAAAGTTAGAAGAGAGAGGATAACTCATGGAAAATCTTATGTTCTAGGAAGTTGCATAAAACTCTTTGTTTCACCTTGCAAAGGTGAAAAGGCCAAAACTAGTCATGTGTCCATGACCTAATTGAAAGGGAAGCTAGGAAGGTTGATCTTTGTCTATGCCTCAGGCAAAACAAAGATTTTTTCTGCCCCTGCTTGAGGTTGCAGAGAGTTCATATTTCTCTAAATAAGTCTATTGACCCTACGTTTTATGTTTATTTTAATTTGTTTTACCCTTTATTTTTTGCAGCACTAACTCATTATTGACAATATACTTATATTTCCATCAATAGCTTTCCTAGTGAGGGAAAGTTACATTTTTAAAATAAGGTTAAATGAGTTCATATACATATATATGTATGTATTTATATATATGAACATAAAGTACACATATTTAGTAAATTGCTTTATGATCACACATTCCAAAAAAGTAAAATTTAAGCTGGATGAGGTGGCACATGCTTGCAATCCAGCTACTCAGGAGGGAGGTGAAAGGGTTGCTTGAGTCCAGGAGTTTAGGGGTTTGAGGCCAGCATGGGGAACACAGTAAGATTCTACATCAAAAATAAAAACAAACAAAAAAAAAACCTAGCAAAAAACAAATAAAATAGTGATATTTAACTGTAGTTTTGCAAATTTATCTGTCAATCAAAAGACAGAACCCTACTAAAATTTAATGGCTTTTACATTGAAAACTGCTTATATATTCTCAATTTTATTTGACTTTTTTTCCCGGTAAATAAACAATAATACACTAGAACATTAGCTAATTTAGAAATTTTTTAAACTTCCAGTGTGTTTTCCTTTACAATATTAAATTTAGTAAGTGCTTTCACTAGAAAAAGTGTGATGAAAATAGAATAATATTTATAACAAGATTTAAAATAACTTTTTTTCAAATAGATATTCTATTAATTACCCTTGAAAATAAAAATCCAAAACAAAACAAACATGCAGTTGGAGTACATGTTTTCTCAATTATCTTAGAACACAGGAACTGGGCCACATAGCAGGAGGTGAACGCAAGCCAGGGAACAAACCTTCATTTGTGTTTATAGCCCGCCCCATCACTCTCACATTACTGCCTGAGCTCCCCTCTTGTGGCCTTAGATTCTCATTCAAGGGCAAACCCTACTGTGAACTGCACATGAGAGGGATCTAGGTTGTGAGCTCCTTATGAGAATCTAATATCTGATCACTTGTCACTGTCTCCCATCACCCCTAGATAGGACCGTCTGATTATAGGAAAACAAGCTGAGCACTCCCATTGATTCCACATTATTGTGAGTTGTATACTTATTATATATTACAATGTAATAATAATATAAATGAAGTGCACAATAAAAGTAATGTACTTCAATCATCCCAAAACCATCTCCCCGTCTCTGAGTCCATGGAAAAATTGTCTTCCATGAAACCAGTCCCTAAGGCCAAAAAGGCTAGTGACCACTGTTTTAGAAGCTACCCTGCTTGATGCTCTTGCTTTAAGATGAGTCAATAGAGAACTTGCTCATTTAGCTTACTCAATTTTTCATGCAACTATTTAGGAATAAAACTGAGACAGTATCCTTATTTCTTGCATTCCACCCTATTCTGTTTGTGGTACGTGATTTTGAAGTGATGATCTTTAGAGTGTTATATAATTCTAAAACTTAAAATTCTAGAGATGTAGTTAGGAAAATTGACCAAAATGTTAATCTCTTTCAGTATTACTACTAAAATTATCATAGAGAGACTCTTTTGTACAACACTAGTTAGAAAGGCAAGCAGCCATTGGCCTGCATGAAAAGTTGGTCCCCACAATAAATTAGTATCTATATTACCTTTGTTTGCATGGCACATATGTAATCTTGAAACTTACTACAATATTGTGATCTTTTTTGTCTCATACAGACACCTTATTCACCTTAGCCTGAATGATAAGATTTTCCCACGAGGCAGGGTGATAGCCCTTGTGATGATCTGGATAAATTGAGAAATACCATTGATTCTAAATAACTCACTGGAATAAAAGTATTAATTTTAACATGCTGACAAATGGACAAAACTAACTTTTACAATGGTTTTCTTTAAGTTACTATGTTTGGTATTTCCCTTTATTGGTTTTAGAGAAAAAGAAACTATATAATGGCATTAAGCCATGTAAAAATAATAGATTAAATTGAAATTTAGTCATAACACAATACCTTTTACTTTGTATTATTCCTTGAATGTTTTAAATGCTTGTCATTCATGGAAGTACCCTCACTACCCACAGGAAACATTCCATATTCAACATATGATTTTTCATAATCTCGTTCCAACATAATTTATTGGAGATATATTTCCTGATGCAGGTTATTTTTTTAAATATTTTGAATTGGATTATCATTTCTCAGTTGAGCAATGATTTACTTTGATAATGTGGGCTTATGCTTCATGTTTAGTTTTTAGTTATTTTATTAAGATATAATTAACATACATTAAAAGTACATATTGTAAACATACAACTTGATAGGTTTTTACACACACACATACACACACACACACAGCATCTATTTATAGATAAAAATAGACGACATTTATGTGCTGCAAAATGTCCACTGCCTTTTTTGTTCTGGTGAATACACCACTCACAACATAGCCACCAGTAGTTTTGTTTGGTTTTGCCAATCGTTTATAACCCAAGATTGAATTTTTGTCTTTTATACTTACTATTGAATTCTACAAAATTGCATTTGATGAGAAAAACTGAAGTTGCTTTATTTATTCCAAGGTTTGCTTCATAATTTATGTTCAATATCAGTAATAATCACCTTCATTCTCCCTGCTGTTTATTCTTTTGTATAAAGTTATATGTCCATCTGGAATCATTTTTCTTCTGTCTAAAGAACTTCATTTAACATTTCATGTAGTATGTGTTTGGTGGTAGTAACTCATGTTTTGATTTTTGTATGTCTGAAAAAAATCTACATTTTTCTCATTTTTGAAGATAATTTTAATGAGAATACATTTTATGTTGCTGTGTTTTTTGTTTTGTTTTGTTGCTCCACTATCTTCTTGTGTTCATTATTTCTGACTGGAATCGGCCATCTTCTTTTTCTTTGTTCCTTTGTAAAATGTACTGCCTATCTACCCACCCAAACCTGGCTGCTCTCAAGATTTTCTTTTTATCACTGATCTTGAGCAATTTGGTTATGATATGCCTTGGATTAGTTTAGTTTTCTTCACATTTCTTATCTTAGGGATTAGTTGGACATCTTGGATCTCTGAGTTTATAATGTCATTAAATTTGAAAAGTTTAGATACTATCTATCGAAATATTTTTATGTGACACTTCTCCCATTTCCTCTTTTTTTTACCAGCATATCAAGCCTCTTTAAAATGTCCTATAACTCACTGATGCTCTGATGATTGTTTTTAATTATCTTTTCTATGTTTTAATTTGGATAGTTTCTATTGCTAAATCTATTTCTAATTCCATAGAATGAATATGTAATAAGCTAGAATATGAAGCATTCTATTTTTGAACAGGGCTCATATTTCATTCTCAAATAATAAAGACTAGAACTTAGAATCTGAAGTTATTTTTATATGTATCAGCTCTTACCCTAAATAACTATAATTGGAATAAATCAGTAAAATTATTGGTGTCTTAATTTCACAGACATAATCTTTAATAGTAGGATTTTGGATGTTCAGTGATTTTTAATCTCCTTTCTTAGGATGTTAAGCTTCCTTCAAGACAAAGTGAGATTTTAGATATTAGGCAACTTGTGTTTCAATTTTCTCATTTGTTTTAAACTGGAATAGCCTTGTAGGATTGTGGGATTGTGTTAAATACTGGGTTTCAATTTAGCAGATTGTTTAGAATGATTTTCTAAAATTTGCTGGATAAATGATCTCTCAAATATCAAATACTATAAGATTAGACACTAAAAGCCAAGAGACAATTTGTTTTACCTAATACAATATGTTCCATTTGCTGAAATCTACCAAAAATTCCTGATTCTTATCTTTCTTTGGCTCCAACCTAGGTGTTGCCAGATGTTTCTGTTTTTGCTCATGACACCAGGGCTTATAAATTTTCCAATTTGCAGAATTTACTTTAACCTTTTACCACCAATAGACACAGAATTCTTAAAATGTGTTGTACATGAATGTGATATCCAGTCCTCTTTCACGCTTAGTCATTTGTTCTGAAACATTTTTTTATTTCAACAATTCTCCATAAGATTCTGCACTTGCTCCTGAGGATGCAAAAGAGTAACCATACATTAATAATTGATTTGCTGTTTTGTTTCTGTCTGGGAGGATATAAGACATGCAGACTTTTTTTTAAACAATATAATACAATAAGTTCTATAATAAATAAATGTGAAAAGTGTTTTAAGTTTGCAAAACATGGATTGTTATCTCATTGCATGACTATTTGGGTCTCCAGGAAAGATTTCAAAGAGGAAATAATAATTGTGGTAAGTTTCAAAAGATATAGCAGAGTTTTCCCTGAAAGGAAGGTTATAATCCCTGACTGACTACTGCTTTCTTGCTGTCAATAAACTAGCATTTTAGCTGTGGATTGAGTAAAGAATACTACAGAAAGAGTGATTGAGAATTATTTATAATAGCTAGCATATTATTATATCTGCAATGTAGGCTAGATTTTAGCATAAGCTATGCTCACAAACTAATGTATATTTACTGCTATCCACAAGGCTGATCAAGTATTAATGTATATATTTTATTATAAATCATTAAGCTTATTATGAATTGTGTGTCAGTTTATTGTCATTACAACCAATTTTACTAAATTACGATGTATACATTATACACAAAAATAAAAAATAACAGCAAATAAATTTTTGCACATATAAAATACCTACCATAGAAACAACTTAATGAATGCTTTATTAGAAATGTTTACATTTATTTAAACAGCAGATAACAGTTTAAGTAAACATGCATGTGAGTTAAGTAAACATGCAAAATATGACATGCTTACTGCTTATGTTTTCTTTCACATTTATTCTTTTATAATTCATGAATTATAAACAACAATGAACTTCATTATTAGGCAGATGTGTGTTTGAATCCTGATATTAAGAGAATTGAAGCTCAAGTACTTCAACAATATGTTAAGTTTAATGTATAAAAATACAGTTATTGTATGAACTAAAAATAGGTTTCCTTAAATATAAATATCTGTTAAAGGGCTTAAAAATAGTCTAATACATATTACATATTTCAGTCATGTTAACTATTATTGTTAAACTATTTTTAAGGTGTATCAATTTATCTTTTCACTTGAAATAGGATTTCCATAGGAACAATAATTGTTATTAGAACTTAAATATTTTTTTAAACAATATTTATTAAATGTGAAACATAAATCATATAAAATAAAAATATAAATGTAATTTTCAGATATATTTAGATGAGTAATAAAAATGATTAAATAGCTGTATATCAACAACTCATGCATTTATTCTTCTGATCAATTTATATTTTATTTGTTGAATATTTATTATGTGCCGGACACTAACATAAGCAACTAGAATGTATCAGGAATCCAAATTGACAAAGAGTTTTGCCTTCACGGTGCTTTTATTCTAGTGTTCCATAATAAAATTCATTAATAATAAAGTTTGCAGTATACTAGAGGGTGATAATTGCAATGAGAAAAATTAGAGCACTATAAAAAGGAATGAGAGATCTTCAAGCGAGTTGCTGTTTGTCAGAGTAGACCATATTAAGAAGCAAATGTACCCTAAAACTTAAAGTATAACAAAAAAAAAAAAGAAGCTAATATTTGAGCAAAAGAGGTAGTCATGTACCTCTCTGGAAGAAGAGCATTCCAGGCAGAGGCCAGATTGCATAAAGGACCTTAGATGGGAGTTCATGTAACATATTCTGGAAATGGTTTTTAGTCAATTTGGTTAGAATAAAGAGAAAATGAAAGACATGAGACCAAAACAGTAATGATAGGAGTGAATGATGGTAGGCTTCCAGATCATATATGACTTTGTAGGCCACTGTGAGGACTTGACTTGTACTTACAGTGAAATGAAAAGCCTTTGGAAGATTTTGGTTTTAGCGGGACATGGGTGGACTTAGTTTTTAAAGGATCACTCTAAGGGTTATGTTGAACATTTCAGTAGGAGAGGTGCTAAGACGGGAATGTACCAACTCATTTGGGGACTATTACAGTAATCTGGGAAAGAGATAATAAGCAAAGAGCAGGATGGTAATGGATACATGATGATTAATGTTGAGAAACTGACTACCCTTTATCAGGAGAGCCAAACTTCCTCACGGATTGTCTGACGGAGTCAAGGATGAAGACAACATTTATAATTGGTTAATAGCAAGAATACAGTTGACAGTAACTGAGATAGTTGTGAATGGAGAAAGGGAAGGGAGATATGAGTCAAATTTTCAACACACAAAGTTTGAAATATCTGTTAGATGCCCAAGTAGGATTTCAAAATAGGTAGTGAGATCTAGAAATCTGGATTTGGGGAACTATTTTGGGGATTTATAAATGTTGTTTTAAGCCATAAATTTAGATGAGATCACACACAAAAAAGAGTAAATTGAATGAATACATTGTTGCTTATTTATTTAATGCAATATTAGTCATCTATATAACAATGACTTCTTATGTATACAAAAACATGGAAGAATGTAAAAAAAAGTATACTGAGCAAAGAAGGCAAGCAAAAAAGACTAGAACATTAAAAAATAATTTATTGTGACTGAAAAGAGAGCAGTTGTTGCCTAGGGCTGGGAGTGAGGATTTGACTGGCAAAAGACATAAAAGAACTTTGTAGTTTGATGGAAATGCTCCATCTCTTTGTTTTATTTCTGATTATATGAGTAGATATATTTTCAACACAAATCAAATCAAACATAATATGAATGTATTTTATGTGTTTTAAAATACTAAGGAAGTACATTTCAAAGAAATTGATATTTTGAAATATAAAACAAACCTTAGAAAAGAAAAACTACATAATACATAAAATCTCAATACATGAGATATTTTGAAAAACATAAATGTATTTTTATGTATTATTATATTTATTATATTATGCTTTTATATCTTATGTTAAGCTTGGCTACCTCCAGAGATTATTACTTAATGCTAGGAAATTTTCGTTAAAAATCAATGGATTTTTGGCATTATTATTTGATTTCTTGGCACATTCTGAAATACTCAAATAAATATTTTATCATTATATTTACCAATCAAAAAATAAAATAAATTCACTCATAAAAATGGTACATCAGTAGGTTGAAAGATCTTTTTTCTGAATTAAATGTTTTTCACCCATCCAAGTTATGTTTGCATTTTAAGGATATAAATTATAAAGGAAACATTACTTTGGTAATAACAAGGCACTCAAACGTTTTAATAGAGATACTATTTCATTTATTTATCAAATTTCTGAATATTTGGGCAAAAATTTTACCATTTCTAATTACAAATAATTAACCTAAAGCTCAGATAATTAAAAGTAGTGACAAGATAAGTAAAATTAATGATAGAAGTCTGATCTCCTTTGAGAAAATACTTTTATTGTAAAACTACAAAAACATACACAAAGCCATAATCCTATAATCATATGCATTTGATTAGGGTCTATTGCTTGACATGAAGTACTCTTAAGGAAATTATATATTTTCCAAAATTTCTATGACCTAATATAACAAAGTAGTCCATTTTAATTATCCTTTTATACAAATTCAAGAATATAATTCTATATATTCATGACAGCAGTATTAAAATATTCAATGTAATTAACACAAATGTGTTACATATATTTAAATAACTTAATAGAATAGAAATTACTTGATGATAATATAGAAAATTATATACTTTTGTTTCCACATCTGTCATACTGCAATAAAGGGTATCAGACTGTTCCTCCCAGTACAAAACCAAAAATTGGGTGAAGTATTTTCAGGCCTCAATTAAGCATGATCCTTGAGAACACGGATCATGGATCCATGAATTCACTCTTACAGTTTATCCACATTCAATTCTGAAATTTGTTTCTCAATAGCAACATAAGGATGTGGCACAGATGTTCTTGTGCACAAGGTGTGTAAAGGCAGAGATGAGTGTCAGAGCTATTGAAATAGCTAGAATTTAGTGAGCAGGAAAACAGAAAGGTGTCCGCCATGTAAAAGAAGTGAGGTCCAGAAATTTCAGTGGGATTTTCTTATGTATCATTGAATAAGGCTTGCTATGCACACACACAGGACAGGACTCAACAAGACGGGAGAGGACAACAGCTGAAAGGTTGAATGAAGATGTTAGTTATGCAATCCTAGGGCACATTGTATTTCAGGCCAGACAGGGTAAGAGAGCTTCCTAAGGATTTCAAGCATTCAATTGAGTCTAAAGAAGGTTTATACTTTAAAAATAAGGGCCACACCCTAGAGTAAGGATCATGTCTTAGAAGTAGAGACAAAACTAAAATAGACTCACTCAAACAAAGAATAAAAGTAATCCTGGGATCCAAGAAAATAATCAGTAGTTTTTCTGAGTGCTACAAAAAAAAAATCAACATCATTTAAAGAGATAAATCCAGAATCTAGGCAATTTATAATGTATCATCCATGTTTACCATGAAATCAAATTGTTACCAGGCATTTTTTGAATCAGGAAATGTAGCTCATAATCAGAAGCAAAAGCCACCAATAGAAACACAGACTTAACCATGACAGAGATGCTGAAATTGAAATTATCACACCTGGATTTAAAAATCGCTGTCATGAAACTGTTTGATGACATAAATTTAAAAGTTAATATAATTAGTTAACAGATAGATAATTTCAACAGAGTAATTGAGCTATGAGATAAATGAAAATTCTAACACTGGAAAGTACAAAATTTGAAATAAGGTATTCTCTGGAGGTGTTTAATAGTGGATTAGAGCTTGCAAAAGAATGGGTCATTGAACTTGAAGACAGATCAATAAACCTTATTGATATGAAGAACAGAGATAAACAAAAAGCAAAAAAAGAATAAGTTTCAATAACCCATGGGACAATATTGAGTTATCTAACATATATAACATGTATGTATTAATAGAGCTCCAGAAGAAGAAAAATAATAGGAGATAAAAATTATTTAAAAATTTAATAATCATGATACAAGAAAATAATAATTGATAAACTAGACTTAACTAAAATTAAAAACTTCTGATTTGGAAAGGCAATATCAAGAGAAAGAGAAGACAAGCCACAGACTGGGAGAAAATATTTTCAGAAGACACGTCTGAGAAAACTGCTACCAAAATATATGAAGAACACTTAAATCTCAGCAAGAAAAAAAAGTTAATATACCAAATATACCAAATATATTAATGGATCCCATATCAAAGAAGATATTCAGATGTCAAATAAGCATGTGAAAAAATTCTCCACATCTTATGTCATGAAGAATATGAAAATTAAAACAAGATACCACCAAAGACCTATTAGAAACTGGCCTAAATCCCAAATACTGACAGTAGCAAATGCTGAGGAGCATACAGAGCAGTGGGAACTCTTATTCATTGGTGGTGAGAGTAACAAATGATATATCCACTTTGGAAAACAGTTTGGCAGTTTCTTACAAAACTTAACATATACTCTTACCATATGATTCAGCAATTTTACCCTTTGGTATTTACCCAAAGGAGCTGAAAATTAACGATGTTCACACAAAATCCTGCACATAAGTATTTATAGTAGCTTGATTTATAATTGCCAAAACTTGGATGTGCCCAAGATGTCCTTCAGTAGGTGAATTGATTAGCAGACTGGTAACTCAGACAATGGAATGCAGTGTCCAAAAGAAATGTGTCAGAAAGCCTGAAAAGACATGTAAGAAATTTAAACACATATAAGCCAATCTGAAAAGGCTATATAATGTATGATTCCAACTTTATGACATCCTGGAAAAGACAAAACTATGCATGCAATAAAAAGATCAGTGACTTGAAGAGGTTGGGGGAAAGGAGAGATCAATAGGTAGATCACAGAGGATTTTTAGGGCATGGAAAATACTCTGTATAATACTATGATGAATGAGTATGAACACGTCATTATATATTTGTGAAAGCCTCCAGAATGTAAAACACCAAGAGTAAACCCTAAAGTAATCTATGAATTTTGTGTGACTACGATGAGTCACTGTAGGTTCATCAATTTTAGGAAATTTACCACTCTGGAGGAGAATTTTGATAATATAAGAGCTTATGCCTTTGTAAGTGAAGGGGTGTATGGGAACTTTATACCTTACTCACAATTTTGCTGTGAACTTAAAATAGCTCTAAAAATAGGTTTAAAACAAAACTAATAGCCACAAATGTTTTAAATTTAGTGAAAAGTATTAAACTGCACAACCAAGAAACTCAGTGAACCTCATGCAGGGTAAACATATTTTTTAAAAAACACACACCAAGGCTTATCATAGTCTAACTGCTGAACATTGAAGATCTTAAGACAACTTCTGTGATCAGAAGAGGAAATTATAACAAATAAACTACTGAGAAAGTATGATACAAATAATGACTGTCTTCTCATCAAAAACAACATAGGCCAAAAGGCAATGGATCGTTCAGTGCTTAAGAGGGGGAGAGAAACTATCAATCCCAAATGACATATTCATTCAAAATATCATATAGAAAGAAAATAGAGTAAAAATATTTTAAGATAAATTAAAGAAAAAAATTATATATGTATACATACCTATATACATACCTATACACATATATACATACCTATACACATATATACATACATACATGTGTGTATTTGTGAAATATACGTATATATAAAAGAAAAACTTTTTTTTTTTTTTGCGTGTGTGTATTTGTATTTGTGCAAGGGCAGCCATACTACCAGAAATACTAAAGAGAGTTCCTCAGGTCAATAGGCAGTAACTTCAGATGGAAATTAAAAGCATTGTAAATGAGAAATATATAAGTAAAGATAAAATATTTCATCTTCTGTCTTTTTAAATACAATGATTGTTGATATAAATAATTTAGGATTTTATTTTGGAATTTACAATGTATGAGAAGTTGAATATCTAATAAGAATAGATCAAGGGACGGGGTAGTGAATAAACTTACGGTGTTATAAGGTTTTTACATTTTACATGAAATAATGCATTATTAATTTTATGTTGACTTTGTTAAGTTATAGATATATACTATCATCCTTAGGCCAACTACAAAAATATATATCTACAGGTGTAGCTAAAATGCAGATAGTGGGAGTAAAACAGAATTTTAAAAATCATTTAAAAATTATTTAATTAAAAAGAAGGCTAGAAATTAGGAATAAAAAAAGAAAAAATAAAACTGATAGAAAAACAGAAAAAAATTCAATATTAGATTAATCAATATGTTATGTCAAAAGTTATATTTACTTTAAACCCTCCAATTCAATGGGAGGTTAAGAAGACAAAATAAGTATGTAAAGAATTGCACTTGAATGTAAAGACACAGATACAACAAAATAAAAAGAGTAGAAAAAATTGTACCATGCGAACCACATTAGAAGAAGTCTGGTTTGGTGATAGTTATACTACACTAACTCGACTACAAGTCACAGAGTAATACCATAGGCAGAGAGGAATTTCTTACAATATAAAAGGGTGAATTAATTAAGAAGACTTACATCCTATAACAGAGTTTTAAAATATTTGAATTAATTAAGAAGACTTACATCCTGTAACAGAGTTTAAAAATATTTGAAGTAAAAATGGACAAAATTTGTACAAGAAATATATACAAAAGCATAATCATGTTGGAAATATAATACTCCTCTGTTAGTAATTGATAAAATAACTAGATAAATCATTTACTAAGAACATAGAAGATTAAGTCAATTAGCACACTTGGTATAATTGATATTATGTAATAGTACACTCCCAAAACACTAAAGGTATATGAAATGCATAGTAGGATAGATCATATGCCAACCCTTAATATAAATCTCAAAATTTTTCAAACATTGAAATTTGTACATTTCATCTTATGTGAATAAAATGGAATATCATTAGCAATCATAAACAACAAAATATCAATAAAAATCCCTACATGTTTTCAATTTAAACAGTACACTCCTAAATGATACATGTATCAAAGAGTGGATCACAAAGAAAATCTTAAAATACATTTTTTCACACTGAAAAATGAAAACAAAATATATACATCAAAATGTGTGGAGTTGACATGAAGCAGTGATTAGAAAAATATATAACTGTAAATGCTTTTCTAATGGAAAGAAGAAAGGTTAAAATCAAGTATCTAGCTTTTCAACTTTAGAAGCTAAACAACTTCAAGCAAATTTAGGTAATTGATAAATTCCTAGAAAGTCAGACCAAGAAAGAAAAAGACAACAGAAATGGGCCAAAAATTTGAAAAGACATTTCACAAGAAGAGTTTTTTACAATTGATCAATAAGCAGACAGAATGTGCTCAGCACCTGAAGCCATTGTGAAAATGCAAATTAAAACAACAAAGAGATTATTCATTCTGAAGTAAAGTTATAAAGACAGATAACCACATATATTGGCAAGAATAAGGAAGGACTGAACATTTCATACAATATTGATTGGATTAAAAAACATTTTAAATGTCTCTTTGGCATTTCTCATATATTTGAAAATATAGTTACTCCATGACCCAGCAATTCTATGCCTATATTCTTAAGAGATACAATAGTCTGCCAATAAAAGTCTTGTACAGTAACACTTGCATGTAGTTTTATTTATAATAGCTAAAATCTGGAAACAATCTCAAATCTACTACGAGTAGAATGAATAAACCAATTGTAACATGTCTATTAAATATAACAAAACAATAACTAAATAACTTGGTATATGCAACAACACAGATCATTCTCAAAATAATATTTTAAGGAAAAGAAGCCAGTCACAAAATAATACAGTATTCTATTCCATTTATAGGCAGAAGA
Source organism: Hylobates moloch (assembly GCF_009828535.3). Taxonomy (NCBI): domain Eukaryota; kingdom Metazoa; phylum Chordata; class Mammalia; order Primates; family Hylobatidae; genus Hylobates; species Hylobates moloch. The sequence goes on from NW_026652279.1 coordinate 118,096,477, forward strand.
ATATTAAACAGAACTGAATTAAAGTAATAAAAATAAAACAGGGCTTGCTCATGAGGAATTGACTGAAAGGGTCAAAAATAAATTTACATGGTGATGGAGTACAATGTGTTCTATATATTCTGATTGGAGCATTGTAATACTTTGATCAAATCTCTTCAAATTGTATTCATTGGTGCAGTTTGCTTTATATATTTATCATAATGTAAAAAAATAAAATGCATATTTTGTTATATCATTATATAAATATATTATATATATTTATATATTATACCATGTATGAAGAAGAATGATGGGTGACTGCAGCTGCATTGCCTCTACTCCACCTCTACATACAAGGACTCAGCTAACCAAACCAAAAAAGCCTTGTTTTTACCATTGTTCGGGGAGAAACTGCTTTGGGAACTATCCCAGTGTCCTCCTTATTTGATATAAGTAATAAAATCCTCATGCTAAATACTTCTTGGTTGAGGTCATTGGATTGTCATTCGCCAAGTGGTCAAAGCCCACATTGTGTAACAATTTCTGTACAATAAGTTATTTTAAGAGAGAGAGAGAGAGAGATCACATCAACATACCTTTTATTACAGTATATTGTTATAATTGTTCCTTCTTATTATTATTGTTTAATCTTTCTGTGCTTAGTTTCTAAATTAAAATTATTAGATATCTATCTACATATGTATAGGAAAAACATAGTGTGTATATACATATATATATATACACACTATGTTTATATATATATATATACACACTATGTTTATATATATACACTATGTTTATATATACACACTATATATATACACTATACACTATATATATACTATCTATACACTATATATACACTATATATATATATATATATATATATATATATA